>NC_091291.1:131436660-131763049 GCF_032444005.1 Ranitomeya imitator
ATCACTTACTCCGTGGGACGTTGAATGTGGCCTTATAGTGGGAGATATAACATTCACCATTCGTTCCTCTGCGCTGAGCGCGTTGCCGCTTCTTGCAGTCCTTGTGATGCTTGTGTCGCCTGCAGAGGGGCAAGAAACAGCGCAACGCTTTACTGTGCGCCCTCAATGCCCACCACGCTCATCCAAGCACTTGTACCCCAATTTTAGCTTTCCTTATAACCTCACATATAGCAATATTTGTGCACAAAGTGATAAATGTGCGATACTCGCTGAAATTTTCAGCCCTTGCCTCATTTACAGCCCCTTAAATGTTCATCTAAGGCTCCAGGACAGTCTGATGATCGATCATTCCAATATTATTTACCAGAAATAAACCAAAAACTGAGCATTCTGGAAAGTTTCAGGAGGCTTAAAGGGAATTATCCACCTTTGGGAATATTTTTTTTTACCTTAATGCATACATTTGAAACTTAGAATCATTTTTACAATTGGGTAGCATTAAAAGTTTTGCAACTTTTGGCCTCTAAAATTGCTCTTTTCTATTGTTGGCCGCAAGATGAGTTAACTGAGAATCTGTCAGTGAGTGTTCAGATTAAATGATGCCGCGTTTGTTAATGTTATTATCTGTCCTCTCTGCTGATTTATGATCACAGATTAAAAAGTTGAATGTGGAAGGAATCAATGAAAAGTCGGATATGTTATAGACCGGTCATAGCGGACTTAAAAAAAAAGACAGAACAAATACCTTAATGTTGCAACCATGTATAGAAAGTCAGAATTGCACAACATTTCTACATGGACGGGCAACATAGGACTCTGGTCTCGGTCTTTGACTTTGGAAAGTTTCTGCGCTTAGAAAACTTCTATGGAGTAATTTGTAACAAATTTATCATTGAGGAGCAAAATTTGAAAAAAATTGGAGTTAAAGTTAGCAAACTTTTTAAAAGTCTTTTCAACTTTAACTTTGGGATTGTTTGAAAGTGCCCAGAGGGCAGGTGCAGATGAGCGTATTTTCAGTGCAAATGTGATCCAACAAAACATCTGGTCGCACTCGGACCAATGTTATTCTGTGGGGCCGTCCGCATGTCTGATTTCATCCTTGGACACGGATATTTGGATCGCACTTGGCCATGGAAGCAGCGTTGTGGAGTCGGTAAACCAAACCACCAACTCTGACTCCGACTCCTCAATTTCCGTGACTTCCGACTCCAACTCTGACTCCAAGACTCCAACTCTGACTCCACCTCTGACTCCAAGACTCCACCTCTGACTCCACCTCTGACTCCAAGACTCCAACTCTGACTCCAACTCTGACTCCAACTCTGACTCCACCTCTGACTCCACCTCTGACTCCACCTCTGACTCCACCTCTGACTCCACCTCTGACTCCAAGACTCCACCTCTGACTCCAAGACTCCACCTCTGACTCCACCTCTGACTCCAAGACTCCAACTCTGACTCCACCTCTGACTCCAAGACTCCACCTCTGACTCCACCTCTGACTCCACCTCTGACTCCACCTCTGACTCCACCTCTGACTCCAAGACTCCACCTCTGACTCCAAGACTCCACCTCTGACTCCAAGACTCCAACTCTGACTCCAAGACTCCAACTCTGACTCCAAGACTCCAACTCTGACTCCAACTCTGACTCCACCTCTGACTCTGACTCCAAGACTCCAACTCTGACTCCACCTCTGACTCCAAGACTCCACCTCTGACTCCACCTCTGACTCCAACTCTGACTCCAAGACTCCACCTCTGACTCCACCTCTGACTCCACCTCTGACTCCACCTCTGACTCCAAGACTCCAACTCTGACTCCAAGACTCCAACTCTGACTCCAAGACTCCAACTCTGACTCCAAGACTCCAACTCTGACTCCAACTCTGACTCCAAGACTCCAACTCTGACTCCACCTCTGACTCCAAGACTCCAACTCTGACTCCAAGACTCCACCTCTGACTCCAAGACTCCACCTCTGACTCCAAGACTCCAACTCTGACTCCAAGACTCCAACTCTGACTCCAACTCTGACTCCAACTCCACAGCTCAGACTCCACAGCCCTGCATGCAAGTCCTTGAGAAACATCGGACTGCACTCGGATGAGCACAGTCTGATTTCTGCAACCTTATAGAATGGAGAATTTTTTTTTTCTCCATCTTCTCCTCATCTGAGAAAATCCGATCACACTGTGATCAAACCGATTAGAGTGTCATCCCGATTCTCTCGGATAAAAGTATCTACGACCGTCTTCACCTGCCCAAAGAATGAGAAAACACTAACATTTGGGTACGGTGCATGGGAGAGGTTCCTTAGGAACAACCAAAAAACTTTTACCTGTGGTCCTTCTTGTCCTAGATATGTACACACTGATGTATATCACTCTGCCGGACTCCATCCTATAAAAATTCGAGCGCAGTATTTTGCAAACTACAAATTCAGCTCTGCTACGTCTGTGGGTTTCCATCATACGGGTTCTGAATAATTAAGCATTTTACGCTTTGTGCAGCAAAATACATCATGTAAAAAGTTTCCAGCAAATTTCTGAAGACTTTCGTAACTTTTTATAACTTTTTTATAACTTTTTGCTTACTGCTCTGAATGTGGCAGGTGATACAGACGTATCCCGCATATAACAGCGTATATTATTTGCTCACCCGCAGTCGCACAGCTCGCAGATACAAGTCACAGACGAAGGATCCATGTTCTAAAATCGCCGTATTGTGAATGCAGGATCCCTGTTTTGTGTTTCCATGGTCCCTCGTCTTCTCCTCCCCTCTCAGTTTCGAATAGAAAAGCCGGTTTTACCAGAGGAGATTGAGCGGCTTATTGTATAGCCGAGGGCCTGCGGTTTGTGCACCTGACAACCTCCCAGCAAACAGTGACAGAGTACAATGGTACGGGCAGGAAGGGGACAAAGCCAAAAAGAAAGAAAAAAAGTGGCAGCGGTAGGCTGGCAGGGCGCAGCGCCCGCTTCTCGTGCTTATTCTGTCGCATTGCTGGATGCAAATATTCATATTAATGTTGGCAAGGAAATCCCCGCTGTGCCGAGCTGCTTACAAATCTCACACAAAGCCACAGATCCGACACGTTTTACCTTTCGTGAACCTTAAACTTTTTGCTGCATTGTTATGTACAGAGCAAATAACTATTTTCTGCATATTTTCATTCTTAAAGGGAACTTTGTACATATTAAAAGCAATGGTGTGGCTGAATAGGTAATTATCCCCCAATGCAAATTATATTTTTTTCATAGAGAGCCAATGTGCCAGTCATGAGAAATCTAGTGAAGAAGCCATATGTAAATTAGGTGGGAGAGGCACAGCGGGGGCGTGTCTGGGCACGGCAGGGGCGCGTTGAGGCACAACAGGGGCGGGGCGTGTCGAGGCACAGCAGGGGAGCGTCGAGGCACAGCAGGGGAGCGTCGAGGCACAGCAGGGGCGCTTCGAGGCACAGCAGGGGCGCGTCAGGGCACAGTAGGGGTGCGTCGAGGCACAGCAGGGGAGCGTCAAGGCACAGGAGGGGCGCATCCAGGCACAACAGGGGCGGGGCGTGTCGAGGCACAGCAGGGGAGCGTCGAGGCACAGCAGGGGAGCGTCGAGGCACAGGAGGGGCGCATCGAGGCACAGCAGGGGCACGTCAGGGCACAGCAGGGGTGGGTCGAGGCACAGCAGGGGAGCGTCGAGGCACAGGAGGGGCGCGCCGGGGCACAGCAGGGGCACGTCGGGGCACAGCAGGGGCGCGTCAGGGCACAGCAGGGGCGCGTCGAGGCACAGCAGGGGAGCGTCGAGGCACAGGAGGGGCGCATCGAGGCACAGGAGGGACGCGTCGGGGCACAGCAGGGGCACAGCAGGGGCACGTCGGGGCACAGCAGGGGCACGTTGGGGCACAGCAGGGGCGCGTCGAGGCACAGCAGGGGAGCGTCGAGGCACAGGAGGGGCGCTTCGAGGCACAGCATGGGCGCGTCAGGGCACAGCAGGGGCACGTTGGGGCACAGCAGGGGCGCGTCGAGGCACAGCAGGGGAGCGTCGAGGCACAGGAGGGGCGCTTCGAGGCACAGCATGGGCGCGTCAGGGCACAGCAGGGGCGCGTCCAGGCACAGCGGGGGCGCATCCAGGCACATACAGTAGAACTGCCCTCAATGATCTTCTAGTCTGATTTGCTTTATGGACTAAATGCTTTGTTTCCCTGAATGTAATATTTTTTTTCAACCTCATACTTAAGGATATTTACTGCAAACCTTGGAATTCAAGTAAAACAAAAAATAAATGAGTGCATCGATCCTTAACTAGTTGGATTAATTACGAAGCTCTACAAAATCTTAGTTTCTGGCGAATCTGAAATTTTTTGCAATTCAGTTTGCAAAGATCTAGTAAAACAGAGGACAACCCACCGCCATACTGCTCTCTTCCACGGGGTTGGGAAGGAGATAAAGTGATAAATTACACTAGGCCAGTATGTCTTTGGTTCTTCCAAGACTGAGGCCAGTAATTGGTCTCACGCGGTCACACGTGGGGGCAGTGCACCTCATTGACGTTACTGACATGCGCTGTCCCCCAATGTCATCCAATGGGATCAATCACTGGGCTCAGTGTCGGGAAAGCCAAAAACCAAAAGATGAGGGCTATGTCTTGGAAGCAGAAAGGAAAGGGCCAAGGACAGGTGAGTATACCAGTATTTTATCATTATAAGCCCTTCCCTCTGTTTATTATGTTTCGGGGGTCTCGGGGCAGAATAGATGTCTTTTCATAGCAATCGGAGACCAAATTGAAGCAAATCGGCCAGAAAATAATTTGGGGAGACTTGCTCATCTCTATTTATAATGTACTAGTCGACTTGATCTGGTCGGCATCTGGGGAGAGGAGCATTCTGCCTGAAATGTCCGGTTGTGACCATCTTCCTTTTGGTGTTCATGCTCCATCAAGACCATTCGCCTCCCATTTTTCTCCCCTCTACGTCTTCACCAGGGCCTTCCCAAAAAGGAGAAGAAGGAGCACAAAAGGCTCTGGAATTATGGATTTCCATGAGTTTCTGGGCAGTTTTGGCAGTACTCAAGCATTTTTCCAACATCTACGGTTGTCCGGGAAGTCTCCCCTTTTTTCTGAGAGTTGACAAGTTGGTGTTAGGCCGCAGTCAGACTGTTATATAAATCGGATGGCGATCGGGAGGCAATCCACGGACTGGCCGGCGGGTCTTCTAACCCAAGCATAACAGGTGCATGTATTTCTATGAAGCTGTCACACTTGGATAGGTAGATCCGCCGGACAGTCCCTGCATTACCTTCTGATTTCCATTCGATTTACACGGTCGTGTGACTGCGCCCTTTACAATTATGGGGTGCTGATGGGTCATACTGCAGCTAAAGACCCCCCATGGCTGCCATCTTGGTACTCCAGTGACAGCAAGCCACAAGCTTGGCTTCATAGGAGACCGTGATTCACACTATATACTGCAGTATTGTAGTATTATAATATATAGAATGATTGCAGGCCAAATCCCAGGGGGAAATAAACATAGTGAAAAAATGTTTGACAAAGTATAAAAATAGTTAAAAAAAAAAGAAAAGTTTGCCTTCTTCTGCTTCTCCCTGTTTAAAAGTAAAGAGATAATAATAAAAAAATATATAACATATTTGGGGTGAATGTGCCCATAAAATTAATCCGACACGTATGATAAGCCTTGTAAGAAAAATAAAATAAAAGTGACAGAATTGCTGGTTTTTTTTTTTGAGAAAATGTGATTAAATACACTGTGTGTACCCAAATTGATACCAATTAAACCATCAGCTTGCCTTGCAAAATCAAGCCCTCGTACAGGTCTATTGACGGAAAAGTAGAAAGGTTACAGTCTCATGAAATGACAACAAGAAAAAAAATTATATAATATTTAATTTTTGTTTTCTTTGCAAATTTTCAATTTTTAAAATGAAAAAAACAAAACAAAAACCTATACAACTGTGGTATCATCGTATTCCTACTGACCTGAAGAATTACGTTGTCGGGTTATTTTGCTGCAGGACTGTTGGAAAAAGGGGAGTAAAAAAAAAAAAAATGAAAAAAGCAAAAAAAAAAAAAAAGAGAAAATTGCCAAGTCATAACGAGGATAAGAAATGACTCGTGAGCTCTGATTGGCGACAGCTTCACCCGTTTAGTTTGGATTCATGAGGCCGATGGCTGATCTGAATATTTAATGGCCAATTCCCAAAATTTGACAATTAACCCAAAGTCGAAAACTTTTTGATCTATAAATAAAATCTGAAAACTTCATAAAAAAAATCCATTTAATCAGCGAAAAAAATTTTACATTTGTTGCCGCCAAACGTTAATCGGCGTTTCACGAAGTCGGTGATCGCGCTTTCCTGCCAAAATGCAATTAGATTTGGCTGCTGACATTTTGTCTAACCAGATAGTGAAAAAAGAAAAAAAAAGAAAAAAATCCCCGACATTTTATGGATCCCATAAATAGATATAGGCAGCTTCTCTGACTGCATGTGCCGCCGCCCGGGTTCATGTTGTTAGAGTTACCATGGCGACACAGCACGCATCCTCTCTGCTCCGATCATGGTTTTATTAGGTCTGCTTTATAAAGGGCTGCTGTGTCTTTTCTTTTAACCTTCCTCGCGGGGGCACAAACTTTATTCAGAGATTATTTTTACTTATACTAACGGGACTTAATGGCTATAACATTGCATTTACAATTACCAGTGTGTCTGCAGCTCCGCCGGAGGTGTCCCAAGGCCTCTCTTATTGCCAGATCCTGTGCCGGCGCGGCGTACAGGAGATATACAGGTGCTCCTCACAACATTAGAATATCTTCAGGAAGTGAATTTATTTCAGTTCTTCAATACAAAAAGTGAAACTCATATTATATAGAGTCATTACAGAGTGATCTATTTCATATGTTTATTTCTGTTAATGTTGATGATTATGGCTTACAGCCAATGAAAAGCCAAAAGTCATCATCTCAGTAAATTGCAATAATTAACAAAATACACCTACAAAGGCTTCCTAAGCATTTAAAAAGGTCCTTTAGTCTGTTTCAGTAGCTCCACAATCATGGGGAAGACTGCTGACCTGACAGATGTCCAGAAGGCAGTAATTACCACACTCCACAAGGAGTGGCTTACACCTACAAAGGCTTCCTAAGCATTTAAAAAGGTCCTTTAGTCTGTTTCAGTAGCTCCACAATCATGGAGAAGACTGCTGACCTGACAGATGTCCAGAAGGCAGTCACTGACACACTCCACAAGGAGTGGCTTACACCTACAAAGGCTTCCTAAGTGTTTAAAAAGGTCATTTAGTCTATTTCAGTAGCTCCACAATCATGGGGAAGACTGCTGACCTGCCAGATGTCCAGAAGGCAGTCACTGACACACTCCACAAGGAGTGGCTTACACCTACAAAGGCTTCCTAAGCGTTTAAAAAGGTCCTTTAGTCTGTTTCAGTAGCTCCACAATCATGGGGAAGACTGCTGACCTGACAGATGTCCAGAAGGCAGTCACTGACACACTCCACAAGGAGGGTAAGCCACAAAAGGTCATTACTAAAGAAGACGGCTGTTCACAGAGTTCTGTATCCAAGCATATTAATGTCTCCAGTGGCGCTTCCCCAATTTTTTATTTGGTTCAATGAGTTTTTATTTTTAGGATATGTTCCCCAATTTCAGGGTAAATAGTCAAAACCAGCGCAGAAGTTTTGAGTTTGGTAATCGCTTATGACCAAGCATTGGGGTTCATGCACAACATGGGAGGCAACTCTACCCAAACCCGGCTTCCTAGACTATCAGAATTGATCTCTTTTCGTTTGTCCAAGTAGCTCACGGTCTATTAATAAGTAATGATAAAGGAATGCTGCGCTATTGATTGTAGGACTTATCCACATTACATTTCCATAAAACTCAGAGTGCAGCAAAATAAAGGGAATGTGCACACAATATTTGTCGACTCTTGAAAAAAAGTGATCAAAACAACTTGAAAGGCTCTTTTTACTAATTTCTATTGCTCTGAGCGTTTTGTTTTTTTCTCCGCATCCAGTTTTGAAAAAAAAAAAAAAATTAAGCGCCTATCACTTTTTTTGATGTGTATCCTAATGGAAAAAAAAACACTCTAAACTAGTCACTGCCAATCATAAGGTTGGAAAAAAAACAAAAACTTGAAAATCTCTTTAAAACTGCATCAAGAACTGAAAAAACGTCTTCAAAATCTCCCCTATAGATAAAAAAAAAAGTTTCGGAATACATCAGGAAAACTTGTCATTTTTGACCGCCTCCGAAAGAAAAACTGGATGAGCACTTACCGCCATTCGGCAGACCTTTTCTCATCGTGTTGGATTTGATGCGCCTTTGATTTAGAACTTTTGAAACGGGCAAAGTAACCGGATTTTGGAAGCCACAATGATGTCTACCTGCTGTTTATGAGTGTATAGGTCTAAAAAAAATCTTTTCCAAGGCAGGGCTGGTTTTAAAAGAATAGATTGAGGCAAACGTAAGTGCGGAGTCATTGGCAAACAGTGATGGCAGAGATCTAACGAGGCCGGCCAATACTGGGAGAAAGAAGAGGACAGCAGCTGTATCGGCGCGCTTCACATTGACAGTTTGCCAAAATGCAAGTCAATAATAATTTACTATTTATGTATCGTCTGCTTCATCCATCTGAAAATCCATTTTTCTTGATGCAGTATTAATAGTCCATCCGCTAAGTAATCAGCAAAGTCAATGGGTAGTGACCCCCAATTCTTCCCGGGACGTGGTTGACTCTGGTCAGATGGACGTTTCTCCTCTACGTAGTAGCAGCTCTTCCCGACCCTCCTGACTTGGCCTCATCCGTACATACACATAAAGGGTTGCTATTAAATAACGCATCTAATTTACGCAATGTTTCACCTTATAAAAGTCTATTAATTGAAACCATGGAGATCGAACATCATCTTAATCTTTCAGAAAGAAACAACAAGCCCTTTTCATGCCAATATGAAGTACGGTAATTTAATTTTCTCCAGCTTGTTAACCATGTGGGCTGCGAGACGGATCCTGGGCAACAAACGCGAGTTATTAAAAATATCACCCAATGTTCGAAGCGTTATCACGATGTGTAGAAAACGGGAGCAAGAAGTGTCAAATTGTGATGGCTGCGTTATGGCAAATGAAGCAGAACATTCTTAGTTGCTTGATTGCTGATATGTATGTGTCCAAAGTTTCACCACTGTTTTCAAACTTCGTGTCCTTTCTTTCCATCATCAATTTTAAATGGTCACCGCCCTTTCAACAAACTTTGCATAAATCAGTAGTACAAAGGCATATAAGAAAATTTGTAACATATCTTATTAGAGAACTCAGATTCATTCTCCATTTAGGAGCCATTTTTTCATCTCCTCCCACCTCTTGAACTCGCACGTCACCCTGAAACACACTATAGTCCGTCTTTCTTAAGAAAAGATTTACTGCCAGCTCACTGAGGGATCAGATTACAGCTGATTTTTGAAGTCTATGAAGCAAGGAGCAGGAGGGAGAAGCAGAAAGGCATAAAGGTGTCGTTTTCTAGCATGAATTTCATCTTACTCTAATGCTGGATTCACAGCTTCACTGCTCAGTCCAGCTGTATAATATCCTCCATGCTTCTGCTGCTTCTGAACATGTGCTACATAGAAAAAAGAAAGCAGTAGTCCCTGTTTGTCCATATGAAAGATATCATAGCAGCTTGTCTCCACTCACTCGCTCAGAGACAGATGAAAATTAAAAAAGAAGGATGCCGCCTACAAGTCTCATAAGTGAGAACATCTCCAAACGGCATTCGTTCAAAAACTATTTTTTCTCATGGATTGAGCAAGTAAACGTCAAAATGCCTTTTGTAAGAAGTCCATCAACACAAAATGGGCTACAATGGTCAAATTTGGCACATGTCACTTCCCTTACCAGGGTTCAGTGACTTTCTGGTTTTTACCCCTTAACCCTTATATAGGGATTTGGATTTCACTGCCTATATGTCCCTGGGTTGTGTCTGAGGAGAAGTTGCTGAACAGTGGAGTGAGAGAAGGAAGCCAAGTCAGAGACTAGGAGGTCAATCAGAAACCAAAGGCAAAGAGAAGTAAGGATGTCCATGAATCAAACTAGTCAGGTCATTCAGGAGTACCAAGAAAAAACAAAACTAGGTCATATGATCGAGAAGTGATCCAAAAGGTGCACCAGGCCAGTGTCCAAAATATACAGTTCCTGGCACTTGAAATTTAATTTTGCCAATGAGACAACCTCTTCAAGGTCTTTCCTCCAGGAACAATGATACAACACTCCCTAGTTGTTCCTGGCAGAAATTAAATTTCTATAGACCGAGTAAGTGATCTGGCTGATGGGACAATCATTGGAACCAACACCAAACCAATAAGCACTAAAGGAGAAAAGAAAAAACAAATAAGATGGCATCCCACGAGGACTGTTGTTTGTGACTCCTTTACACCGTATTGAAATCTAAGGTCTCTTGTAACCTGTGCCAGCTACTGCATGTATACCTTGGGATACAAGGTCGGCGGGTTCATTGGATAACTACTCTGTGATCTGACCTAGCTAGCTTTTTTGTCCTGTCTCCAGAATGACCCATAAATGCCCTTGATAATTTGGCCTATCGACTGCCTTACTCCTCACTGCCTTTCTGATTGAGCTCCTGGGCTCTGACCTGGCTCCCCCTTATATAAATAGTATATGTGACAAGCCAGGAGACAGGGTAGTCAAACCTTCTGAAGTCACAGTACATCGTAAACTAGAGGGGAAAGACAAAGCCATAAGTCAGATCACTGTCCAAGGTCAGAATACCAGAAAGATAGCAGATCAGAGCAAAGGGGCCAGGCAAACAGATGGTTACAATGAGGTCCAAGGTCAGACAGCGATAGATCAAAAAACAGAACACAGAAATACAAGGTAAAGCTCCACCGAGCAACTGCTGTGATTGGCAGAGTTTTGGGGCTGACAGCTTAGTTAAGCAGCTGGGTAATCACTTATATCAGGGAACACCTGAAGAATGCTCAGCACCTCCCAATCTCAGATTAAGTATTAAAATACCAACAACTCAGCATACCCCTGCACTAGACTGGACGACTGAGCTGTCACTCACTGCCCCCAAGACACACAGAGCGTGAATCCTGACAGTTTATATATAGTTACATAGGTTGAAATATAGACTTCGGTCCATCAAGTTCAACCTTTCTTCATCAAAGGCATTTTTAATTTTGACCCATCTTGTTTAATTCGATCCCTCATCAATCAGCAGCTACTCTACAGACACAACCCAGGGACCCAACAGTGGTGAAATCCAAATCCTTGTGTAATGGTTACAGGATCAAACAACAGGGAAACCCTGAATGTTCCTAAGCGGAGTGACTAGTCCCAAGCCTGGAGTTGCAGTTTTGCACTTTTCCAGTCAATGGGGACTTCACACCTATAAAATAGCCATGTAAATGAGGGCTTAGACTGGGTATACACATTGCAGAAAGAAAAAAAAAAATCCATGAAGGGACCCCGGGGAGATCCTAGTGTAAATAGGCAGGAATTAAATCCCTGATATTATGGGAATTCCCGAGAGGCAACATTAGTCTTTGAGCATACACCACGCCAAGACCGTATGAACCAGCACGTGTATAATGAAACACCTTCTTTCCTGGATCACCTACAGGCGAGGAAGGTGTCACATATAAAGGAAGAACACAAGTCCAAATTTTACGCCTTGAGAACATCTGTGGAGAGAGACCTGGGGGAATAAGCCCTGCCCGGAGCTGCTCACATTATATAAGACAAGTTCTCATCTGCATTTCTAGATTGCCTCTAATTTCAATCAGGTTTTTCAATTAAATTAACAAGCTTGATTTCTCAACATATTGTCATTTATTCTACTTAACGTATGAGTCTTCCCGATGGATCCATTTCATTAGGTTCATTTGCAAATTGAGGAATATTTCAATCTCAGAATCAATAATACCATCTCAGTGCACGACTCAATTCCACGAAATGTTCGACCCGGCACAGATTATTTATTGGTTGGTTTGGAAAAAACATAAATAGTCAAGAAAAAAAACCTTTCGTATAAATGTACAGCATTAAATAAGGTGTAAATAGTTCACCAAATTGTAGTTCTGTTTCAAAAACTAGATCCGTGCGCCTTCGCCCGCGACCATAGAATCAAGGCATAATTGTGGTGATTGGGTCATCATTAGCAGTGAAAGAGTTCATGAGAATGGCTCTTAGGGTGCAATCAGATGGCCGTAGAAATCGGACCAAGAACAGAAAGCAGTGCAAGGACTGGCTGGCGGCTCTCCCTACCTGAGCCTGACAGTTTCGCGTATTTCTATGCAGCTGTAACGTTGGGTAGGGAGAGCTGCCAACCAGTCCATGCACTGCGTTCTGATCTTGGTCCAATTTATACAGCCATCTTATCGCGCCCTTAGAGTATTGATTGAAATGTCTTATATACTGCAGCATACACACGTTTTTGGAGCAGAAGACACTTCAGGAAAACGCCAGCTGTCTCTGATCTCCTTTGCAGCGGCTTTATTTCTTTACATTCTGTATATGTATAATAGTGGCTTGGAAACTGCCAGCAGAATGGAAAAGATGCTGTTGTGGGCATTCGCTTAGCGTATGCTCACACAGAGTTTTTTTTATGTGGATTTTGATGGAATCCATGCCAAAATCCATAAAATGGTATTGTGCACACAGTCTTTAAGATGCTGGATGACCCATTGAGATTCACCCGGTAGACCCATTGAGATTCACGCGGCAGACCCATTGAGATTCACGCGGCAGACCCATTGAGATTCACGTGGTTGACCCATTGAGATTCACACGTTAGACCCATTGAGATTCATGTGGTTGACCCATTGAGATTCACACGTTAGACCCATTTAGATTCACACGTTAGACCCATTGAGATTCACGCGGCAGACCCATTGAGATTCATGTGGTTGACCCATTGAGATTCACGCGTTTGACCCATTGAGATTCACGCGGCAGACCCATTGAGATTCATGTGGTTGACCCATTGAGATTCACGCGTTTGACCCATTGAGATTCACGCGGTAGACCCATTGAGATTCACGCGGTAGACCCATTGAGATTCACACGTTAGACCCATTGAGATTCACGCGTTAGACCCATTGAGATTCACGCAGCAGACCCATTGAGATTCACGCGTTTGACCCATTGAGATTCATGTGGTTGACCCATTGAGATTCACGCGTTAGGCCCATTGAGATTCACGCGGCAGACCCATTGAGATTCACGCGGTAGACCCATTGAGATTCACGCGGTAGACCCATTGAGATTCACGCGGTAGACCCATTGAGATTCACGCGGTAGACCCATTGAGATTCACGCGGCAGACCCATTGAGATTCACGCGTTTGACCCATTGAGATTCATGTGGTTGACCCATTGAGATTCACACGTTAGACCCATTTAGATTCACACGTTAGACCCATTGAGATTCACGCGGCAGACCCATTGAGATTCATGTGGTTGACCCATTGAGATTCACGCGTTTGACCCATTGAGATTCACGCGGCAGACCCATTGAGATTCATGTGGTTGACCCATTGAGATTCACGCATTTGACCCATTGAGATTCACGCGGTAGACCCATTGAGATTCACGCGGTAGACCCATTGAGATTCACACGTTAGACCCATTGAGATTCACGCGTTAGACCCATTGAGATTCACGCGGCAGACCCATTGAGATTCACGCGTTTGACCCATTGAGATTCATGTGGTTGACCCATTGAGATTCACGCGTTAGGCCCATTGAGATTCACACGGCAGACCCATTGAGATTCACGCGGTAGACCCATTGAGATTCACGCGGTAGACCCATTGAGATTCACGCGGTAGACCCATTGAGATTCACGCGGTAGACCCATTGAGATTCACGCGGCAGACCCATTGAGATTCACGCGTTTGACCCATTGAGATTCATGTGGTTGACCCATTGAGATTCACGCGTTAGACCCATTGAGATTCATGTGGTTGACCCATTGAGATTCACGCGTTTGACCCATTGAGATTCATGTGGTTGACCCATTGAGATTCACGCGTTAGACCCATTGAGATTCACGCCGCAGACCCATTGAGATTCACGCGGTAGACCCATTGAGATTCACGCGGTAGACCCATTGAGATTCACGCGGTAGACCCATTGAGATTCACGCGTTTGACCCATTGAGATTCACGTGGTTGACCCATTGAGATTCACGCGTTAGACCCATTGAGATTCACGCGGCAGACCCATTGAGATTCACGCGGCAGACCCATTGAGATTCACGTGGTTGACCCATTGAGATTCACACGTTAGACCCATTGAGATTCATGTGGTTGACCCATTGAGATTCACACGTTAGACCCATTTAGATTCACACGTTAGACCCATTGAGATTCACGCGGCAGACCCATTGAGATTCATATGGTTGACCCATTGAGATTCACGCGTTTGACCCATTGAGATTCACGCGGCAGACCCATTGAGATTCATGTGGTTGACCCATTGAGATTCACGCGTTTGACCCATTGAGATTCACGCGGTAGACCCATTGAGATTCACGCGGTAGACCCATTGAGATTCACACGTTAGACCCATTGAGATTCACGCGTTAGACCCATTGAGATTCACGCGTTTGACCCATTGAGATTCATGTGGTTGACCCATTGAGATTCACGCGTTAGGCCCATTGAGATTCACACGGCAGACCCATTGAGATTCACGCGGTAGACCCATTGAGATTCACGCGGCAGACCCATTGAGATTCACGCGTTTGACCCATTGAGATTCATGCGTTAGACCCATTGAGATTCACACGGCAGACCCATTGAGATTCACGCGGTAGACCCATTGAGATTCACGTGGTAGACCCATTGAGATTCACGCGGTAGACCCATTGAGATTCACGCGTTTGACCCATTGAGATTCACGCGTTTGACCCATTGAGATTCACGCGGTAGACCCATTGAGATTCACGCGGTAGACCCATTGAGATTCACGCGTTAGACCCATTGAGATTCACGCGTTTGACCCATTGAGATTCATGTGGTTGACCCATTGAGATTCACGCGTTAGGCCCATTGAGATTCACACGGCAGACCCATTGAGATTCACGCGGCAGACCCATTGAGATTCACGCGGTAGACCCATTGAGATTCACGCGTTTGACCCATTGAGATTCATGTGGTTGACCCATTGAGATTCACGCGTTAGACCCATTGAGATTCACACGGCAGACCCATTGAGATTCACGCGGCAGACCCATTGAGATTCACGCGGTAGACCCATTGAGATTCACGCGGTAGACCCATTGAGATTCACGCGTTTGACCCATTGAGATTCACGCGTTTGACCCATTGAGATTCACGTGGTTGACCCATTGAGATTCACGCGTTAGACCCATTGAGATTCACGCGTTAGACCCATTGAGATTCACGCGGCAGACCCATTGAGATTCACGCGGTAGACCCATTGAGATTCACGCGGTAGACCCATTGAGATTCACGCGGTAGACCCATTGAGATTCACGCGTTTGACCCATTGAGATTCACGTGGACTAGGCTTCCTAAGGAGGCTTTGCTGTCGATTTTGCAGTGGTTCTACCATTGGCTTTTTTTCCCCCTGTGCTTTACCCTATATCTAGCGGAAGCCCTCCGAAGAACAAGCGTGAAACTTCACCTAAAGGCTTCATAGTTTCTGACCCCTGAAGTGGATAAAAGTCGTAACAAAAGGCTGAACATGCGCACAGAAATGTCATTTCTACATTTTCATTTTTCAGCGATTTAGGGGGTTTCTTATCTGCTTGCCGAGAACTTACCATTCATTTAATTGAGAAAATGCGCCATTAGTCACATCATGTTGTGCTCGCTCTCTCTTCACAGTTTTTATCTCGTGGCATCATGGCAGTTCTTGGACATATTTACTTTGCAAAAATTTGGGAAAAATTTGCAATTTTGCTTGAGATTTTTAATACATTTTTTGGTAAAGTTTTTGCTGTGGAAAACAAACCACTCATGCTACATCTCTATCATAAAAACGTATCAAAATCCACTAAGTAAAAAGAAGAGTGTAAAAAAAACTGCAATAATTGTAAAGCCATCTCAAAAAACACATTTTTGTAAGAGTTTTTAGAAATGGATTTTTCAGCCACAAAAAATTCAAGTAAAAAAAATCTTAGTGTGAACATAGTCTGAGGCTTGAGCAATTTCTTACGCCTTATGGATGACAGGAGCTCCGTCTTACAACCATGCTAAGGTCATGCACCCCCAACAATACCAATGGATGCCGTGACATTCGTCCACACTAGGAACCCATTGCAAAAATAGCACATGGTATAACTGTTTGGAAAGCTCAGTCTACTATATAAATAATGGTATTTAGGTGCAAATCAACCAATCCGAGGCCAAAGGGATACACTTTTAGCCTCCATTAGGTTAATGGAGGACTATGGGAATACGATCCGCCAGACCGGAAGATTTTCCAGCACGACCCACATGAGTGATACAAATTAGCCATTAAATGCTTTACACTTGCCCATGTAAAGCCGCTCAGTAATTTACAGACAAGCCTACATAAGAGCCTGACATAACGGCTCCGCTCGCTCAGATTCGGCCTCCGCAGGTGTTTTTCAAGTATTTTGGTAAGTGCGTGTTTATTATTTGCTCCATTGCAGAGCAGATGTTTGTGAGATGTAACAAGTGGCTGCGATCTGATGGATTCCTGCTATTTATTAGCGCCATTTATAATCACATGTTTTCCAGCTCCGATATTTGGCGTTTCTATGAAAACAGCTGTTGTAGAGGAGACGACTAATGGAATAAATGTTCTTAAAGAGACGGCGCCCACATACAGATTACACAGGCGCCGACAGTCCCGAATTTATGGAAACAATCCTGGCAAATGTTACGGTATGAACCAGTTCAGAAAGAAATGGGTTTTATGTAAAGCCCACCCAAATTTACTGATCCTTGGGATGTCTGATTTTCACCCAGTCCCTCATTATTATGAGCATTGTTATAGACTTTCAAAATAGGGCAAATTTACAGAACTTGTCCTACATTTCAGCAGTACAGACAGTCTAGACGGGCTGAAAATGCACAAAACTTATAGCACTGGCTCATGCTGGATGATAAATATGGCACATCTATAGACACTTGTCTAACTTTACACCACCTATTGGTTGGTCGAATCTCAAGCTATGCCCTCTATCCCACTGAGCCATGCTATGCCCTCTTTCCACTAAGCCCATTGGTTGGTCGCATCTCAAGCTATTTACTCTTTCCCACTAAGCCTATTGGTTAGTCACATGTCAAGCTATACCCTCTTTTCCACTAAGCCATGCTATTCCCTCTTTCCCACTAAGCCTATTGGTTAGTCACATGTCAAGCTATACCCTCTTTTCCACTAAGCCATGCTATTCCCTCTTTCCCACTAAGCCTATTGGTTAGTCACATGTCAAGCTATACCCTCTTTTCCACTAAGCCATGCTATGCCCTCTTTCCCACTAAGCCTATTGGTTAGTCACATGTTAAGCTATACCCCCTTTCCCACTAAGCCATGCTATGCCCTCTTTCCCACTAAGCCTATTGGTTAGTCACATGTTAAGCTATACCCTCTTTCCCACTAAGCCATGCTATGCCCTCTTTCCCACTAAGCCTATTGGTTCGTCACATCACAAGCTATGCCCTCTTTCCCACTAAGCCCATTAGTTGGTCACATTTCAAGCTATTAACTCTTTCCCACTAAGCCTATTGGTTGGTCACATCTCAAGCTACTTCCTCTTTCCCACTAAGCCTATTAGTTGGTCACATCTCAAGCTATGAACTCTTTCCCACTAAGCCATGCTATGCCTTCTTTCCCACTAAGCTATGCTCTCTTTCCCACTAAGCCCATTAGTTGGTTGCATCTCAAGCTATGTCCTCTTTCCCGCTGTGCATATTAGTTGGTCACATCTCAAGCTATACTCTCTTTCCCACTAAGCCATGCTGTGCATTCTTTCCCACTAAGCTATACTCTTTCCCACTAAGCCATGCTGTGCATTCTTTCCCACTAAGCTATACTCTTTCCCACTAAGCCATGCTGTGCATTCTTTCCCACTAAGCTATACTCTTTCCCACTAAGCCATGCTATGCCTTCTTTCCCACTAAGCTATACTCTCTTTCCCACTAAGCCATGCTATGGCTTCTTTCCCACTAAGCTATACTCTTTCTCACTAAGCCTTTTAGTTGGTGGCATCTCAAACTATGCCCTCTTTCCCACTAAGCCACGCCTTTTGCTATAAGCCTCGCTCTTTATCAGACGAGCCACAAACACATTCTAAAACCACCTAATAAATGCAGTGTACTCAGTATTGTGCACTGGATAAAATGGCGCACCCAGTGCATCATCACATGCTCCATACATAAGTGTCTTTATGACGGTAATTGGGGGAGACCCTGGAGGACTGCTGCCGAGCTGGACAGCGGCAATAAAAGAAAAAGGTGCCATCCCCTCCAGAGGAGCGGGGTTATAAAGAGGGGCAGCCGGCAGATAATCACGGGGTCCATGCCATCTTGGCCAGTCCGGGTAGTAGCCTCCGTGCCAGGTCCCTTCTCTGTGTAGGACGCCTCCTTATCCATCACTGAGGACGGTAGAAATCTCCGTCGATGACTGCGGACAATACGGAGGATCCCATCGGGGATATTCGGTTCATGAAATCTCATTCAGCTCTTTTAAGGCCAGATAATAATGACTTGGAAATGATAGCGACTAATCTAAGAATTTTTTCCAGTGATTCCATAAAGTTATAATTAAATTTTATCTGTCATTTCATGCCAATTTTCATAATAAGCCATTATGTGTATGTACATGAGGAATAACACTATTTCTGGCCATTATATCACTCGTATCCTGCATTTTCCACTAGTCTTCCCCTCTGTAGGCTTTAACATTCATTTTCAGTTGTCTCTGAGCTAGTGAGTGCACACTAGCTGCTATGATGTCTCCCATGCAAATAGCCTCTTCAGAGAGGAAGAAGACTAGAACTCTAGCGCCACGTATTGGAAGTAGCAATCCTAAAAGTCATTACCGACCATTTATCGAGCCTTACCGCATGGCTTAGGATAAAAGCCAAACCAGAATCTCAATTTGTAGACATGGTGTTTTGGGGTGTTGCCCCTCCTCAGCAAAAAATATAAAACCTGATTTGGCTGTAAGAGAGGCCTCTGATTGGGATCTAAGGGGTAAAGTTTATCTTTATGGAGAGTGACATGCCTGTGTAAGGAGGCTTACAAGCCATGCAATGCTCCTCTTGGAAATTAAATATGCAAATTGCCTTTTCACAGAGAAAGAGGACTTGATCTTTGGCACCACATATTGGAAGTAGCGATCCTAAAAGTCAATATCGACCCTTTAATGAGCCTTGCCACATGACTTGGGATAAAAGCCAATCCAGCACCTCAATTTGCAGACATGTGCTTCAGGGTGTCGCCCCTCCTCAGTGCAAAGCACGAGATCAGAGTTGGCTGACTCGGGTCTAAGAGGTAAAGCTTCTCCTTGTGGAGAGATTTCCCAGAGAAGCTTTGCATGGCTGTAAGCCTCCTTACACTGGCAATGCCAGAAGGAGAAAAGTTGCCATACACAGCACACACAGACAAGAGCGATTCCTTCTCCCCCTTTTCTATGTAGCACATGTTCAAAAACAGCAGCAGCATTATTAAGCAGAAATGAGCAGTGTAGATGCGAATCCAGCACTAGGGTGAGTTAAACACTTACTGGAGATAAGCAGATGTCCTTATGTATCTGCACCTCTCAGTCACTCTGTTTTTTTACTTCCTCCTATCCATAGACTTTAATAGGCAGCTGTAATCATATCCCTTATTGAACCTGCAATCCTACCAGGTAAAATAAAGCATACATTAACATCTGGAAGGCTGCTCAGACAGGAAACCTGTGCTTTCCAGATAAACGTAATATTACATATCAAGTGCAATGATAAATATGGTATATCCATTGTATGAGCAGAACGGCTCCGAATAAACTTGGTGCATCTTACTGCAGAGCTTCCTTCATTTGGCCCGACGGACAGGACACCGGTCTGAGAATGAATGTTCTTGCTTTTCTTAATGAAGATGGACCTTTTTAGTTGTTTGGCCGCATGGCAGCTGCTGTGTCTGCTAATCCGAAAGGTTATACCTATGAAAACTGAAATGTGTGACTACAAAAAAAATCTAATTTACTAAGAATGCCCATGCGGCAAGCCCAAAAACACAAGAACGTGTAAGAATTGGTTGATGGACGTCTCTTACAGAATGGAGTGATGATTGTGGCACATGCACAGTAAGCTCGATGGGGGGTGGCGGGGGTTTGGGGCAGTATAATTGGCACTAAACACTTGAAAGTTTTAAAAGTTAACTTTTCTCCTTTCTTCCCAAGTGGTTCTTTATCGGGGGCTGGAGTCCATGCGATGCTCCACTGGTCCACAGATTGTTGGGTTGTGCCTTAATTGGCTGCTGGAATTCGCTCGTCCTTAAGTGCCGTTTTGGGTTTTTGGGGACGTTTCCTTCCACTGCACCCTGCTCCATTAGCCGTTATTGTTAGATTAGCATGGGTCACTCCATATTGTTATTCCTAGCATATCTGTAGGTTCTTGTGAGGACCAAGTCTTGACCTTCTACAAAATTGGTCCCAATCGCCCCGGTGCAGGAAATGTGCCCAACTGTGCGTCATGAGTATTTTCTCCAAATGTCAAGTGGCTGCACAGTTATAGTGCGAGCCTAATCATCAAAAGTGACCCGCTCCATAAAAGGACCCCTTACGTTAACTTGCAGAAACACCATCACTTAATCCTGCCTCCAACCCACTGACGCTAGGTGCAGTCGGACGGCCGTATAAATCCAACCACAACGAACGGACCGGCCGGTGGCTCTCCTGGTCCAAGCGTGACCGCTTCATAGAAATATATTGCCGTCATGCTCGGGAGCCAGTCCGTGCACCGCTGTCCGATTTATACGGCCGTCTCACAATCGAATGGTTAGGTTGCCCAACTATCAGTTTCTTTAGATAGTCAAATAGTCTCTACTACCTGGTACCAAAATTCTGCCCTATAACGGGTTCTCTTTGCCTTTTTTAATAGCATTGTGGCCCAACTAAGCCTCTTTCACTGCAGTCCACATAGTTGTGGCTCGTCCGTTCCGTGGGATCCCGTGACCTCAGGTGATTCTAACCTTCACCGAATTGAACCCTTCTGCAATATTGTTTGCAGCTGCAGACACCTTCGTCGGGTCCCTTTTTTGGGAACGGTTCCACGTCTCCTGCCTAGTTCTTTTCGCTCTTCAGTAACAGCGTTATCGGCCTCGCGTGGCTTCAGCCACACACGGACCGACTTCCCGCCAGCCGCTCCTTTATGGAACCTCCTCCAATCTTGATCATCGGTCTTGTGACAACAGTAAATATTGACAAATAAACTTTGTGTTACAAACAGAACACATAACCTGTAGTCAGAAGAACTGGGGCCTACAGCTAGAGATGAACGAATACCCCAAAACTGTTCTCAGCGAATCGGGCTTTCGAGCTTGCCCGTTACTCTTTGACTTAATTAACTTAGACTCGGTATTAATAAACGAATATGAAGCGTGCCTCTTAATGTAATTAATTATGACCAAGCTAATTTAATCAAAATGTTAGCAAGAAATCCCCAATCAGACAAACGTTTCTCTTCTGGAACTTGTCATCTTGGCCTGTCTGCGGTGGGTAAAGCTGGGAACTGCTGACACGGATATTTGGCAGCCGATTACGCTGTGTGAATGGAGGTAGAGACGAGGTTAAGAGTAATTAACAGCTGTCAGTGCGAGGATCCGGCGGCACAATTGTTTATGATTTGTCATGATAATCTTGTGCCTCCATTGGGTGCTCTACTCCGACTCCCGGCTCACGTCTTAATAAAGATATGGTCGCGGGCGGTTGTGACATGCGAAAAATGTAAAAAAAAAAAAAAAAATTGTTAAAAAGTTTGTCATCGCGGAACACGGCGCAGAAAATAATAAAACAAGAAGCTGAAAGCCTAAACTAAACACAGACGGCGCATCCCTCGGCTGAAAAGTCATTTTGCTAAGCCGCCTACCTGGATAACAGCGGCAGAACGCAAGGACCTCGGGGCATGCACGGATATCTTGTGTTTGCTCTTTGTCGTAGGCTGTAAACATACAGCCAGGTTCAGAGAAGGAGACGAGAGACTCCTCAAATAATTAAATGCCGCCGAATGAGTCCGCTTTGCTGACATATTGCCAAAAAACTAAAAAGTGATTAGAATATACAAAACTAAATATTCCGGAATTCCGGACCGGAAGTTCCCGTTTTACCAAAATGAGGCGGTTTGTCCAAATTTTAAACAGAAATGTGGATTTTTTGCACAGAAACAGCGCGACATCAGGTCGTGTCCGGTATTACAGATCGGCTTAATGGAAGTCAACAGGGCTTAGGTGCAATAAAGGACACAACCTATGGCTGTTTTAGTAAGAAAGCAATCATTTTTTTTAGTAACTACAAGCAAAAAAGAGAACAGCTGACCGCACCACCGCCACTACCACCTACAACATGAAACTCACAGATGCCAGCCGGACAGAAGACCTGAGGTGCTGTAGCCAGAAAGACGACCATCAACGATGCAGCAATACGAAGGAAAACGTGGCAGCACTCACCATTCTTCTAAAACCAGGTACTTTATTTAGCCAAACTTCACGGCTCGGGGGGGTGTATGTACAGAGAATGTAGCAGCCGAACGACGGCCGTTTCGCGCCCTCCCGGCGCTTCAACGGGTTCCCGTTGAAGCGCCGGGAGGGCGCGAAACGGCCGTCGTTCGGCTGCTACATTCTCTGTACATACACACCCCCGAGCCGTGAAGTTTGGCTAAATAAAGTACCTGGTTTTAGAAGAATGGTGAGTGCTGCCACGTTTTCCTTCGTATTGCTGAATCATTTTTTTTATTTGCAAATGTGTTACTTTATTAGTTTCTGGGGTCGCTATACAAAATAATAATAAAAAATCCTTATACCTCATCACTACCTATCTGCATCTTGAGAGCGCTGCAGCTTGCACAGAAACCCGCAGCTCTAATGCTTCGCCGGGACGTCCAGCTTATTTGTGGCATGTACACGCATGCCGAGACTCCATGATGCCTTAACCTTTCACAGGCTTGTACGGAATTTTGCCAACCTAAAGAAAAATAAATCTGTATTTTTGTGAATGAGTACTTTTTTTCCTTTTAGAAAATTTGAGCAGAGTTCAATTTTACTTGAATTTACTCTCTCGTCTCTACTGGACACCATTTTTCTCCTTTATAAAGAGCCAGAAAGGTGTTAAAAATAATAATAATAAAAGGTCTCTTTTTTAAAGAGAATATCAGCAATAAAAAAACCTTATGTTTTAAAGTGTATGGACACCATTGTAAATTTATTTATTTATTTTTTTAGAAATGGTGGTTGTACCTTAGTCAAGGTTTCAGTCTTCAATTTCATTCTTTATTAATTTTAAGCTTCCCCCTATATGCAGTTTGCAGATTGATGCAAGTTTCAGATTTCTTTTTGTGGCAGTGTCTCTCTCAGTAATATATGCTGGATGTGAGCTCTGTGTCTCTCTCTCAGTAATATAGGCTGGATGTGAGGTCTGTGTGTTTCTCTCAGTAATATAGGCTGGATGTGAGGTCTGTGTGTTTCTCCCAGTAATATAGGCTGGATGTGAGGTCTGAGTGTCTCTCCCAGTAATATAGGCTGGATGTGAGATCTGTGTGTCTCTCTCAGTAATATAGGCTGGATGTGAGGTCTGTGTGTTTCTCCCAGTAATATAGGCTGGATGTGAGGTCTGAGTGTCTCTCCCAGTAATATAGGCTGGATGTGAGATCTGTGTGTCTCTCTCAGTAATATAGGCCGGATGTGAGGTCTGTGTGTTTCTCCCAGTAATATAGGCTGGATGTGAGGTCTGTGTGTCTCTACCAGTAATATAGGCTGGATGTGAGGTCTGTGTGTTTCTCCCAGTAATATAGGCTGGATGTGAGGTCTGAGTGTCTCTCCCAGTAATATAGGCTGGATGTGAGATCTGTGTGTCTCTCTCAGTAATATAGGCCGGAAGTGAGGTCTGTGTGTTTCTCCCAGTAATATAGGCTGGATGTGAGGTCTGAGTGTCTCTCCCAGTAATATAGGCTGGATGTGAGATCTGTGTGTCTCTCCCAGTAATATAGACTGGATGTGAGCTCTGTGTGTTTCTCCCAGTAATATAGGCTGGATGTGAGCTCTGTGTCTCTCTCCCAGTAATATAGGCTGGATGTGAGGTCTGAGTGTCTCTCCCAGTAATATAGGATGGATGTGAGGTCTGTGTGTCTCTCCCAGTAATATAGGCTGGATGTGAGCTCTGTGTCTCTCTCCCAGTAATATAGGCTGGATGTGAGCTCTGTGTGTCTCTCCCAGTAATATAGGCTTGATGTGAGCTCTGTGTGTCTCTCCCAGTAATATAGGATGGATGTGAGGTTTATGTGTGTCTCTCCCAGTAATATAGGCTGGATGTGAGCTCTGTGTGTCTCTCCCTGTAATATAGGTTGGATGTGAGGTCTGTGTCTCTCCCAGTAATATAGGTTGGATGTGAGCTCTGTGTATCTCCAAGTAATATAGGCTGGATGTGAAGTATCTATGTATATCTCCCAGTAATATAGGCTGGATGTGAGGTCTGTGTGTCTCCCAGTAATATTGGCTGGAGGTGAGGTCTGTGTATCTTTTCCAGTAATATAGGCTGGATGTGAGGTCTGTGTGTCTCTCCCAGTAATATAGGATGGATGTGAGGTCTGTGTGTCTCTCCCAGTAATATAGGCAGGATGTGAGCTCTGTGTGTCTCTCCCAGTAATATAGGCTGGATGTGAGGTCTGTGTGTCTCTCCCAGTAATATAGGTTGGATGTGAGCTCCGTGTGTCTCTCCCAGTAATATAGGCTGGATGTGAGCCTGTGTGTGTCTAGGGAAGTGTTTTCATTAGTTCACGCATCAGGACAGCTTCTCTCCTTCAGGTTTCTCCACTTAATGTGCTTTTCTCCTTACTTGTATCCTATTTTTTGCACTCCATGAGACTGTAAATACGTTTTCACTTCTCCACATCGGTGTAAAACCCTCTTCCTTCTGCTATCTTTAACACTTAGCAAAGGGGGAGTGAGCACCTTCAGAACGGAGCATGGATTTGTAACATTTTTGCAGATCAGGGAGCTACATAAATATTCTAATTTTAAATATTAGTGCCCTAGGCATAGGAAAACCCAAAAAGAATAGGGCCTATTCTTTCTTAAATATTTTCCAGTGCATTTAAAATGATCAAAAACGTAATTTCACCAAACGTTGCCCAATTCAAACTTTAACATATCCTATAGAGGTAAAATACTTCTTTCTCCCTTTATGAGCCTCTTCTCCTCTTCCTCACTCATGAATTCATTATTCTGAAAAACAAAACCCCAAGTCCATGTTGGCTAAACTAGTCAGACTATCAGATCACTGGGGAATCCTACTCCCGCTGCGTACGTAGAGACCGAAGAGCCGGAATCCCTCATATCTGTGTGTGCTGTGTATACACCCACCAGCTCAGAGACAACTGAAAATTTGAGATAGATGAAACTGGTGAAAAATGGCAGGCTACGAGTCATATCATGGCCAGAAAAGTGTTTTTTCTTATGTAACTTATTCTGAAGAGTCATCTGAAACGACAGGTACGACTTGTTTTTGCAACAACCTTTAGATGTTCTGTTACATCATAACAGAGAGTGGTTTTAGTGTAAATCAATACTTGATAGTCATTCTTTGTGAACACCTTTGTGATGCACCTGCTGCGCTTTGGTGTGGTCACCAGCAGATGTCAGTAGCCACAAATCTATTTTTTTCGGGTCTTACTATACAGTAGAGGGCACAGAGGCCTTTAAAGCTTTGATAATGGTTTGCAGGGAAATACTATCTCAACACGGTCTTTATGCCGAGATTCCGCTT
Source organism: Ranitomeya imitator (assembly GCF_032444005.1). Taxonomy (NCBI): domain Eukaryota; kingdom Metazoa; phylum Chordata; class Amphibia; order Anura; family Dendrobatidae; genus Ranitomeya; species Ranitomeya imitator. The sequence continues at coordinate 131,462,658 of NC_091291.1, forward strand.
CCTTATCGCACTCGCTGATTTTCTATTCCCGACACAGACCTCTCCATGTTGTGGCATTCTGCTGTTGTCTGCTGCTAACCTGATTTATGAGTATCTTTGGTACCTGGCTGATCTCACGCTGCTCTTCACTTGCACTAGACATCCAGATGATGAAGGCGCTCTTACTTTTGATAATTCAGCTTTATTTTAACCCCTTCTTACAAGCTCAGGCTCTTATTTTCATAAATATTTTATCTAGGGTCTTTGTGTCCAACCAATCCATGAATACTCCAAGACATTTCATCTACAGAATTGCATTTGATGACTTTTCTTTTAAATAACTTGTAATTAGAGGCACGACACACATCAATGGAACAGAACTTGCCAGAAGGCATGTGGATCAATTAGGACTCAGAACTCAGGGTCTGACATATGGCGGGCAGACAAACAGAGCAGGACATACCAGAACACACTTGGATTGTCCATATACACAGGATCTGAAGTAGTATTGTCAGTCCAGAACTTGCAGCAAACAAATGGTTATTGGTTTAGTTACATGCTATCAGGAGACAGATGGTCAACGGCAGAGATGTAGGCAATCAGCAAGAAAATGGTTAACAGCCAGTCAGAATAAATGGATAGGAAAACTGGATATTTGTTTGGAGAAAAGATTACACACTGTTGAAGCAGTGTTGTAGTGTGAACAGCACCAGTGTAGTAAAGAAGAGTTTCTAATGCTTACAGTAAAGAAATGGTTATCTGCAGGTCTGAGCCAGGAGGTACTGTAAATTCAAATAGATAATAAATTCAGCAGGCGTTCACTGAAGAGATCATTAGCCAGCTGAGAGATATGACTGGTGAAGCAAACTCCAGGGAAACGCATGAAAACTTTAAACAAAGGTAACTGAATACTCAGGCAGCACACGGCGGTCTGAGTCAGTCTTAACAGAGCTTGAGTGAGGATTTCAAAGGAGTTTGTCCGGTTACTTTGGAAATCAGCAAAGCGAGGTGGCCATAGGAGAAGGGAGCAGAGTTATTGGCTGGTATCGGGACAGGTAACAATAGGTACAGAGAATTAGCATTAACTATACGTCATAATTCCATACACAGAAAAACTATAGGACTGGCCACTAATTTGCTCATATATCTTTGAGTATACAACATGGTGAGTATAAAACAAACAGAGCAAGAAGTTACAAAGTTACTTTATAACACAGGTCAAAGTTAGTATTTCAGCACCATTTGGTGGGAGTATTTGAGCACTTTAAATTGGTATTAATTGGACAATACATGCTGTTATTATTTGAGCACCATATGTTGGTAGTATTTGAGCACTGTTTGGTGAGAGTATTTGAACACTGTATGTTGGTAGTATTTGAGCACCATTTGGTGGGAGTATTTGAGCACGATATGTTGGCAGTATTTGAGCACTGTTTGGGGGGAGTATTTGAGCACTGTATGTTGGTAGTATTTGAGCACCATTTGGTGGGAGTATTTGAGCATTGTATGGTGGCAGTATTTGAGCACAGTTTGGTGGCAGTATTTGAGCACTGTTTGGTGGGAGTATTTGAGCACCATTTGGTGGGAGTATTTGAACACTTTAAATTGGTATTAATTGGACAATGTATTCTGTCATTATTTGAGCACAATATGTTGGTAGTATTTGAGCACTGTTTGGTGGGAGTATTTGAGCACTGTATGTTGGTAGTATTTGAGCACTGTATGTTGGTAGTATTTGAGCACTGTATGTTGGTAGTATTTGAGCACTGTTTGGTGGGAGTATTTGAGCACAATTTGGTGGCAGTATTTGAGCACTGTTTGGTGGGAGTATTTGAGCACTGTTTGGTGGGAGTATTTGAGCACTGTTTGGTGGGAGTATTTGAGCACTGTTTGGTGGGAGTATTTGAGCACTGTTTGGTGGGAGTATTTGAGCACTGTTTGGTGGGAGTATTTGAGCACTGTATATTGCCATTATTTGAATACTTTAGAGTATGTTGGGAGCAAATAATACCAACACAGTGCTCAAACAATATCACTAAAAGTAAAGCTAAATGATTAATGTGCCGCAGTTAGCTCACCCTTAGGACCAGCCTTATGGACGGGTTAGTATAATATTTTCTATTTGACTTTATGTATCGAGAAGGTAATTAGATGCGAGACCCCCACAATCTGTCCGGGTCCCACTGTTTATAAATAGTATTCAACAATATTGGTGATATTTCACCGCAGGTATATTTCACTATATTGACACACGGGTGAAAGACTTCTTAATTAAATGTATTCATTGAGCTGCCAAAAAACTCTCAGAATCGAAAGTACCTTGGACAAATTTATGATTTAACCCTTCATTGTTTGCCAAGAAATTCGTCTTCGCAGCTCCCTTCGTAGAACATCTGCATAATGGACGACACATTAATCAGCCGCATTTTAAAGTACTTTCTTGGCCAACAAAGTCAATGGTATGTGTTGTCAGATCAGAACCTCATGATGTTTTACTTATTTCCCTTGGACTATAATTCCTCCTCTACTTTACTACATGATTTACTCTCGGAGAGGCTGCACCTAGTGAAATTTAGCAGTAGAGGGTGGACGGCTCGCGCTCTCCTTCTGTCTTCCAGCTTCACTCTTTGGCATCTCAGCCACCGTGACCCTCTGTCTTTCTCTGGATCACCTGGCACATACAGTATATGCTTCTTGTTCGACATTAGGATAAATCTTGGCAACATTGAACACCCCACAAACAGTTTAAAGTTAACATCTAAAAAGGAATGAGGATACCGTGGCTCACAACTACAATAATGCTCTACACTTGTCTCATCTATGCCAAGTTCTGCTCCCCCTTGCTGTGCTCTAAATTGGATCTTACAAGTGGCCTAACATTCTTTTGTGCCACCCACCTGTGCCCATAAATTGAGACTATATTTAATTACTGTTTTTTGGAGTTTGCTACCATCCAGTGTCTTCTGCTGCACTCAAATTTGCAAACTCCTGTGGTGTCTACAATCCTTCAAGACCTGTTGGTTAAACAATCCTTTGCAGTAAGCATTATGAACAGATATTTAGAGATTATTCATTACATTGCACCAGGGCCGGACTGGCCATATGGCAATTCTGGCAACTGCCAGAAGGGCCTGTCTGGTCATGGGCAGCCTTGTCTGCTATGTTGTTAACAGAATCAGTGTTCTCAAGACACCCATACTGTTAAGAGTTGTGATGGAGCACAAAGTTGCTGACTCCGTCACCAGCAGGCCACAGATATCATTAGAAATATTGGTCTTGTAGGAAATCTTCCTTTCCTCCATCCGGGGTAATATTAGTAATATATCCCATCTGGTTCATGGGGATGGGGGCAACATGGTCCTGTGTGATTGTAAATGCCAGGGCTGAATTTCAGCCCCAGTCAGTACCTGCATTGCACTCATCTTTGCAAAGTCCTGTGATTTCCAAGAAAAAACCCCTAAGACCTAATGGTTAGTCCTCTGGTTTTCACCTAGCTGGTTAATCCATCACTTGCTGAATGCATTACAAACTGTTATTACCCTGCTACCTACATTTGTGCACTACTTCAGACCTGCCATTTTCCCCTTTATCTGCCCTCCTGGTTCCAATGTGTCATGCCTTGCTGATTTTTCTGTTCTCCAGCATAACCAGTCTGGGCCCATACTGTTCCACTTGCCTTCCTGCCTGCTGTGCCCGTCTATCAACCCTTCACCTGCAGCTTTGTGACGCCACCTCACCAAAGGAGGCCATAACAAAAGCAATCATCTGTTATCACCAAGTAAAGTTGTAGTCAGTTATTCATTTCCCCTGCTGACAATTAAAGTGAATCATCTTCAATGTAAAGCAATAATGCGCTTGGTCCATTGGGACTGGTGGGACGATCACTTGGCAATTCTCAACTCTATCACACGGAATAAGTTTCTGAGCATTGGACCTCCTCTACAATGCCCTAATAGCGTATGTGGAGAGCGGATTTCTCATTGATGAGGACCTTCTTACAAAATGAAAAAAATGTACAGGTGAAGGTTGCTGTGCCTGTATTACATTAGGATAGAAATAAGCAATTACGACGAAACTTTATGGTATATGCAAATCTACTATATAAAGCTGAATGTGTGTGTGTGTGTGTGTGTGTGTGTGTGTGTGTATGTGTGTGTGTGTGTGTGTGTGTGTGTATGTGTGTGTGTGTGTATGTGTGTGTGTGTGTATGTGTGTGTGTGTGTGTGTGTGTGTGTGTGTGTGTGTGTGTATGTCCGGGATTGGCATCTGCACCGTCGCAGCTACAGCCACAAAATTTTGCACAGTCACACGTCTGGACCCTGAGAGCGTCATAGCCTACGTTGTGAGGTGAAATTTTAACCCCGCGCTTTCCAATTCACCAAACAATTTTGCCCCTATCTACATAATGGGGAAAAAGTGAAAGGAAAAGTGTTGGAGGAGTCGCAGCTACAGCCACAAAATTTTGCACAGTCACAAGTCTGGACCCCGAGAGCGTCATAGGCTATATTGTGAGGCGAAATTTTAACCCCGCGCGTTCCAATTCACCAAACAATTTTGCCCCTATCTACATAATGGGGAAAAAAGTGAAAGGAAAAGTGTTGGAAGCGTCGCAGCTACAGCAACAAAATTTTGCACAGTCACACGTCTGGACCCCGAGAGCATCATAGGCTTCGTTGTGAGGTGAAATATTAACCCAAATACAAAAGCGAGGCGCACAGCTATACGAATATAATATAAACTAGGAGGGTGCAAAAAAGCAGTAATAAACAAAACTAGAAAGAATATATAGAAAAAAGCATCACTGCATCACATGCACACCATCCAAATAATAACAAATATAGAGAAAATATATATATATAGTTTATTAACACATCTAAAACACACCAACAATATAAAACATACTTAAAAAACATCAAAAACAATGCATCACAGGTAGAATAGCCGTACAGATAGTAATAGGGTAAGCACCAATATCTAACCTAACTGGCTCATATATATAGTTAGTTCCATGTGGTTATAACAAAGTCAGCCAACCACTAGTACAGATCCAATAAAGGAACAAAGGCTGAATAAATATATCACCACAAATAGAAGGCCATAGCTAGATAGGTGACCAAAGTCCTAGTAATAAACAGGACATAAGTTTTACAGTTTACAGACATAAGTTTTGCACAGTCACACGTCTGGACCCTGAGAGCGTCATAGGCTATGTTCTGAGGTGAAATATTAACCCCGCGCTTTCCAATTCACCAAACAATTTTGCCCCTATCTACATAATGGGGAAAAAAGTGAAAGGAAAAGTGTTGGAAGCGTCGCAGCTACAGAAACAAAATTTTGCACAGTCACACGTCTGGACCCTGAGAGCGTCATAGGCTATGTTGTGAGGTGAAATTTTAACCCCGCGCTTTCCAATTCACCAAACAATTTTGCCCCTATCTACATAATGGGAAAAAATGAAAGGAAAAGTGTAGGAGGCAAATTGACAGCTGCCAGATGTGAACAAGGGGGACTTAAAGAATGAGAGCGATGGCGCCAAAGAGTATATACCGTACAGTTGCTAAGACATGGGATACTCACCACACACGGGGATATGAACACACACACAAAATGCGCCACACACTACCACGTGCTTAAACACATATTACTCTCAGCACACATTTCACCACAAATACACCAACCTCGCCACATAAAAGTCAAAACACAAAAGTCGCCACTCAAAACTCGCCACGCGCAGAACTCGCCACATGCAAAAACTAGGCTCTTGCAAAACTCGCCACAAGTGCAAAATTCTCCTCATGAAAAACTCGCCACACGCAAAACTTGCACACGCGGAAAAATTGCCACATGCACAAAAGTTGCAACACATGCAAAAGTTGCCTCACACAAAACTTGCACATACTCAAAAGGCACCACACATAATACTCGCAACGCGCAAAACTCGCCATGCGCAAAACTTGCTGCACACAACTTGCTACACTAACCTGTCACATGTAACTCAACACACAAAAAGTTGCTACACGCATGTCGCCACACAAAACTCATCTCACAAAAGTCGCTGCATGCATGTCGCCACACGCAACTCAACACACACAACTTGACAAACGAAACTCGCCCTAAAACACACACAAGTCTGATATTATCCTTCAAAAATAAAAATCTGATTAATAAGCAGACAAACTACAAGAGCAACAAATGTACCATGTAGGAAATACGGCAGCTGTCAGTCACATGACTTGTCTATTATGTGTATGTGTGAGCTAATATATACTGCCAGGGGGAGGGCTTCCTGTTGGCTGGGGATTTATCAGGCTGCCAATTTAGCTTACAAATACTGAGGCAAAAATACTGAGCAAATAACGTGTGAACGAGGTCTAATACAGGAGGAGATGACACACAGGTATATACTATTTACAGGAGAGATGACACACAGGTATATACTATATAGAGGAGGAGATGACATACAGGTACATATATATACAGGAGGAGATGACATACAGGTATATACTATATACAGGAGGAGATGACATACAGGTATATGCTATATATAGAAGATGACATGCAGGTATATACTATATGCAGGAGGAGATGACACTCAGATATATACTGTATACAGGGGAGATGACACACAGGTATATACTATATACAGGAGGAGATGACATACAGGTATATGCTATATATAGAAGATGACATGCAGGTATATATTATATGCAGGAGGAGATGACACTCAGATATATACTATATACAGGGGAGATGACACACAGGTATATACTATATACAGGAGGAGATGACATACATGTATTTACTATATATAGAAGGAGATGACATTCAGGTATATACTATATATAGGGGAGATGACACAGCAGGTATATACTATATACAGGAGATGACATACAGATGTATACTATATATAAGGGAGATGACAAACATGTATATACTGAGGTGATGAGGTGAAAATGAGAGGTGTGAGGTGAAAATGAAAAGGTGTGAGTGCAAAATGAGAGAAGTGAGGAAAAATAGTGGAGTGATCAGAAAATGACAGATGTGAGGTTGAAATGACAAGTGTTAGGGGGGAATGAGAGGAGTGAGGGAGAAAATGAGAGGTGTGAGGGGGAAAATGAGAGATGTGAGGGGGAAAATGAAAGATGCGATTGGGAAAATGAGAGGCGTGATGGGAAAATAAGAGACGTGACGTGCTATAACTAACCACAGATATTTACTATGCCCAGGCAACGCCGGGCTCTTCAGCTAGTCTACTATATAAAGCTGAATGTGTGTGTGTGTGTGTGTGTATGTGTGTATGTCCGAAATTGGCATCTGCACCGTCGCAGCTACAGCCACAAAATTTTGCACAGTCACACGTCTGGACCCCGAGAGCGTCATAGGCTATATTGTGAGGCGAAATTTTAACCCCGCGCGTTCCAATTCACCAAACAATTTTGCACCTATCTACATAATGGGGAAAAAGTGAAAGGAAAAGTGTTGGAGGCGTCGCAGCTACAGCAACAAAATTTTGCACAGTCACACGTCTGGACCCTGAGAGCGTCATAGCCTATGTTCTGAGGTGAAATTTTAACCCCGCGCTTTCCAATTCACCAAACAATTTTGCCCCTATCTACATAATGGGGAAAAAAGTGAAAGGAAAAGTGTTGGAGGCGTCGCAGCTACAGAAACAAAATTTTGCACAGTCACACGTCTGGACCCCGAGAGCGTCATAGGCTACGTTGTGAGGTGAGATTTTAACCCCGCGCGTTCCAATTCACCAAACAATTTTGCCCCTATCTACATAATGGGGAAAAAAGTGAAAGGAAAAGTGTTGGAGGCGTCGCAGCTACAGCCACAAAATTTTGCACAGTCACACATCTGGACCCTGAGAGCATCATAGGCTATGTTGTGAGGTGAAATTTTAACTCCGCGCTTTCCAATTCACCAAACAAGTTTGCCCCTATCTACATAATGGGAAAAAATGAAAGGAAAAGTGTAGGAGGCAAATTGACAGCTGCCAGATGTGAACAAGGGGGACTTAAAGAATGAGAGCGATGGCGCCAAAGAGTATATACCGTACAGTTGCTAAGGTGGGGCCCCGACATGGGATACTCACCACACACGGGGATATGAACACACACACAAAATGCGCCACACACTACCACGTGTTTGAACACATATCACCCTCAGCACACATTTCACCACAAATACACCAACCTCACCACATAAATGTCGAAACACAAAAGTCGCTGCTCAAAACTCGCCACGCGCAGAACTCGCCACATGCAAAAACTAGGCTCTTGCAAAACTCGCCACAAGTGCAAAACTCACCTCATGGAAAACTCGCCACACGCAAAACTTGCACACGCGGAAAAATTGCCACATGCACAAAAGTTGCAACACATGCAAAAGTTGCCTCACACAAAACTTGCACATACTCAAAAGGCACCACACATAATACTCGCAACGCGCAAAACTCGCCATGCGCAAAACTTGCTGCACACAACTTGCTACACCAACCTGTCACATGCAACTCGACACACAAAAAGTTGCTACACGCATGTTGCCACACAAAACTCATCTCACAAAAGTCGCTACATGCATGTCGCCACACGCAACTCAACACACACAACTTGACAAACGAAACTCGCCCTAAAACACACACAAGTCTGGTATTATCCTTCAAAAATAAAAATCTGATTAATAAGCAGACAAACTACAACAAATGTACCATATAGGAAATACGGCAGCTGTCAGTCACATGACCTGTCTATTATGTGTATGTGTGAGCTAATATATACTGGGCTTCCTGTTGGCTGGGGATTTATCAGGCGCCAATTTATCTTACAAATACTGAGGTAAAAATACTGAGCAAATAACGTGTTAACGAGGTCTAATACAGGAGATCACACAGGTATATACACTATATACAGGGGAGATGACACACAGATATATACTATATACAGGAGAGATGACACACAGGTATATACTATATAGAGGAGGAGATGACATACAGGTACATATATATACAGGAGCAGATGACCTACAGGTATATACTATATACAGGAGGAGATGACATACAGGTATATGCTATATATAGAAGATGACATGCAGGTATATACTAAATACAGGAGGAGATGACACACAGCTATATACTATATACAGGGGAGATGACACACAGATATATACTATATACAGGAGGAGATGACATACAGGTATATACTATATATAGAAGGAGATGACATTCAGGTATATACTATATATAGGGGAGATGAAACACAGCAGGTATATACTATATACAGGGGAGAAACATACAGATGTATACTATATACAAGGGAGATGACAAACATGTATATACTGAGGTGATGAGGTGAAAATGAAAAGGTGTGAGTGCAAAATGAGAGGAGTGAGGAAAAATAGTGGAGTGATCAGAAAATGACAGATGTGAGGTTGAAATGACAAGTGTTAGGGGGGAATGAGAGGAGCGAGGGAGAAAATGAGAGGTGTGAGGGGGAAAATGAAAGATGTGATTGGGAAAATGAGAGGCGTGATGGGAAAATAAGAGAAGTGAGGTGCTATAACTAACCACAGATATTTACTATGCCCAGGCAACGCCGGGCTCTTCAGCTAGTCTACTATGTAAAGCTGAATGTGTGTGTGTGTATGTCCGGGATTGGCATCTGCACCGTCGCAGCTACAGCCACAAATTTTTGCACAGTCACACGTCTGGACCCCGAGAGCGTCATAGGCTATGTTGTGAGGCAAAATTTTAACCCCGCGCGTTCCAATTCACCAAACAATTTTGCCCCTATCTACATAATGGGGAAAAAAGTGAAAGGAAAAGTGTTGGAGGCGTCGCAGCTACAGCAACAAAATTTTGCACAGTCACACGTCTGGACCCCGAGAGCGTCATAGGCTTCGTTGTGAGGTGAAATATTAACCCAAATACAAAAGCGAGGCGCACAGCTATACGAATATAATATAAACTAGGAGGGTGCAAAAAAGCAGTAATAAACAAAACTAGAAAGAATATATAGAAAAAAGCATCACTGCATCACATGCACACCATCCAAATAATAACAAATATATAGAAAAAATATATATATAGTTTATTAACACATCTAAAACACACCAACAATATAAAACATACTTAAAAAACATCAAAAACAATGCATCACAGGTAGAATAGCCGTACAGATAGTAATAGGGTAAGCACCAATATCTAACCTAACTGGCTCATATATATAGTTAGTTCCATGTGGTTATAACAAAGTCAGCCAACCACTAGTACAGATCCAATAAAGGAACAAAGGCTGAATAAATATATCACCACAAATAGAAGGCCATAGCTAGATAGGTGACCAAAGTCCTAGTAATAAACAGGACATAAGTTTTACAGTTTACAGACATAAGTTTTGCACAGTCACACGTCTGGACCCTGAGAGCGTCATAGGCTACGTTCTGAGGTGAAATATTAACCCCGCGCGTTCCAATTCACCAAACAATTTTGCCCCTATCTACATAATGGGGAAAAAGTGAAAGGAAAAGTGTTGGAAGCGTCGCAGCTACAGCAACAAAATTTTGCACAGTCACACGTCTGGACCCTGAGAGCGTCATAGGCTATGTTGTGAGGTGAAATTTTAACCCCGCGCTTTCCAATTCACCAAACAATTTTGCCCCTATCTACATAATGGGAAAAAATGAAAGGAAAAGTGTAGGAGGCAAATTGACAGCTGCCAGATGTGAACAAGGGGGACTTAAAGAATGAGAGCGATGGCGCCAAAGAGTATATACCGTACAGTTGCTAAGACATGGGATACTCACCACACACGGGGATATGAACACACACAAAATGCGCCACACACTACCACGTGCTTAAACACATATTACTCTCAGCACACATTTCACCACACATACACCAACCTCGCCACATAAAAGTCAAAACACAAAAGTCGCCACTCAAAACTCGCCACGCGCAGAACCCGCCACATGCAAAAACTAGGCTCTTGCAAAACTCGCCACAAGTGCAAAATTCTCCTCATGAAAAACTCGCCACACGCAAAACTTGCACACGCGGAAAAATTTCCACATGCACAAAAGTTGCAACACATGCAAAAGTTGCCTCACACAAAACTTGCACATACTCAAAAGGCACCACACATAATACTCGCAACGCGCAAAACTCGCCATGCGCAAAACTTGCTGCACACAACTTGCTACACTAACCTGTCACATGTAACTCAACACACAAAAAGTTGCTACACGCATGTTGCTACACAAAACTCATCTCACAAAAGTCGCTACATGCATGTCGCCACACGCAACTCAACACACACAACTTGACAAACGAAACTCGCCCTAAAACACACACAAGTCTGGTATTATCCTTCAAAAATAAAAATCTGATTAATAAGCAGACAAACTACAAGAGCAACAAATGTACCATGTAGGAAATACGGCAGCTGTCAGTCACATGACTTGTCTATTATGTGTATGTGTGAGCTAATATATACTGCCAGGGGGAGGGCTTCCTGTTGGCTGGGGATTTATCAGGCTGCCAATTTAGCTTACAAATACTGAGGCAAAAATACTGAGCAAATAACGTGTGAACGAGGTCTAATACAGGAGGAGATGACACACAGGTATATACTATTTACAGGAGAGATGACACACAGGTATATACTATATAGAGGAGGAGATGACATACAGGTACATATATATACAGGAGGAGATGACATACAGGTATATACTATATACAGGAGGAGATGACATACAGGTATATGCTTTATATAGAAGATGACATGCAGGTATATACTATATGCAGGAGGAGATGACACTCAGATATATACTGTATACAGGGGAGATGACACACAGGTATATACTATATACAGGAGGAGATGACATACAGGTATATGCTATATATAGAAGATGACATGCAGGTATATATTATATGCAGGAGGAGATGACACTCAGATATATACTATATACAGGGGAGATGACACACAGGTATATACTATATACAGGAGGAGATGACATACATGTATTTACTATATATAGAAGGAGATGACATTCAGGTATATACTATATATAGGGGAGATGACACAGCAGGTATATACTATATACAGGAGATGACATACAGATGTATACTATATATAAGGGAGATGACAAACATGTATATACTGAGGTGATGAGGTGAAAATGAGAGGTGTGAGGTGAAAATGAAAAGGTGTGAGTGCAAAATGAGAGAAGTGAGGAAAAATAGTGGAGTGATCAGAAAATGACAGATGTGAGGTTGAAATGACAAGTGTTAGGGGGGAATGAGAGGAGTGAGGGAGAAAATGAGAGGTGTGAGGGGGAAAATGAGAGATGTGAGGGGGAAAATGAAAGATGCGATTGGGAAAATGAGAGGCGTGATGGGAAAATAAGAGACGTGACGTGCTATAACTAACCACAGATATTTACTATGCCCAGGCAACGCCGGGCTCTTCAGCTAGTCTACTATATAAAGCTGAATGTGTGTGTGTGTGTGTGTATGTGTGTATGTCCGAAATTGGCATCTGCACCGTCGCAGCTACAGCCACAAAATTTTGCACAGTCACACGTCTGGACCCCGAGAGCGTCATAGGCTATATTGTGAGGCGAAATTTTAACCCCGCGCGTTCCAATTCACCAAACAATTTTGCACCTATTTACATAATGGGGAAAAAGTGAAAGGAAAAGTGTTGGAGGCGTCGCAGCTACAGCAACAAAATTTTCAGTACAACCATAACCAGTATACAGATTAAAGTAAGATGTAACACCAGACAGGGATTATATTTAAATAACGCCTTTATTAAATATAAGTGGCAAATAATTGTATATTTTAAAATATAAGAAAGTATGCACGAGGACAAAAAATTTTTTTCATATGTTACAAAAAAAATTTTTTTGAAACACAGTAGAAAACAATGATTAAAACATCATACAAAAAATAAAAATTTAAAAAGACAAGCTGACCCCACCGGTGTCTGTATATATAGCCGTGGGTGTGGCCCCCAGAAATAGATTTAGACTAGACAGGTAACAATCTATGTATAGAATAATGTGGACAAAAAAATATATATACGTGTATGTATATTCAGACTGTACGAGCCAAAGTGCAAAGTGCAAGGAAGAAGGTAAAAAAATATAATAAAGATATAAACCTAAGGGTACCCGTGGTACCACAGATATGTGATACCCAACACTAAAGTGCAATATGTGCAAAACAGGTGACAAGGTAATCACACCATACAATTCATCTGGTCCCACTCCAATTGCAATGTAAGTGAATCAGTCCAAAAATGCCTAAGTGCAATCAAGCCAAAATGTGACAAAGGAAGATGCAATCTGTTCTATATCCACTTGATACAAGCCACCAACTGTACACTCTCTGTTCAGATGGGGTCGATAACCGTCACTTATATAGACAGATGGCCAAGAAAATCATAGTCACCACACTGTCTGAGCATACAAAATCACAGAGGGAGCACACTATACCTCAATAACTTAGGCCGGATTAGCGGGGTCAGCTGGGTCCTCCTGCAAACGCGCCCCGACGCGCGTTTCGGATAGTGATCCTTCGTCAGGGGGGATAGCTACTGAGGCGCACAGGCGCCATTAAATAGTGTCCCACTAACTAGCGCTACAGCCCGGGTGTAGGCGGCGCATGCGCGGTCCATCCGTGTCCGGCACTTCCGCCGTCCACGTCATGCCGCCGGACGTACGGGGGCAGAGTACCCGACGTCTCCATAGCAACAGGACGCGGAACGGCCAAGTCACCGTCACGCCGACCGGGCATGCGCACCACCAGAGGCCGCATCTAGATAAGCTGGTGATGAACTGGTGATGGACTCGGTACTCAATAGGAATAACTAGGGGGTGGGATCTCGCAAACTTAAACCGTCCGTGAACTACATGGCACACAATCCAAAATATTTAAAGAAAGGGGGTATATGGATCTGAAATAGCAATAAACAAGAAGGGAGATATGTATGAACAAATCTTCATGCAGCAAGGTGCCCACATAACCCCAGATATGCCGAGCCGGTAACCAGGACAGCAGGCACTCACATAAATATATAAAGGGATAAAATATTTCAGTGATCCAGGGAGACATTGACATAGGAGAGATGCTATGAGAAATAAAATGCCGTCATGAAATAGGATGCCAGATGTTACACACATACCATCTGATTATATTGGAGCATACTTCTCTCTATAACATATATACATATATATTTTTTACAACTATGTATTTTATTTCAGCAGAGTCATCCAATGGGTTCAGACCGAATCAGGCTCCTCCAAGGCACCACATATCCTGACAGACGACACCTCCTGCAGCAGCAAGGAATCAAGATACATGGAAAGGTAAGTAGATCACTACAAGGAAACAATATAAAAATCATTAGTGGAAGGAAACAATGAAAAAATTAAAAAACTAGGTAGGGGGACATGAATAGGTTAAAAACAATATAAAATAATTAAAATAGCTAACAGTAAAAAATGGGAATAAGAATATACATAAAATCTGATGGTATATATTTAAAGGAACGGGGCAAAGCTCAAATTTTCATTGAGCCCTCTAGGTGTGACTGTATCCAGCAACCATATCCACTTGGTCTCAAGTTTAGCAAGTGGCACACCAATTTCCCCACCTCGCTCATTTAATGTGACGGTGTCAATACCCATGAATCTAAGGCCAGAAGGGTCACTGTTATGGTGGATTTTAAAATGCTTTGGCAACGTCTTCAGCTCCGACATGTCCTCTGTCGTTTTGGCAGCCATTATGCCTCGTACGTGCTCACGAACACGTATTTTAAATTGCCTCGTTGTCATTCCTACATAGATCAATGAACATGGACACACCGCATAATAGATCACCGCCTTCGTAGTACATGTAATGGTATGTTTAATCTTAAAGGTCCGGGTCCCACTGGAATCTGTGAATGTTTCAGCCCGTACTATATTTGAACAGGCCACACATTTGCCACATTCTTTGCATCCATTTCTCAGTTTACTGCTGTCCAGAAACGTGGGGATAGTAGGTTTAAAATCATAATGACTTTTGACCAAATAGTCACCTAAGTTCTTCGATCTACGATAAGTAATATTTGGACCCTCCCCTACGTACTGAGCTAAGACGGGATCAGATTGTAGTATACCCCAAGATTTAGAGAGTAGAGACCTCATCATTTCATTTTGGCCATTGTATTGGGTGATGAATCTCACCTTCTGATTGAGTTTTTGGGGCCGACTCCCATAAAGGGCCTGATGACGTGTTGTATGCTTTGCTCTATTATAGCCCCTCTTAATGGACCGCCGACTATAGCCCCGCTCAATAAATCTCTCCTTTAATAGTATCGATTGTTCTTCGAAGTCGACATCATTGGAACATATTCTCCGTAGTCGTAGGAATTGACCAATTGGAATAGCATTGACCATCGAAGGGGGGTGAGATGAGGTCGCATGAAGTAGAGCGTTAACTGATGTATTTTTGCGGAAAATATTTGTGGAAAGACAATTATCCGCATCTCTATTAACACGTACATCCAAGAATTCTATCTCATCAGTATGGACCTTATATGTCAGATGTAGATTCCGTGAATTCTGGTTCAGCTGTACCATGAACTCTCGCAGTGCGTCCATAGGACCCTGCCAAATAAAAAATATGTCATCGATGAACCGCACCCACAACGGGATGCGGTCCACCGAAGGCATAAGTCCTGACATAAAAATGTCCCTCTCCCACAGCCCCAGGAACAAATTTGCATATGAGGGTGCAAACGAAGCACCCATAGCAGTGCCCTGGAGCTGTAGGTAGAGGGACCCCTTAAACAAAAAGAAATTATGGGACAACGAGAATTCAAGCAGCCGAACCACAAACTCACTCATGGTCTCAGGCAAAAACGAGGACTCCAAATAGTATTTGACTGCCTGGATCCCATCTACATGTCGGATATTAGTGTAGAGGCTCTCCACGTCACAGGATACCAGGAGAGCCCCCACACCAACATGTAGTCCATCAATCTTTTTAAGAAAGTCATTTGTGTCCTTTATATAGGAAGGGAGTTCAGTGACCATTGGCTGCAGTCTGGAGTCTATAAATCTGTTAATTTTCTCTAAGTAGTTTCCACAGCCAGAAATAATGGGCCTACCGGGTGGTTTGGACTGATTCTTGTGGACCTTTGGTAATAGATATAGGGTGGGTATTGTTGGTTCGGGTACACAAAGGGCTCCGAATAATTCCTTACTGATAATATTTGATTCGAGGGCTGTTTTCAGAATTATATCAAGCTCCCCTTGAAACTTACTCAGAGGGTTAAAAGTCATTTTTTTGTAGCATATATTAACCCCCAACTGACGGAACGCTTCACCCTCATACAGAGTCTTAGGCCATATCACAATATTCCCTCCCTTGTCGGCAGGTTTGAATACTACGTCCTTCCAATTCTGCAGGCCCCGGAGTGCCATAATCTCCTCATTACTCAGATTTTCACCATTCGGAAAACGTGGTATATGATCAAAATCCCTACTCACGGTTTTCACGAATACATCAATTGTTGGACATGCCGACAAAGGAGGGAACTTCCGCGATTTAGGACGGATGGAGTGCGGGACCTTACCTCCGATCGGTTCGTTGTGTTCTTTAGCCAGTTCCTCAAGTATGGTCAATGTCTCCTGTTCCGCCTCTGTGGGAAACAATCGTGACGCACCCTCATCATGAAACAATTTTTTAAAATAACAGTTTTCTGGCAAATAAATGCAGGTCCTTTATTGCAGTAAACTTATTAAATTGAGCTACGGGACAGAACATAAGGCCTTTTTGCAGAACATCAATCTCTACATTGGTCAAAACATGATTACTAAGATTAATCACCTTGAGATTTGAGTTTCCCGGAGAATAGCCAAAACTGCGTTTAATAGGTGCATAGCGAGGTTCCCGTTTTCTTTTTGGTGTTGATGCCACCGATGCAACCACAGAGGCGGAACAGGAAGTAGCAGAGACATCGCTTGGAGCCAAGTTGGAGGAAACTGAGGCACTTCGTTCATGGCCTGTACCATTGCCGTTGGGTCTACGCCATTTATAGACCTTTCCAATGGCAAAATCCTTTTGATCCCTCAATAATTTACTAGTCTGGGTTGTGCGGATATCTTTTATCCATTGGTCCATCAGGTTCTCCAACTGCCCATCCAATGTGCCAATCTGTTCAGGAGACAGACATGCTTTGGCCTTGATGTACATCTCATCCAGTGATTTATCAGTCTCTGTCAAACATGTGGAATTATATCTAACTAGAAGTTCCATTAGTCGTCTGGAGGTCTGGTTACATACTTCCTCCCAGTTCTTAATGAATTCCTTGTCACCCACCGGAAACGATGGAGTGACATGTATCCGCAAACCCCTTGGAATCAAATTATGCTGGATATAGTTTTCCAAGAAAGCTCTACTCCACCAACAGCGAGTTCTTTTATGAGTGAGATTTCTAATGTTTTTAAAAATTTCATCAAAATTTAAACCATCAGTATTGTTAGATGCCACCTCGTTGTTAGAAAATACCGCGTTTATTTGTCCCTGCCAAGATGCCTCTCTTGACTTAAAATCCATATCCGGCTGCGGAAAAGAGGCCTGTGCAAAACACAGTAATATAAGTTTAAGCAAGTCCACAGAACACAATGGTATTATGTATATATACACGTGCCAACGTAGATAAAAAATGAATAAAAATACCATATAAAAGTGACCAGTGCGCTGTGGAAGGTTTAGTGGAAAAACCACTTAGCAAGAGATCAGTACAACCATAACCAGTATACAGATTAAAGTAAGATGTAACACCAGACAGGGATTATATTTAAATAACGCCTTTATTAAATATAAGTGGCAAATAATTGTATATTTTAAAATATAAGAAAGTATGCACGAGGACAAAAAAATTTTTTCATATGTTACAAAAAAAATTTTTTTGAAACACAGTAGAAAACAATGATTAAAACATCATACAAAAAATAAAAATTTAAAAAGACAAGCTGACCCCACCGGTGTCTGTATATATAGCCGTGGGTGTGGCCCCCAGAAATAGATTTAGACTAGACAGGTAACAATCTATGTATAGAATAATGTGGACAAAAAAATATATATACGTGTATGTATATTCAGACTGTACGAGCCAAAGTGCAAAGTGCAAGGAAGAAGGTAAAAAAAATATAATAAAGATATAAACCTAAGGGTACCCGTGGTACCACAGATATGTGATACCCAACACTAAAGTGCAATATGTGCAAAACAGGTGACAAGGTAATCACACCATACAATTCATCTGGTCCCACTCCAATTGCAATGTAAGTGAATCAGTCCAAAAATGCCTAAGTGCAATCAAGCCAAAATGTGACAAAGGAAGATGCAATCTGTTCTATATCCACTTGATACAAGCCACCAACTGTACACTCTCTGTTCAGATGGGGTCGATAACCGTCACTTATATAGACAGATGGCCAAGAAAATCATAGTCACCACACTGTCTGAGCATACAAAATCACAGAGGGAGCACACTATACCTCAATAACTTAGGCCGGATTAGCGGGGTCAGCTGGGTCCTCCTGCAAACGCGCCCCGACGCGCGTTTCGGATAGTGATCCTTCGTCAGGGGGGATAGCTACTGAGGCGCACAGGCGCCATTAAATAGTGTCCCACTAACTAGCGCTACAGCCCGGGTGTAGGCGGCGCATGCGCGGTCCATCCGTGTCCGGCACTTCCGCCGTCCACGTCATGCCGCCGGACGTACGGGGGCAGAGTACCCGACGTCTCCATAGCAACAGGACGCGGAACGGCCAAGTCACCGTCACGCCGACCGGGCATGCGCACCACCAGAGGCCGCATCTAGATAAGCTGGTGATGAACTGGTGATGGACTCGGTACTCAATAGGAATAACTAGGGGGTGGGATCTCGCAAACTTAAACCGTCCGTGAACTACATGGCACACAATCCAAAATATTTAAAGAAAGGGGGTATATGGATCTGAAATAGCAATAAACAAGAAGGGAGATATGTATGAACAAATCTTCATGCAGCAAGGTGCCCACATAACCCCAGATATGCCGAGCCGGTAACCAGGACAGCAGGCACTCACATAAATATATAAAGGGATAAAATATTTCAGTGATCCAGGGAGACATTGACATAGGAGAGATGCTATGAGAAATAAAATGCCGTCATGAAATAGGATGCCAGATGTTACACACATACCATCTGATTATATTGGAGCATACTTCTCTCTATAACATATATACATATATATTTTTTACAACTATGTATTTTATTTCAGCAGAGTCATCCAATGGGTTCAGACCGAATCAGGCTCCTCCAAGGCACCACATATCCTGACAGACGACACCTCCTGCAGCAGCAAGGAATCAAGATACATGGAAAGGTAAGTAGATCACTACAAGGAAACAATATAAAAATCATTAGTGGAAGGAAACAATGAAAAAATTAAAAAACTAGGTAGGGGGACATGAATAGGTTAAAAACAATATAAAATAATTAAAATAGCTAACAGTAAAAAATGGGAATAAGAATATACATAAAATCTGATGGTATATATTTAAAGGAACGGGGCAAAGCTCAAATTTTCATTGAGCCCTCTAGGTGTGACTGTATCCAGCAACCATATCCACTTGGTCTCAAGTTTAGCAAGTGGCACACCAATTTCCCCACCTCGCTCATTTAATGTGACGGTGTCAATACCCATGAATCTAAGGCCAGAAGGGTCACTGTTATGGTGGATTTTAAAATGCTTTGGCAACGTCTTCAGCTCCGACATGTCCTCTGTCGTTTTGGCAGCCATTATGCCTCGTACGTGCTCACGAACACGTATTTTAAATTGCCTCGTTGTCATTCCTACATAGATCAATGAACATGGACACACCGCATAATAGATCACCGCCTTCGTAGTACATGTAATGGTATGTTTAATCTTAAAGGTCCGGGTCCCACTGGAATCTGTGAATGTTTCAGCCCGTACTATATTTGAACAGGCCACACATTTGCCACATTCTTTGCATCCATTTCTCAGTTTACTGCTGTCCAGAAACGTGGGGATAGTAGGTTTAAAATCATAATGACTTTTGACCAAATAGTCACCTAAGTTCTTCGATCTACGATAAGTAATATTTGGACCCTCCCCTACGTACTGAGCTAAGACGGGATCAGATTGTAGTATACCCCAAGATTTAGAGAGTAGAGACCTCATCATTTCATTTTGGCCATTGTATTGGGTGATGAATCTCACCTTCTGATTGAGTTTTTGGGGCCGACTCCCATAAAGGGCCTGATGACGTGTTGTATGCTTTGCTCTATTATAGCCCCTCTTAATGGACCGCCGACTATAGCCCCGCTCAATAAATCTCTCCTTTAATAGTATCGATTGTTCTTCGAAGTCGACATCATTGGAACATATTCTCCGTAGTCGTAGGAATTGACCAATTGGAATAGCATTGACCATCGAAGGGGGGTGAGATGAGGTCGCATGAAGTAGAGCGTTAACTGATGTATTTTTGCGGAAAATATTTGTGGAAAGACAATTATCCGCATCTCTATTAACACGTACATCCAAGAATTCTATCTCATCAGTATGGACCTTATATGTCAGATGTAGATTCCGTGAATTCTGGTTCAGCTGTACCATGAACTCTCGCAGTGCGTCCATAGGACCCTGCCAAATAAAAAATATGTCATCGATGAACCGCACCCACAACGGGATGCGGTCCACTGAAGGCATAAGTCCTGACATAAAAATGTCCCTCTCCCACAGCCCCAGGAACAAATTTGCATATGAGGGTGCAAACGAAGCACCCATAGCAGTGCCCTGGAGCTGTAGGTAGAGGGACCCCTTAAACAAAAAGAAATTATGGGACAACGAGAATTCAAGCAGCCGAACCACAAACTCACTCATGGTCTCAGGCAAAAACGAGGACTCCAAATAGTATTTGACTGCCTGGATCCCATCTACATGTCGGATATTAGTGTAGAGGCTCTCCACGTCACAGGATACCAGGAGAGCCCCCACACCAACATGTAGTCCATCAATCTTTTTAAGAAAGTCATTTGTGTCCTTTATATAGGAAGGGAGTTCAGTGACCATTGGCTGCAGTCTGGAGTCTATAAATCTGTTAATTTTCTCTAAGTAGTTTCCACAGCCAGAAATAATGGGCCTACCGGGTGGTTTGGACTGATTCTTGTGGACCTTTGGTAATAGATATAGGGTGGGTATTGTTGGTTCGGGTACACAAAGGGCTCCGAATAATTCCTTACTGATAATATTTGATTCGAGGGCTGTTTTCAGAATTATATCAAGCTCCCCTTGAAACTTACTCAGAGGGTTAAAAGTCATTTTTTTGTAGCATATATTAACCCCCAACTGACGGAACGCTTCACCCTCATACAGAGTCTTAGGCCATATCACAATATTCCCTCCCTTGTCGGCAGGTTTGAATACTACGTCCTTCCAATTCTGCAGGCCCCGGAGTGCCATAATCTCCTCATTACTCAGATTTTCACCATTCGGAAAACGTGGTATATGATCAAAATCCCTACTCACGGTTTTCACGAATACATCAATTGTTGGACATGCCGACAAAGGAGGGAACTTCCGCGATTTAGGACGGATGGAGTGCGGGACCTTACCTCCGATCGGTTCGTTGTGTTCTTTAGCCAGTTCCTCAAGTATGGTCAATGTCTCCTGTTCCGCCTCTGTGGGAAACAATCGTGACGCACCCTCATCATGAAACAATTTTTTAAATAACAGTTTTCTGGCAAATAAATGCAGGTCCTTTATTGCAGTAAACTTATTAAATTGAGCTACGGGACAGAACATAAGGCCTTTTTGCAGAACATCAATCTCTACATTGGTCAAAACATGATTACTAAGATTAATCACCTTGAGATTTGAGTTTCCCGGAGAATAGCCAAAACTGCGTTTAATAGGTGCATAGCGAGGTTCCCGTTTTCTTTTTGGTGTTGATGCCACCGATGCAACCACAGAGGCGGAACAGGAAGTAGCAGAGACATCGCTTGGAGCCAAGTTGGAGGAAACTGAGGCACTTCGTTCATGGCCTGTACCATTGCCGTTGGGTCTACGCCATTTATAGACCTTTCCAATGGCAAAATCCTTTTGATCCCTCAATAATTTACTAGTCTGGGTTGTGCGGATATCTTTTATCCATTGGTCCATCAGGTTCTCCAACTGCCCATCCAATGTGCCAATCTGTTCAGGAGACAGACATGCTTTGGCCTTGATGTACATCTCATCCAGTGATTTATCAGTCTCTGTCAAACATGTGGAATTATATCTAACTAGAAGTTCCATTAGTCGTCTGGAGGTCTGGTTACATACTTCCTCCCAGTTCTTAATGAATTCCTCGTCACCCACCGGAAACGATGGAGTGACATGTATCCGCAAACCCCTTGGAATCAAATTATGCTGGATATAGTTTTCCAAGAAAGCTCTACTCCACCAACAGCGAGTTCTTTTATGAGTGAGATTTCTAATGTTTTTAAAAATTTCATCAAAATTTAAACCATCAGTATTGTTAGATGCCACCTCGTTGTTAGAAAATACCGCGTTTATTTGTCCCTGCCAAGATGCCTCTCTTGACTTAAAATCCATATCCGGCTGCGGAAAAGAGGCCTGTGCAAAACACAGTAATATAAGTTTAAGCAAGTCCACAGAACACAATGGTATTATGTATATATACACGTGCCAACGTAGATAAAAAATGAATAAAAATACCATATAAAAGTGACCAGTGCGCTGTGGAAGGTTTAGTGGAAAAACCACTTAGCAAGAGATCAGTACAACCATAACCAGTATACAGATTAAAGTAAGATGTAACACCAGACAGGGATTATATTTAAATAACGCCTTTATTAAATATAAGTGGCAAATAATTGTATATTTTAAAATATAAGAAAGTATGCACGAGGACAAAAAAATTTTTTCATATGTTACAAAAAAAATTTTTTTGAAACACAGTAGAAAACAATGATTAAAACATCATACAAAAAATAAAAATTTAAAAAGACAAGCTGACCCCACCGGTGTCTGTATATATAGCCGTGGGTGTGGCCCCCAGAAATAGATTTAGACTAGACAGGTAACAATCTATGTATAGAATAATGTGGACAAAAAAATATATATACGTGTATGTATATTCAGACTGTACGAGCCAAAGTGCAAAGTGCAAGGAAGAAGGTAAAAAAAATATAATAAAGATATAAACCTAAGGGTACCCGTGGTACCACAGATATGTGATACCCAACACTAAAGTGCAATATGTGCAAAACAGGTGACAAGGTAATCACACCATACAATTCATCTGGTCCCACTCCAATTGCAATGTAAGTGAATCAGTCCAAAAATGCCTAAGTGCAATCAAGCCAAAATGTGACAAAGGAAGATGCAATCTGTTCTATATCCACTTGATACAAGCCACCAACTGTACACTCTCTGTTCAGATGGGGTCGATAACCGTCACTTATATAGACAGATGGCCAAGAAAATCATAGTCACCACACTGTCTGAGCATACAAAATCACAGAGGGAGCACACTATACCTCAATAACTTAGGCCGGATTAGCGGGGTCAGCTGGGTCCTCCTGCAAACGCGCCCCGACGCGCGTTTCGGATAGTGATCCTTCGTCAGGGGGATAGCTACTGAGGCGCACAGGCGCCATTAAATAGTGTCCCACTAACTAGCGCTACAGCCCGGGTGTAGGCGGCGCATGCGCGGTCCATCCGTGTCCGGCACTTCCGCCGTCCACGTCATGCCGCCGGACGTACGGGGGCAGAGTACCCGACGTCTCCATAGCAACAGGACGCGGAACGGCCAAGTCACCGTCACGCCGACCGGGCATGCGCACCACCAGAGGCCGCATCTAGATAAGCTGGTGATGAACTGGTGATGGACTCGGTACTCAATAGGAATAACTAGGGGGTGGGATCTCGCAAACTTAAACCGTCCGTGAACTACATGGCACACAATCCAAAATATTTAAAGAAAGGGGGTATATGGATCTGAAATAGCAATAAACAAGAAGGGAGATATGTATGAACAAATCTTCATGCAGCAAGGTGCCCACATAACCCCAGATATGCCGAGCCGGTAACCAGGACAGCAGGCACTCACATAAATATATAAAGGGATAAAATATTTCAGTGATCCAGGGAGACATTGACATAGGAGAGATGCTATGAGAAATAAAATGCCGTCATGAAATAGGATGCCAGATGTTACACACATACCATCTGATTATATTGGAGCATACTTCTCTCTATAACATATATACATATATATTTTTTACAACTATGTATTTTATTTCAGCAGAGTCATCCAATGGGTTCAGACCGAATCAGGCTCCTCCAAGGCACCACATATCCTGACAGACGACACCTCCTGCAGCAGCAAGGAATCAAGATACATGGAAAGGTAAGTAGATCACTACAAGGAAACAATATAAAAATCATTAGTGGAAGGAAACAATGAAAAAATTAAAAAACTAGGTAGGGGGACATGAATAGGTTAAAAACAATATAAAATAATTAAAATAGCTAACAGTAAAAAATGGGAATAAGAATATACATAAAATCTGATGGTATATATTTAAAGGAACGGGGCAAAGCTCAAATTTTCATTGAGCCCTCTAGGTGTGACTGTATCCAGCAACCATATCCACTTGGTCTCAAGTTTAGCAAGTGGCACACCAATTTCCCCACCTCGCTCATTTAATGTGACGGTGTCAATACCCATGAATCTAAGGCCAGAAGGGTCACTGTTATGGTGGATTTTAAAATGCTTTGGCAACGTCTTCAGCTCCGACATGTCCTCTGTCGTTTTGGCAGCCATTATGCCTCGTACGTGCTCACGAACACGTATTTTAAATTGCCTCGTTGTCATTCCTACATAGATCAATGAACATGGACACACCGCATAATAGATCACCGCCTTCGTAGTACATGTAATGGTATGTTTAATCTTAAAGGTCCGGGTCCCACTGGAATCTGTGAATGTTTCAGCCCGTACTATATTTGAACAGGCCACACATTTGCCACATTCTTTGCATCCATTTCTCAGTTTACTGCTGTCCAGAAACGTGGGGATAGTAGGTTTAAAATCATAATGACTTTTGACCAAATAGTCACCTAAGTTCTTCGATCTACGATAAGTAATATTTGGACCCTCCCCTACGTACTGAGCTAAGACGGGATCAGATTGTAGTATACCCCAAGATTTAGAGAGTAGAGACCTCATCATTTCATTTTGGCCATTGTATTGGGTGATGAATCTCACCTTCTGATTGAGTTTTTGGGGCCGACTCCCATAAAGGGCCTGATGACGTGTTGTATGCTTTGCTCTATTATAGCCCCTCTTAATGGACCGCCGACTATAGCCCCGCTCAATAAATCTCTCCTTTAATAGTATCGATTGTTCTTCGAAGTCGACATCATTGGAACATATTCTCCGTAGTCGTAGGAATTGACCAATTGGAATAGCATTGACCATCGAAGGGGGGTGAGATGAGGTCGCATGAAGTAGAGCGTTAACTGATGTATTTTTGCGGAAAATATTTGTGGAAAGACAATTATCCGCATCTCTATTAACACGTACATCCAAGAATTCTATCTCATCAGTATGGACCTTATATGTCAGATGTAGATTCCGTGAATTCTGGTTCAGCTGTACCATGAACTCTCGCAGTGCGTCCATAGGACCCTGCCAAATAAAAAATATGTCATCGATGAACCGCACCCACAACGGGATGCGGTCCACCGAAGGCATAAGTCCTGACATAAAAATGTCCCTCTCCCACAGCCCCAGGAACAAATTTGCATATGAGGGTGCAAACGAAGCACCCATAGCAGTGCCCTGGAGCTGTAGGTAGAGGGACCCCTTAAACAAAAAGAAATTATGGGACAACGAGAATTCAAGCAGCCGAACCACAAACTCACTCATGGTCTCAGGCAAAAACGAGGACTCCAAATAGTATTTGACTGCCTGGATCCCATCTACATGTCGGATATTAGTGTAGAGGCTCTCCACGTCACAGGATACCAGGAGAGCCCCCACACCAACATGTAGTCCATCAATCTTTTTAAGAAAGTCATTTGTGTCCTTTATATAGGAAGGGAGTTCAGTGACCATTGGCTGCAGTCTGGAGTCTATAAATCTGTTAATTTTCTCTAAGTAGTTTCCACAGCCAGAAATAATGGGCCTACCGGGTGGTTTGGACTGATTCTTGTGGACCTTTGGTAATAGATATAGGGTGGGTATTGTTGGTTCGGGTACACAAAGGGCTCCGAATAATTCCTTACTGATAATATTTGATTCGAGGGCTGTTTTCAGAATTATATCAAGCTCCCCTTGAAACTTACTCAGAGGGTTAAAAGTCATTTTTTTGTAGCATATATTAACCCCCAACTGACGGAACGCTTCACCCTCATACAGAGTCTTAGGCCATATCACAATATTCCCTCCCTTGTCGGCAGGTTTGAATACTACGTCCTTCCAATTCTGCAGGCCCCGGAGTGCCATAATCTCCTCATTACTCAGATTTTCACCATTCGGAAAACGTGGTATATGATCAAAATCCCTACTCACGGTTTTCACGAATACATCAATTGTTGGACATGCCGACAAAGGAGGGAACTTCCGCGATTTAGGACGGATGGAGTGCGGGACCTTACCTCCGATCGGTTCGTTGTGTTCTTTAGCCAGTTCCTCAAGTATGGTCAATGTCTCCTGTTCCGCCTCTGTGGGAAACAATCGTGACGCACCCTCATCATGAAACAATTTTTTAAATAACAGTTTTCTGGCAAATAAATGCAGGTCCTTTATTGCAGTAAACTTATTAAATTGAGCTACGGGACAGAACATAAGGCCTTTTTGCAGAACATCAATCTCTACATTGGTCAAAACATGATTACTAAGATTAATCACCTTGAGATTTGAGTTTCCCGGAGAATAGCCAAAACTGCGTTTAATAGGTGCATAGCGAGGTTCCCGTTTTCTTTTTGGTGTTGATGCCACCGATGCAACCACAGAGGCGGAACAGGAAGTAGCAGAGACATCGCTTGGAGCCAAGTTGGAGGAAACTGAGGCACTTCGTTCATGGCCTGTACCATTGCCGTTGGGTCTACGCCATTTATAGACCTTTCCAATGGCAAAATCCTTTTGATCCCTCAATAATTTACTAGTCTGGGTTGTGCGGATATCTTTTATCCATTGGTCCATCAGGTTCTCCAACTGCCCATCCAATGTGCCAATCTGTTCAGGAGACAGACATGCTTTGGCCTTGATGTACATCTCATCCAGTGATTTATCAGTCTCTGTCAAACATGTGGAATTATATCTAACTAGAAGTTCCATTAGTCGTCTGGAGGTCTGGTTACATACTTCCTCCCAGTTCTTAATGAATTCCTCGTCACCCACCGGAAACGATGGAGTGACATGTATCCGCAAACCCCTTGGAATCAAATTATGCTGGATATAGTTTTCCAAGAAAGCTCTACTCCACCAACAGCGAGTTCTTTTATGAGTGAGATTTCTAATGTTTTTAAAAATTTCATCAAAATTTAAACCATCAGTATTGTTAGATGCCACCTCGTTGTTAGAAAATACCGCGTTTATTTGTCCCTGCCAAGATGCCTCTCTTGACTTAAAATCCATATCCGGCTGCGGAAAAGAGGCCTGTGCAAAACACAGTAATATAAGTTTAAGCAAGTCCACAGAACACAATGGTATTATGTATATATACACGTGCCAACGTAGATAAAAAATGAATAAAAATACCATATAAAAGTGACCAGTGCGCTGTGGAAGGTTTAGTGGAAAAACCACTTAGCAAGAGATCAGTACAACCATAACCAGTATACAGATTAAAGTAAGATGTAACACCAGACAGGGATTATATTTAAATAACGCCTTTATTAAATATAAGTGGCAAATAATTGTATATTTTAAAATATAAGAAAGTATGCACGAGGACAAAAAATTTTTTTCATATGTTACAAAAAAATTTTTTTTGAAACACAGTAGAAAACAATGATTAAAACATCATACAAAAAATAAAAATTTAAAAAGACAAGCTGACCCCACCGGTGTCTGTATATATAGCCGTGGGTGTGGCCCCCAGAAATAGATTTAGACTAGACAGGTAACAATCTATGTATAGAATAATGTGGACAAAAAAATATATATACGTGTATGTATATTCAGACTGTACGAGCCAAAGTGCAAAGTGCAAGGAAGAAGGTAAAAAAAATATAATAAAGATATAAACCTAAGGGTACCCGTGGTACCACAGATATGTGATACCCAACACTAAAGTGCAATATGTGCAAAACAGGTGACAAGGTAATCACACCATACAATTCATCTGGTCCCACTCCAATTGCAATGTAAGTGAATCAGTCCAAAAATGCCTAAGTGCAATCAAGCCAAAATGTGACAAAGGAAGATGCAATCTGTTCTATATCCACTTGATACAAGCCACCAACTGTACACTCTCTGTTCAGATGGGGTCGATAACCGTCACTTATATAGACAGATGGCCAAGAAAATCATAGTCACCACACTGTCTGAGCATACAAAATCACAGAGGGAGCACACTATACCTCAATAACTTAGGCCGGATTAGCGGGGTCAGCTGGGTCCTCCTGCAAACGCGCCCCGACGCGCGTTTCGGATAGTGATCCTTCGTCAGGGGGGATAGCTACTGAGGCGCACAGGCGCCATTAAATAGTGTCCCACTAACTAGCGCTACAGCCCGGGTGTAGGCGGCGCATGCGCGGTCCATCCGTGTCCGGCACTTCCGCCGTCCACGTCATGCCGCCGGACGTACGGGGGCAGAGTACCCGACGTCTCCATAGCAACAGGACGCGGAACGGCCAAGTCACCGTCACGCCGACC
Organism: Ranitomeya imitator; assembly: GCF_032444005.1. Taxonomy (NCBI): domain Eukaryota; kingdom Metazoa; phylum Chordata; class Amphibia; order Anura; family Dendrobatidae; genus Ranitomeya; species Ranitomeya imitator. Next base: position 131,491,603 of record NC_091291.1, read on the forward strand.
GGGCATGCGCACCACCAGAGGCCGCATCTAGATAAGCTGGTGATGAACTGGTGATGGACTCGGTACTCAATAGGAATAACTAGGGGGTGGGATCTCGCAAACTTAAACCGTCCGTGAACTACATGGCACACAATCCAAAATATTTAAAGAAAGGGGGTATATGGATCTGAAATAGCAATAAACAAGAAGGGAGATATGTATGAACAAATCTTCATGCAGCAAGGTGCCCACATAACCCCAGATATGCCGAGCCGGTAACCAGGACAGCAGGCACTCACATAAATATATAAAGGGATAAAATATTTCAGTGATCCAGGGAGACATTGACATAGGAGAGATGCTATGAGAAATAAAATGCCGTCATGAAATAGGATGCCAGATGTTACACACATACCATCTGATTATATTGGAGCATACTTCTCTCTATAACATATATACATATATATTTTTTACAACTATGTATTTTATTTCAGCAGAGTCATCCAATGGGTTCAGACCGAATCAGGCTCCTCCAAGGCACCACGTATCCTGACAGACGACACCTCCTGCAGCAGCAAGGAATCAAGATACATGGAAAGGTAAGTAGATCACTACAAGGAAACAATATAAAAATCATTAGTGGAAGGAAACAATGAAAAAATTAAAAAACTAGGTAGGGGGACATGAATAGGTTAAAAACAATATAAAATAATTAAAATAGCTAACAGTAAAAAATGGGAATAAGAATATACATAAAATCTGATGGTATATATTTAAAGGAACGGGGCAAAGCTCAAATTTTCATTGAGCCCTCTAGGTGTGACTGTATCCAGCAACCATATCCACTTGGTCTCAAGTTTAGCAAGTGGCACACCAATTTCCCCACCTCGCTCATTTAATGTGACGGTGTCAATACCCATGAATCTAAGGCCAGAAGGGTCACTGTTATGGTGGATTTTAAAATGCTTTGGCAACGTCTTCAGCTCCGACATGTCCTCTGTCGTTTTGGCAGCCATTATGCCTCGTACGTGCTCACGAACACGTATTTTAAATTGCCTCGTTGTCATTCCTACATAGATCAATGAACATGGACACACCGCATAATAGATCACCGCCTTCGTAGTACATGTAATGGTATGTTTAATCTTAAAGGTCCGGGTCCCACTGGAATCTGTGAATGTTTCAGCCCGTACTATATTTGAACAGGCCACACATTTGCCACATTCTTTGCATCCATTTCTCAGTTTACTGCTGTCCAGAAACGTGGGGATAGTAGGTTTAAAATCATAATGACTTTTGACCAAATAGTCACCTAAGTTCTTCGATCTACGATAAGTAATATTTGGACCCTCCCCTACGTACTGAGCTAAGACGGGATCAGATTGTAGTATACCCCAAGATTTAGAGAGTAGAGACCTCATCATTTCATTTTGGCCATTGTATTGGGTGATGAATCTCACCTTCTGATTGAGTTTTTGGGGCCGACTCCCATAAAGGGCCTGATGACGTGTTGTATGCTTTGCTCTATTATAGCCCCTCTTAATGGACCGCCGACTATAGCCCCGCTCAATAAATCTCTCCTTTAATAGTATCGATTGTTCTTCGAAGTCGACATCATTGGAACATATTCTCCGTAGTCGTAGGAATTGACCAATTGGAATAGCATTGACCATCGAAGGGGGGTGAGATGAGGTCGCATGAAGTAGAGCGTTAACTGATGTATTTTTGCGGAAAATATTTGTGGAAAGACAATTATCCGCATCTCTATTAACACGTACATCCAAGAATTCTATCTCATCAGTATGGACCTTATATGTCAGATGTAGATTCCGTGAATTCTGGTTCAGCTGTACCATGAACTCTCGCAGTGCGTCCATAGGACCCTGCCAAATAAAAAATATGTCATCGATGAACCGCACCCACAACGGGATGCGGTCCACCGAAGGCATAAGTCCTGACATAAAAATGTCCCTCTCCCACAGCCCCAGGAACAAATTTGCATATGAGGGTGCAAACGAAGCACCCATAGCAGTGCCCTGGAGCTGTAGGTAGAGGGACCCCTTAAACAAAAAGAAATTATGGGACAACGAGAATTCAAGCAGCCGAACCACAAACTCACTCATGGTCTCAGGCAAAAACGAGGACTCCAAATAGTATTTGACTGCCTGGATCCCATCTACATGTCGGATATTAGTGTAGAGGCTCTCCACGTCACAGGATACCAGGAGAGCCCCCACACCAACATGTAGTCCATCAATCTTTTTAAGAAAGTCATTTGTGTCCTTTATATAGGAAGGGAGTTCAGTGACCATTGGCTGCAGTCTGGAGTCTATAAATCTGTTAATTTTCTCTAAGTAGTTTCCACAGCCAGAAATAATGGGCCTACCGGGTGGTTTGGACTGATTCTTGTGGACCTTTGGTAATAGATATAGGGTGGGTATTGTTGGTTCGGGTACACAAAGGGCTCCGAATAATTCCTTACTGATAATATTTGATTCGAGGGCTGTTTTCAGAATTATATCAAGCTCCCCTTGAAACTTACTCAGAGGGTTAAAAGTCATTTTTTTGTAGCATATATTAACCCCCAACTGACGGAACGCTTCACCCTCATACAGAGTCTTAGGCCATATCACAATATTCCCTCCCTTGTCGGCAGGTTTGAATACTACGTCCTTCCAATTCTGCAGGCCCCGGAGTGCCATAATCTCCTCATTACTCAGATTTTCACCATTCGGAAAACGTGGTATATGATCAAAATCCCTACTCACGGTTTTCACGAATACATCAATTGTTGGACATGCCGACAAAGGAGGGAACTTCCGCGATTTAGGACGGATGGAGTGCGGGACCTTACCTCCGATCGGTTCGTTGTGTTCTTTAGCCAGTTCCTCAAGTATGGTCAATGTCTCCTGTTCCGCCTCTGTGGGAAACAATCGTGACGCACCCTCATCATGAAACAATTTTTTAAATAACAGTTTTCTGGCAAATAAATGCAGGTCCTTTATTGCAGTAAACTTATTAAATTGAGCTACGGGACAGAACATAAGGCCTTTTTGCAGAACATCAATCTCTACATTGGTCAAAACATGATTACTAAGATTAATCACCTTGAGATTTGAGTTTCCCGGAGAATAGCCAAAACTGCGTTTAATAGGTGCATAGCGAGGTTCCCGTTTTCTTTTTGGTGTTGATGCCACCGATGCAACCACAGAGGCGGAACAGGAAGTAGCAGAGACATCGCTTGGAGCCAAGTTGGAGGAAACTGAGGCACTTCGTTCATGGCCTGTACCATTGCCGTTGGGTCTACGCCATTTATAGACCTTTCCAATGGCAAAATCCTTTTGATCCCTCAATAATTTACTAGTCTGGGTTGTGCGGATATCTTTTATCCATTGGTCCATCAGGTTCTCCAACTGCCCATCCAATGTGCCAATCTGTTCAGGAGACAGACATGCTTTGGCCTTGATGTACATCTCATCCAGTGATTTATCAGTCTCTGTCAAACATGTGGAATTATATCTAACTAGAAGTTCCATTAGTCGTCTGGAGGTCTGGTTACATACTTCCTCCCAGTTCTTAATGAATTCCTCGTCACCCACCGGAAACGATGGAGTGACATGTATCCGCAAACCCCTTGGAATCAAATTATGCTGGATATAGTTTTCCAAGAAAGCTCTACTCCACCAACAGCGAGTTCTTTTATGAGTGAGATTTCTAATGTTTTTAAAAATTTCATCAAAATTTAAACCATCAGTATTGTTAGATGCCACCTCGTTGTTAGAAAATACCGCGTTTATTTGTCCCTGCCAAGATGCCTCTCTTGACTTAAAATCCATATCCGGCTGCGGAAAAGAGGCCTGTGCAAAACACAGTAATATAAGTTTAAGCAAGTCCACAGAACACAATGGTATTATGTATATATACACGTGCCAACGTAGATAAAAAATGAATAAAAATACCATATAAAAGTGACCAGTGCGCTGTGGAAGGTTTAGTGGAAAAACCACTTAGCAAGAGATCAGTACAACCATAACCAGTATACAGATTAAAGTAAGATGTAACACCAGACAGGGATTATATTTAAATAACGCCTTTATTAAATATAAGTGGCAAATAATTGTATATTTTAAAATATAAGAAAGTATGCACGAGGACAAAAAATTTTTTTCATATGTTACAAAAAAAATTTTTTTGAAACACAGTAGAAAACAATGATTAAAACATCATACAAAAAATAAAAATTTAAAAAGACAAGCTGACCCCACCGGTGTCTGTATATATAGCCGTGGGTGTGGCCCCCAGAAATAGATTTAGACTAGACAGGTAACAATCTATGTATAGAATAATGTGGACAAAAAAATATATATACGTGTATGTATATTCAGACTGTACGAGCCAAAGTGCAAAGTGCAAGGAAGAAGGTAAAAAAAATATAATAAAGATATAAACCTAAGGGTACCCGTGGTACCACAGATATGTGATACCCAACACTAAAGTGCAATATGTGCAAAACAGGTGACAAGGTAATCACACCATACAATTCATCTGGTCCCACTCCAATTGCAATGTAAGTGAATCAGTCCAAAAATGCCTAAGTGCAATCAAGCCAAAATGTGACAAAGGAAGATGCAATCTGTTCTATATCCACTTGATACAAGCCACCAACTGTACACTCTCTGTTCAGATGGGGTCGATAACCGTCACTTATATAGACAGATGGCCAAGAAAATCATAGTCACCACACTGTCTGAGCATACAAAATCACAGAGGGAGCACACTATACCTCAATAACTTAGGCCGGATTAGCGGGGTCAGCTGGGTCCTCCTGCAAACGCGCCCCGACGCGCGTTTCGGATAGTGATCCTTCGTCAGGGGGGATAGCTACTGAGGCGCACAGGCGCCATTAAATAGTGTCCCACTAACTAGCGCTACAGCCCGGGTGTAGGCGGCGCATGCGCGGTCCATCCGTGTCCGGCACTTCCGCCGTCCACGTCATGCCGCCGGACGTACGGGGGCAGAGTACCCGACGTCTCCATAGCAACAGGACGCGGAACGGCCAAGTCACCGTCACGCCGACCGGGCATGCGCACCACCAGAGGCCGCATCTAGATAAGCTGGTGATGAACTGGTGATGGACTCGGTACTCAATAGGAATAACTAGGGGGTGGGATCTCGCAAACATAAACCGTCTGTGAACTACATGGCACACAATCCAAAATATTTAAAGAAAGGGGGTATATGGATCTGAAATAGCAATAAACAAGAAGGGAGATATGTATGAACAAATCTTCATGCAGCAAGGTGCCCACATAACCCCAGATATGCCGAGCCGGTAACCAGGACAGCAGGCACTCACATAAATATATAAAGGGATAAAATATTTCAGTGATCCAGGGAGACATTGACATAGGAGAGATGCTATGAGAAATAAAATGCCGTCATGAAATATATAATAAATATTTTTTATTTGGCAGGGTCCTATGGACGCACTGCGAGAGTTCATGGTACAGCTGAACCAGAATTCACGGAATCTACATCTGACATATAAGGTCCATACTGATGAGATAGAATTCTTGGATGTACGTGTTAATAGAGATGCGGATAATTGTCTTTCCACAAATATTTTCCGCAAAAATACATCAGTTAACGCTCTACTTCATGCGACCTCATCTCACCCCCCTTCGATGGTCAATGCTATTCCAATTGGTCAATTCCTACGACTACGGAGAATATGTTCCAATGATGTCGACTTCGAAGAACAATCGATACTATTAAAGGAGAGATTTATTGAGCGGGGCTATAGTCGGCGGTCCATTAAGAGGGGCTATAATAGAGCAAAGCATACAACACGTCATCAGGCCCTTTATGGGAGTCGGCCCCAAAAACTCAATCAGAAGGTGAGATTCATCACCCAATACAATGGCCAAAATGAAATGATGAGGTCTCTACTCTCTAAATCTTGGGGTATACTACAATCTGATCCCGTCTTAGCTCAGTACGTAGGGGAGGGTCCAAATATTACTTATCGTAGATCGAAGAACTTAGGTGACTATTTGGTCAAAAGTCATTATGATTTTAAACCTACTATCCCCACGTTTCTGGACAGCAGTAAACTGAGAAATGGATGCAAAGAATGTGGCAAATGTGTGGCCTGTTCAAATATAGTACGGGCTGAAACATTCACAGATTCCAGTGGGACCCGGACCTTTAAGATTAAACATACCATTACATGTACTACGAAGGCGGTGATCTATTATGCGGTGTGTCCATGTTCATTGATCTATGTAGGAATGACAACGAGGCAATTTAAAATACGTGTTCGTGAGCACGTACGAGGCATAATGGCTGCCAAAACGACAGAGGACATGTCGGAGCTGAAGACGTTGCCAAAGCATTTTAAAATCCACCATAACAGTGACCCTTCTGGCCTTAGATTCATGGGTATTGACACCGTCACATTAAATGAGCGAGGTGGGGAAATTGGTGTGCCACTTGCTAAACTTGAGACCAAGTGGATATGGTTGCTGGATACAGTCACACCTAGAGGGCTCAATGAAAATTTGAGCTTTGCCCCGTTCCTTTAAATATATACCATCAGATTTTATGTATATTCTTATTCCCATTTTTTACTGTTAGCTATTTTAATTATTTTATATTGTTTTTAACCTATTCATGTCCCCCTACCTAGTTTTTTAATTTTTTCATTGTTTCCTTCCACTAATGATTTTTATATTGTTTCCTTGTAGTGATCTACTTACCTTTCCATGTATCTTGATTCCTTGCTGCTGCAGGAGGTGTCGTCTGTCAGGATATGTGGTGCCTTGGAGGAGCCTGATTCGGTCTGAACCCATTGGATGACTCTGCTGAAATAAAATACATAGTTGTAAAAAATATATATGTATATATGTTATAGAGAGAAGTATGCTCCAATATAATCAGATGGTATGTGTGTAACATCTGGCATCCTATTTCATGACGGCATTTTATTTCTCATAGCATCTCTCCTATGTCAATGTCTCCCTGGATCACTGAAATATTTTATCCCTTTATATATTTATGTGAGTGCCTGCTGTCCTGGTTACCGGCTCGGCATATCTGGGGTTATGTGGGCACCTTGCTGCATGAAGATTTGTTCATACATATCTCCCTTCTTGTTTATTGCTATTTCAGATCCATATACCCCCTTTCTTTAAATATTTTGGATTGTGTGCCATGTAGTTCACGGACGGTTTAAGTTTGCGAGATCCCACCCCCTAGTTATTCCTATTGAGTACCGAGTCCATCACCAGTTCATCACCAGCTTATCTAGATGCGGCCTCTGGTGGTGCGCATGCCCGGTCGGCGTGACGGTGACTTGGCCGTTCCGCGTCCTGTTGCTATGGAGACGTCGGGTACTCTGCCCCCGTACGTCCGGCGGCATGACGTGGACGGCGGAAGTGCCGGACACGGATGGACCGCGCATGCGCCGCCTACACCCGGGCTGTAGCGCTAGTTAGTGGGACACTATTTAATGGCGCCTGTGCGCCTCAGTAGCTATCCCCCCTGACGAAGGATCACTATCCGAAACGCGCGTCGGGGCGCGTTTGCAGGAGGACCCAGCTGACCCCGCTAATCCGGCCTAAGTTATTGAGGTATAGTGTGCTCCCTCTGTGATTTTGTATGCTCAGACAGTGTGGTGACTATGATTTTCTTGGCCATCTGTCTATATAAGTGACGGTTATCGACCCCATCTGAACAGAGAGTGTACAGTTGGTGGCTTGTATCAAGTGGATATAGAACAGATTGCATCTTCCTTTGTCACATTTTGGCTTGATTGCACTTAGGCATTTTTGGACTGATTCACTTACATTGCAATTGGAGTGGGACCAGATGAATTGTATGGTGTGATTACCTTGTCACCTGTTTTGCACATATTGCACTTTAGTGTTGGGTATCACATATCTGTGGTACCACGGGTACCCTTAGGTTTATATCTTTATTATATTTTTTTTACCTTCTTCCTTGCACTTTGCACTTTGGCTCGTACAGTCTGAATATACATACACGTATATATATTTTTTTGTCCACATTATTCTATACATAGATTGTTACCTGTCTAGTCTAAATCTATTTCTGGGGGCCACACCCACGGCTATATATACAGACACCGGTGGGGTCAGCTTGTCTTTTTAAATTTTTATTTTTTGTATGATGTTTTAATCATTGTTTTCTACTGTGTTTCCAAAAAATTTTTTTTGTAACATATGAAAAAATTTTTTTGTCCTCGTGCATACTTTCTTATATTTTAAAATATACAATTATTTGCCACTTATATTTAATAAAGGCGTTATTTAAATATAATCCCTGTCTGGTGTTACATCTTACTTTAATCTGTATACTGGTTATGGTTGTACTGATCTCTTGCTAAGTGGTTTTTCCACTAAACCTTCCACAGCGCACTGGTCACTTTTATATGGTATTTTTATTCATTTTTTATCTACGTTGGCACGTGTATATATACATAATACCATTGTGTTCTGTGGACTTGCTTAAACTTATATTACTGTGTTTTGCACAGGCCTCTTTTCCGCAGCCGGATATGGATTTTAAGTCAAGAGAGGCATCTTGGCAGGGACAAATAAACGCGGTATTTTCTAACAACGAGGTGGCATCTAACAATACTGATGGTTTAAATTTTGATGAAATTTTTAAAAACATTAGAAATCTCACTCATAAAAGAACTCGCTGTTGGTGGAGTAGAGCTTTCTTGGAAAACTATATCCAGCATAATTTGATTCCAAGGGGTTTGCGGATACATGTCACTCCATCGTTTCCGGTGGGTGACGAGGAATTCATTAAGAACTGGGAGGAAGTATGTAACCAGACCTCCAGACGACTAATGGAACTTCTAGTTAGATATAATTCCACATGTTTGACAGAGACTGATAAATCACTGGATGAGATGTACATCAAGGCCAAAGCATGTCTGTCTCCTGAACAGATTGGCACATTGGATGGGCAGTTGGAGAACCTGATGGACCAATGGATAAAAGATATCCGCACAACCCAGACTAGTAAATTATTGAGGGATCAAAAGGATTTTGCCATTGGAAAGGTCTATAAATGGCGTAGACCCAACGGCAATGGTACAGGCCATGAACGAAGTGCCTCAGTTTCCTCCAACTTGGCTCCAAGCGATGTCTCTGCTACTTCCTGTTCCGCCTCTGTGGTTGCATCGGTGGCATCAACACCAAAAAGAAAACGGGAACCTCGCTATGCACCTATTAAACGCAGTTTTGGCTATTCTCCGGGAAACTCAAATCTCAAGGTGATTAATCTTAGTAATCATGTTTTGACCAATGTAGAGATTGATGTTCTGCAAAAAGGCCTTATGTTCTGTCCCGTAGCTCAATTTAATAAGTTTACTGCAATAAAGGACCTGCATTTATTTGCCAGAAAACTGTTATTTAAAAAATTGTTTCATGATGAGGGTGCGTCACGATTGTTTCCCACAGAGGCGGAACAGGAGACATTGACCATACTTGAGGAACTGGCTAAAGAACACAACGAACCGATCGGAGGTAAGGTCCCGCACTCCATCCGTCCTAAATCGCGGAAGTTCCCTCCTTTGTCGGCATGTCCAACAATTGATGTATTCGTGAAAACCGTGAGTAGGGATTTTGATCATATACCACGTTTTCCGAATGGTGAAAATCTGAGTAATGAGGAGATTATGGCACTCCGGGGCCTGCAGAATTGGAAGGACGTAGTATTCAAACCTGCCGACAAGGGAGGGAATATTGTGATATGGCCTAAGACTCTGTATGAGGGTGAAGCGTTCCGTCAGTTGGGGGTTAATATATGCTACAAAAAAATGACTTTTAACCCTCTGAGTAAGTTTCAAGGGGAGCTTGATATAATTCTGAAAACAGCCCTCGAATCAAATATTATCAGTAAGGAATTATTCGGAGCCCTTTGTGTACCCGAACCAACAATACCCACCCTATATCTATTACCAAAGGTCCACAAGAATCAGTCCAAACCACCCGGTAGGCCCATTATTTCTGGCTGTGGAAACTACTTAGAGAAAATTAACAGATTTATAGACTCCAGACTGCAGCCAATGGTCACTGAACTCCCTTCCTATATAAAGGACACAAATGACTTTCTTAAAAAGATTGATGGACTACATGTTGGTGTGGGGGCTCTCCTGGTATCCTGTGACGTGGAGAGCCTCTACACTAATATCCGACATGTAGATGGGATCCAGGCAGTCAAATACTATTTGGAGTCCTCGTTTTTGCCTGAGACCATGAGTGAGTTTGTGGTTCGGCTGCTTGAATTCTCGTTGTCCCATAATTTCTTTTTGTTTAAGGGGTCCCTCTACCTACAGCTCCAGGGCACTGCTATGGGTGCTTCGTTTGCACCCTCATATGCAAATTTGTTCCTGGGGCTGTGGGAGAGGGACATTTTTATGTCAGGACTTATGCCTTCGGTGGACCGCATCCCGTTGTGGGTGCGGTTCATCGATGACATATTTTTTATTTGGCAGGGTCCTATGGACGCACTGCGAGAGTTCATGGTACAGCTGAACCAGAATTCACGGAATCTACATCTGACATATAAGGTCCATACTGATGAGATAGAATTCTTGGATGTACGTGTTAATAGAGATGCGGATAATTGTCTTTCCACAAATATTTTCCGCAAAAATACATCAGTTAACGCTCTACTTCATGCGACCTCATCTCACCCCCCTTCGATGGTCAATGCTATTCCAATTGGTCAATTCCTACGACTACGGAGAATATGTTCCAATGATGTCGACTTCGAAGAACAATCGATACTATTAAAGGAGAGATTTATTGAGCGGGGCTATAGTCGGCGGTCCATTAAGAGGGGCTATAATAGAGCAAAGCATACAACACGTCATCAGGCCCTTTATGGGAGTCGGCCCCAAAAACTCAATCAGAAGGTGAGATTCATCACCCAATACAATGGCCAAAATGAAATGATGAGGTCTCTACTCTCTAAATCTTGGGGTATACTACAATCTGATCCCGTCTTAGCTCAGTACGTAGGGGAGGGTCCAAATATTACTTATCGTAGATCGAAGAACTTAGGTGACTATTTGGTCAAAAGTCATTATGATTTTAAACCTACTATCCCCACGTTTCTGGACAGCAGTAAACTGAGAAATGGATGCAAAGAATGTGGCAAATGTGTGGCCTGTTCAAATATAGTACGGGCTGAAACATTCACAGATTCCAGTGGGACCCGGACCTTTAAGATTAAACATACCATTACATGTACTACGAAGGCGGTGATCTATTATGCGGTGTGTCCATGTTCATTGATCTATGTAGGAATGACAACGAGGCAATTTAAAATACGTGTTCGTGAGCACGTACGAGGCATAATGGCTGCCAAAACGACAGAGGACATGTCGGAGCTGAAGACGTTGCCAAAGCATTTTAAAATCCACCATAACAGTGACCCTTCTGGCCTTAGATTCATGGGTATTGACACCGTCACATTAAATGAGCGAGGTGGGGAAATTGGTGTGCCACTTGCTAAACTTGAGACCAAGTGGATATGGTTGCTGGATACAGTCACACCTAGAGGGCTCAATGAAAATTTGAGCTTTGCCCCGTTCCTTTAAATATATACCATCAGATTTTATGTATATTCTTATTCCCATTTTTTACTGTTAGCTATTTTAATTATTTTATATTGTTTTTAACCTATTCATGTCCCCCTACCTAGTTTTTTAATTTTTTCATTGTTTCCTTCCACTAATGATTTTTATATTGTTTCCTTGTAGTGATCTACTTACCTTTCCATGTATCTTGATTCCTTGCTGCTGCAGGAGGTGTCGTCTGTCAGGATATGTGGTGCCTTGGAGGAGCCTGATTCGGTCTGAACCCATTGGATGACTCTGCTGAAATAAAATACATAGTTGTAAAAAATATATATGTATATATGTTATAGAGAGAAGTATGCTCCAATATAATCAGATGGTATGTGTGTAACATCTGGCATCCTATTTCATGACGGCATTTTATTTCTCATAGCATCTCTCCTATGTCAATGTCTCCCTGGATCACTGAAATATTTTATCCCTTTATATATTTATGTGAGTGCCTGCTGTCCTGGTTACCGGCTCGGCATATCTGGGGTTATGTGGGCACCTTGCTGCATGAAGATTTGTTCATACATATCTCCCTTCTTGTTTATTGCTATTTCAGATCCATATACCCCCTTTCTTTAAATATTTTGGATTGTGTGCCATGTAGTTCACGGACGGTTTAAGTTTGCGAGATCCCACCCCCTAGTTATTCCTATTGAGTACCGAGTCCATCACCAGTTCATCACCAGCTTATCTAGATGCGGCCTCTGGTGGTGCGCATGCCCGGTCGGCGTGACGGTGACTTGGCCGTTCCGCGTCCTGTTGCTATGGAGACGTCGGGTACTCTGCCCCCGTACGTCCGGCGGCATGACGTGGACGGCGGAAGTGCCGGACACGGATGGACCGCGCATGCGCCGCCTACACCCGGGCTGTAGCGCTAGTTAGTGGGACACTATTTAATGGCGCCTGTGCGCCTCAGTAGCTATCCCCCTGACGAAGGATCACTATCCGAAACGCGCGTCGGGGCGCGTTTGCAGGAGGACCCAGCTGACCCCGCTAATCCGGCCTAAGTTATTGAGGTATAGTGTGCTCCCTCTGTGATTTTGTATGCTCAGACAGTGTGGTGACTATGATTTTCTTGGCCATCTGTCTATATAAGTGACGGTTATCGACCCCATCTGAACAGAGAGTGTACAGTTGGTGGCTTGTATCAAGTGGATATAGAACAGATTGCATCTTCCTTTGTCACATTTTGGCTTGATTGCACTTAGGCATTTTTGGACTGATTCACTTACATTGCAATTGGAGTGGGACCAGATGAATTGTATGGTGTGATTACCTTGTCACCTGTTTTGCACATATTGCACTTTAGTGTTGGGTATCACATATCTGTGGTACCACGGGTACCCTTAGGTTTATATCTTTATTATATTTTTTTTACCTTCTTCCTTGCACTTTGCACTTTGGCTCGTACAGTCTGAATATACATACACGTATATATATTTTTTTGTCCACATTATTCTATACATAGATTGTTACCTGTCTAGTCTAAATCTATTTCTGGGGGCCACACCCACGGCTATATATACAGACACCGGTGGGGTCAGCTTGTCTTTTTAAATTTTTATTTTTTGTATGATGTTTTAATCATTGTTTTCTACTGTGTTTCAAAAAAATTTTTTTTGTAACATATGAAAAAAATTTTTTGTCCTCGTGCATACTTTCTTATATTTTAAAATATACAATTATTTGCCACTTATATTTAATAAAGGCGTTATTTAAATATAATCCCTGTCTGGTGTTACATCTTACTTTAATCTGTATACTGGTTATGGTTGTACTGATCTCTTGCTAAGTGGTTTTTCCACTAAACCTTCCACAGCGCACTGGTCACTTTTATATGGTATTTTTATTCATTTTTTATCTACGTTGGCACGTGTATATATACATAATACCATTGTGTTCTGTGGACTTGCTTAAACTTATATTACTGTGTTTTGCACAGGCCTCTTTTCCGCAGCCGGATATGGATTTTAAGTCAAGAGAGGCATCTTGGCAGGGACAAATAAACGCGGTATTTTCTAACAACGAGGTGGCATCTAACAATACTGATGGTTTAAATTTTGATGAAATTTTTAAAAACATTAGAAATCTCACTCATAAAAGAACTCGCTGTTGGTGGAGTAGAGCTTTCTTGGAAAACTATATCCAGCATAATTTGATTCCAAGGGGTTTGCGGATACATGTCACTCCATCGTTTCCGGTGGGTGACGAGGAATTCATTAAGAACTGGGAGGAAGTATGTAACCAGACCTCCAGACGACTAATGGAACTTCTAGTTAGATATAATTCCACATGTTTGACAGAGACTGATAAATCACTGGATGAGATGTACATCAAGGCCAAAGCATGTCTGTCTCCTGAACAGATTGGCACATTGGATGGGCAGTTGGAGAACCTGATGGACCAATGGATAAAAGATATCCGCACAACCCAGACTAGTAAATTATTGAGGGATCAAAAGGATTTTGCCATTGGAAAGGTCTATAAATGGCGTAGACCCAACGGCAATGGTACAGGCCATGAACGAAGTGCCTCAGTTTCCTCCAACTTGGCTCCAAGCGATGTCTCTGCTACTTCCTGTTCCGCCTCTGTGGTTGCATCGGTGGCATCAACACCAAAAAGAAAACGGGAACCTCGCTATGCACCTATTAAACGCAGTTTTGGCTATTCTCCGGGAAACTCAAATCTCAAGGTGATTAATCTTAGTAATCATGTTTTGACCAATGTAGAGATTGATGTTCTGCAAAAAGGCCTTATGTTCTGTCCCGTAGCTCAATTTAATAAGTTTACTGCAATAAAGGACCTGCATTTATTTGCCAGAAAACTGTTATTTAAAAAATTGTTTCATGATGAGGGTGCGTCACGATTGTTTCCCACAGAGGCGGAACAGGAGACATTGACCATACTTGAGGAACTGGCTAAAGAACACAACGAACCGATCGGAGGTAAGGTCCCGCACTCCATCCGTCCTAAATCGCGGAAGTTCCCTCCTTTGTCGGCATGTCCAACAATTGATGTATTCGTGAAAACCGTGAGTAGGGATTTTGATCATATACCACGTTTTCCGAATGGTGAAAATCTGAGTAATGAGGAGATTATGGCACTCCGGGGCCTGCAGAATTGGAAGGACGTAGTATTCAAACCTGCCGACAAGGGAGGGAATATTGTGATATGGCCTAAGACTCTGTATGAGGGTGAAGCGTTCCGTCAGTTGGGGGTTAATATATGCTACAAAAAAATGACTTTTAACCCTCTGAGTAAGTTTCAAGGGGAGCTTGATATAATTCTGAAAACAGCCCTCGAATCAAATATTATCAGTAAGGAATTATTCGGAGCCCTTTGTGTACCCGAACCAACAATACCCACCCTATATCTATTACCAAAGGTCCACAAGAATCAGTCCAAACCACCCGGTAGGCCCATTATTTCTGGCTGTGGAAACTACTTAGAGAAAATTAACAGATTTATAGACTCCAGACTGCAGCCAATGGTCACTGAACTCCCTTCCTATATAAAGGACACAAATGACTTTCTTAAAAAGATTGATGGACTACATGTTGGTGTGGGGGCTCTCCTGGTATCCTGTGACGTGGAGAGCCTCTACACTAATATCCGACATGTAGATGGGATCCAGGCAGTCAAATACTATTTGGAGTCCTCGTTTTTGCCTGAGACCATGAGTGAGTTTGTGGTTCGGCTGCTTGAATTCTCGTTGTCCCATAATTTCTTTTTGTTTAAGGGGTCCCTCTACCTACAGCTCCAGGGCACTGCTATGGGTGCTTCGTTTGCACCCTCATATGCAAATTTGTTCCTGGGGCTGTGGGAGAGGGACATTTTTATGTCAGGACTTATGCCTTCGGTGGACCGCATCCCGTTGTGGGTGCGGTTCATCGATGACATATTTTTTATTTGGCAGGGTCCTATGGACGCACTGCGAGAGTTCATGGTACAGCTGAACCAGAATTCACGGAATCTACATCTGACATATAAGGTCCATACTGATGAGATAGAATTCTTGGATGTACGTGTTAATAGAGATGCGGATAATTGTCTTTCCACAAATATTTTCCGCAAAAATACATCAGTTAACGCTCTACTTCATGCGACCTCATCTCACCCCCCTTCGATGGTCAATGCTATTCCAATTGGTCAATTCCTACGACTACGGAGAATATGTTCCAATGATGTCGACTTCGAAGAACAATCGATACTATTAAAGGAGAGATTTATTGAGCGGGGCTATAGTCGGCGGTCCATTAAGAGGGGCTATAATAGAGCAAAGCATACAACACGTCATCAGGCCCTTTATGGGAGTCGGCCCCAAAAACTCAATCAGAAGGTGAGATTCATCACCCAATACAATGGCCAAAATGAAATGATGAGGTCTCTACTCTCTAAATCTTGGGGTATACTACAATCTGATCCCGTCTTAGCTCAGTACGTAGGGGAGGGTCCAAATATTACTTATCGTAGATCGAAGAACTTAGGTGACTATTTGGTCAAAAGTCATTATGATTTTAAACCTACTATCCCCACGTTTCTGGACAGCAGTAAACTGAGAAATGGATGCAAAGAATGTGGCAAATGTGTGGCCTGTTCAAATATAGTACGGGCTGAAACATTCACAGATTCCAGTGGGACCCGGACCTTTAAGATTAAACATACCATTACATGTACTACGAAGGCGGTGATCTATTATGCGGTGTGTCCATGTTCATTGATCTATGTAGGAATGACAACGAGGCAATTTAAAATACGTGTTCGTGAGCACGTACGAGGCATAATGGCTGCCAAAACGACAGAGGACATGTCGGAGCTGAAGACGTTGCCAAAGCATTTTAAAATCCACCATAACAGTGACCCTTCTGGCCTTAGATTCATGGGTATTGACACCGTCACATTAAATGAGCGAGGTGGGGAAATTGGTGTGCCACTTGCTAAACTTGAGACCAAGTGGATATGGTTGCTGGATACAGTCACACCTAGAGGGCTCAATGAAAATTTGAGCTTTGCCCCGTTCCTTTAAATATATACCATCAGATTTTATGTATATTCTTATTCCCATTTTTTACTGTTAGCTATTTTAATTATTTTATATTGTTTTTAACCTATTCATGTCCCCCTACCTAGTTTTTTAATTTTTTCATTGTTTCCTTCCACTAATGATTTTTATATTGTTTCCTTGTAGTGATCTACTTACCTTTCCATGTATCTTGATTCCTTGCTGCTGCAGGAGGTGTCGTCTGTCAGGATATGTGGTGCCTTGGAGGAGCCTGATTCGGTCTGAACCCATTGGATGACTCTGCTGAAATAAAATACATAGTTGTAAAAAATATATATGTATATATGTTATAGAGAGAAGTATGCTCCAATATAATCAGATGGTATGTGTGTAACATCTGGCATCCTATTTCATGACGGCATTTTATTTCTCATAGCATCTCTCCTATGTCAATGTCTCCCTGGATCACTGAAATATTTTATCCCTTTATATATTTATGTGAGTGCCTGCTGTCCTGGTTACCGGCTCGGCATATCTGGGGTTATGTGGGCACCTTGCTGCATGAAGATTTGTTCATACATATCTCCCTTCTTGTTTATTGCTATTTCAGATCCATATACCCCCTTTCTTTAAATATTTTGGATTGTGTGCCATGTAGTTCACGGACGGTTTAAGTTTGCGAGATCCCACCCCCTAGTTATTCCTATTGAGTACCGAGTCCATCACCAGTTCATCACCAGCTTATCTAGATGCGGCCTCTGGTGGTGCGCATGCCCGGTCGGCGTGACGGTGACTTGGCCGTTCCGCGTCCTGTTGCTATGGAGACGTCGGGTACTCTGCCCCCGTACGTCCGGCGGCATGACGTGGACGGCGGAAGTGCCGGACACGGATGGACCGCGCATGCGCCGCCTACACCCGGGCTGTAGCGCTAGTTAGTGGGACACTATTTAATGGCGCCTGTGCGCCTCAGTAGCTATCCCCCCTGACGAAGGATCACTATCCGAAACGCGCGTCGGGGCGCGTTTGCAGGAGGACCCAGCTGACCCCGCTAATCCGGCCTAAGTTATTGAGGTATAGTGTGCTCCCTCTGTGATTTTGTATGCTCAGACAGTGTGGTGACTATGATTTTCTTGGCCATCTGTCTATATAAGTGACGGTTATCGACCCCATCTGAACAGAGAGTGTACAGTTGGTGGCTTGTATCAAGTGGATATAGAACAGATTGCATCTTCCTTTGTCACATTTTGGCTTGATTGCACTTAGGCATTTTTGGACTGATTCACTTACATTGCAATTGGAGTGGGACCAGATGAATTGTATGGTGTGATTACCTTGTCACCTGTTTTGCACATATTGCACTTTAGTGTTGGGTATCACATATCTGTGGTACCACGGGTACCCTTAGGTTTATATCTTTATTATATTTTTTTACCTTCTTCCTTGCACTTTGCACTTTGGCTCGTACAGTCTGAATATACATACACGTATATATATTTTTTTGTCCACATTATTCTATACATAGATTGTTACCTGTCTAGTCTAAATCTATTTCTGGGGGCCACACCCACGGCTATATATACAGACACCGGTGGGGTCAGCTTGTCTTTTTAAATTTTTATTTTTTGTATGATGTTTTAATCATTGTTTTCTACTGTGTTTCAAAAAAATTTTTTTTGTAACATATGAAAAAATTTTTTTGTCCTCGTGCATACTTTCTTATATTTTAAAATATACAATTATTTGCCACTTATATTTAATAAAGGCGTTATTTAAATATAATCCCTGTCTGGTGTTACATCTTACTTTAATCTGTATACTGGTTATGGTTGTACTGATCTCTTGCTAAGTGGTTTTTCCACTAAACCTTCCACAGCGCACTGGTCACTTTTATATGGTATTTTTATTCATTTTTTATCTACGTTGGCACGTGTATATATACATAATACCATTGTGTTCTGTGGACTTGCTTAAGCAACAAAATTTTGCACAGTCACACGTCTGGACCCTGAGAGCGTCATAGCCTATGTTCTGAGGTGAAATTTTAACCCCGCGCTTTCCAATTCACCAAACAATTTTGCCCCTATCTACATAATGGGGAAAAAAGTGAAAGGAAAAGTGTTGGAGGCGTCGCAGCTACAGAAACAAAATTTTGCACAGTCACACGTCTGGACCCCGAGAGCGTCATAGGCTACGTTGTGAGGTGAGATTTTAACCCCGCGCGTTCCAATTCACCAAACAATTTTGCCCCTATCTACATAATGGGGAAAAAAGTGAAAGGAAAAGTGTTGGAGGCGTCGCAGCTACAGCCACAAAATTTTGCACAGTCACACGTCTGGACCCTGAGAGCATCATAGGCTATGTTGTGAGGTGAAATTTTAACCCCGCGCTTTCCAATTCACCAAACAAGTTTGCCCCTATCTACATAATGGGAAAAAATGAAAGGAAAAGTGTAGGAGGCAAATTGACAGCTGCCAGATGTGAACAAGGGGGACTTAAAGAATGAGAGCGATGGCGCCAAAGAGTATATACCGTACAGTTGCTAAGGTGGGGCCCCGACATGGGATACTCACCACACACGGGGATATGAACACACACACAAAATGCGCCACACACTACCACGTGTTTGAACACATATCACCCTCAGCACACATTTCACCACAAATACACCAACCTCACCACATAAATGTCGAAACACAAAAGTCGCTGCTCAAAACTCGCCACGCGCAGAACTCGCCACATGCAAAAACTAGGCTCTTGCAAAACTCGCCACAAGTGCAAAACTCACCTCATGGAAAACTCGCCACACGCAAAACTTGCACACGCGGAAAAATTGCCACATGCACAAAAGTTGCAACACATGCAAAAGTTGCCTCACACAAAACTTGCACATACTCAAAAGGCACCACACATAATACTCGCAACGCGCAAAACTCGCCATGCGCAAAACTTGCTGCACACAACTTGCTACACCAACCTGTCACATGCAACTCGACACACAAAAAGTTGCTACACGCATGTTGCCACACAAAACTCATCTCACAAAAGTCGCTACATGCATGTCGCCACACGCAACTCAACACACACAACTTGACAAACGAAACTCGCCCTAAAACACACACAAGTCTGGTATTATCCTTCAAAAATAAAAATCTGATTAATAAGCAGACAAACTACAACAAATGTACCATATAGGAAATACGGCAGCTGTCAGTCACATGACCTGTCTATTATGTGTATGTGTGAGCTAATATATACTGGGCTTCCTGTTGGCTGGGGATTTATCAGGCGCCAATTTATCTTACAAATACTGAGGTAAAAATACTGAGCAAATAACGTGTTAACGAGGTCTAATACAGGAGATCACACAGGTATATACACTATATACAGGGGAGATGACACACAGATATATACTATATACAGGAGAGATGACACACAGGTATATACTATATAGAGGAGGAGATGACATACAGGTACATATATATACAGGAGCAGATGACCTACAGGTATATACTATATACAGGAGGAGATGACATACAGGTATATGCTATATATAGAAGATGACATGCAGGTATATACTAAATACAGGAGGAGATGACACACAGCTATATACTATATACAGGGGAGATGACACACAGATATATACTATATACAGGAGGAGATGACATACAGGTATATACTATATATAGAAGGAGATGACATTCAGGTATATACTATATATAGGGGAGATGAAACACAGCAGGTATATACTATATACAGGGGAGAAACATACAGATGTATACTATATACAAGGGAGATGACAAACATGTATATACTGAGGTGATGAGGTGAAAATGAAAAGGTGTGAGTGCAAAATGAGAGGAGTGAGGAAAAATAGTGGAGTGATCAGAAAATGACAGATGTGAGGTTGAAATGACAAGTGTTAGGGGGGAATGAGAGGAGCGAGGGAGAAAATGAGAGGTGTGAGGGGGAAAATGAAAGATGTGATTGGGAAAATGAGAGGCGTGATGGGAAAATAAGAGAAGTGAGGTGCTATAACTAACCACAGATATTTACTATGCCCAGGCAACGCCGGGCTCTTCAGCTAGTCTACTATATAAAGCTGAATGTGTGTGTGTGTGTGTATGTCCGGGATTGGCATCTGCACCGTCGCAGCTACAGCCACAAATTTTTGCACAGTCACACGTCTGGACCCCGAGAGCGTCATAGGCTATGTTGTGAGGCAAAATTTTAACCCCGCGCGTTCCAATTCACCAAACAATTTTGCCCCTATCTACATAATGGGGAAAAAAGTGAAAGGAAAAGTGTTGGAGGCGTCGCAGCTACAGCAACAAAATTTTGCACAGTCACACGTCTGGACCCTGAGAGCGTCATAGGCTATGTTGTGAGGTGAAATTTTAACCCCGCGCTTTCCAATTCACCAAACAATTTTGCCCCTATCTACATAATGGGGAAAAAGTGAAATGAAAAGTGTTGGAGGCATCGCAGCTACAGCCACAAAATTTTGCACAGTCACACGTCTGGACCCCGAGAGCGTCATAGGCTATGTTGTGAGGTGAAATTTTAACTCCGCGCTTTCCAATTCACCAAACTATTTTTCCCCTAGCTACATAATGGGGAAAAGTGAAAGGAAAAGTGTTGGAGGCAATTTGACAGCTGCCAGATGTGAACAAGGGGGACTTAAAGAGTGAGAGCGATGGCGCCAAAGAGTATATACCGTACAGTTGCTAAGGTGGGACCCCGACATGGGATACTCACCACACACGGGGATATGAACACACACAAAATGCGCCACACACTACCACGTGCTTGACAACTCGACACACAAAAAGTTGCTACACACATGTTTCCACACAAAACTCATCTCACAAAAGTCGCTACATGCATGTCACCACACGCAACTCAACACACACAACTTGACAAACGAAACTCACCCTAAAACACACACAAAAGTCTGGTATTATCCTTCAAAAATAAAAATCTGATTAATAAGCAGACAAACTACAAGAGCAACAAATGTGCCATATAGGAAATACGGCAGCTGTCAGTCACATGACCTGTCTATTATGTGTATGTGTGAGCTAATATATACTGCCAGGGGGAGGACTTCCTGTTGGCTGGGGATTTATCAGGCTGCCAATTTATCTTACAAATACTGAGGTAAAAATACTGAGCAAATAACGTGTAAACGAGGTCTAATACAGGAGATCACACAGGTATATACTATATACAGGGGAGATGACACACAGATATATACTATATATAGGAGAGATGACACACAGGTATATACTATATAGAGGAGGAGATGACATACAGGTACATACTATATACAGGAGGAGATGACATACAGGTATATACTATATACAGGAGGAGATGATACACAGGTATATACTATATACAGGAGCAAATTACCTACAGGTATATACTATATACAGGAGGAGATGACACAGGTATATACTATATACAGGAGGAGATGACATACAGGTATATACTATATATAGAAGGAGATGACATACAGGTATATACTCTATATAGGAGGAGATGACATACAGGTATATACTATATACAGGGGAGATGACATACAGGTATATACTATATACAGGAGATGACATACAGGTGTATACTATATATAAGGGAGATGACAAACATGTATATACTGAGGTGAAAATGAAAAGGTGTGAGTGCAAAATGATAGGAGTGAGGGAAAATAGTGGAGTGATCGGAAAATGACAGATGTGAGGTCGAAATGACAAGTGTTAGGGGGGAATGAGAGGAGTGAGGGAGAAAATGAGAGGTGTGAGGGAGAAAATGAGAGATGTGAGGGGGAAAATTAAAAATGTGATTGGGAAAATGAGAGGCGTGATGGGAAAATAAGAGAAGTGACGTGCTATAACTAACCACAGATATTTACTATGCCCAGGCAACCCCGGGCTCTTCAGCTAGTATTTAATATATTTACTGCATTAGATTATATTTTTAAATTTAGGTCCTTACCACTCGTTTAGATCAAATTTGTGCGAGCCCGTGTGCCAGCAGCAAGGCGGCCTCTTTAGATGAGAACCTACACTGGTTGTTGTAACATTCTCAAGCTTATACCTAAAAATATAAAGAGCGGGTAGGATCCAGGTGCGTTTTTCCTCTAGTTTTAACCAAAAGGATAAAGAAATGCACAATGATGTGTTTATTAGACATGCAATAGTCAAATGCAAGAATTATTATATTGTTGTACGAATTTTAAGTCAAGAAATTCTCCAGAAACTGGATAACTAACTTCCAAAGCGCAACAATAAATTACACACCTACAAGACGTCGTAGCCCGCAGCCGAAGACTGAGAGCGTCCATCATACAAGTTCCCCCACCAATAACACCACTACTAGTCTACTTCACTGCACAAATGACTTTATAAGCTACTTCATTACTACAGTACCAAAAACACATGGGCTACTTGCACAGTGAACAAGTCTGTAGAAACCCGTTCACACCACCAAGAAACTTGAAGACACATTGGTTCTATAATTGTTCTCTTTGTTTCTACAAGACTGGGGAGTCCACCACTCCTCTGTGGGCCATTTGCACTAAAGCTGTTCCATCCTGCATGTCCACATGGATATTTTCTCTCTGAACCCTGCTTATACAGGTACTATACAGATGATCAGGTTTTTAAATACATCAGATAGGGATTATATACATTAGATAGGACTGCTCTATTATGGGTATACCTTGGCGATTGGTGGAGCAGCTTAACATACTTTTTTTGCAAAAAAATTATTAACTAAATACCCTGTATTTTTTTCATTTTTTGACTAGCAATTGCTCATTTACTGTGACTTCTTTACAACAGAGTATTTTTGACCTCGCTGTGCTCTTTTTGTGTCTTCATTACTACAGTTCCTGCCACCAGGGTTGGACTGGCCCATCACAGAACTGGAACATCCTCCAGTGGGCCCCGGCTTCTCCTTCAGAAGAATTTATAGTGCAGATGTTACAGATGTTATGGGACTTTTGAATGGTGGAGAACGTGGCTCCACCATGTGGATTTCAACACTATCCGAACAACCACGCGATAATTGATCGAATCAGTAAGGAGAGCCGAACCCTATCATTGTCTATCTTACGGCTAGTCCCTCTGATGAAAATTAGTCTAGGTCCAAAAAACTCTAATGATAATGCATTGGTTTTGTATGCATGAAAGGTGGGCCGTCAGAATCGTGTCCTCTGGTGGGCCAACGTTCCTCAGTCGGACACTGTCTGCCACCACCATACAATAAGTTTAGGTAGCTTCATTGTAGAACCTACTCAGTAAAAACTAGGGGTATGAGTGGTCACCATCTTCTAAGACCTTCTGCCTTATGAAATGATCACGTTGTTCTGTCCGGTGTGTATTGTGGTCACTACCCTGCAGAATAAATCTCTGGTGACCACAGCCAGTGCATATATGTCCCATGTGGTCACCAAGTCACGAAAATCCGGTCAAAAACAACAGAAAGAAGAATTTCGGTGAAGTTGGGAACTGTCCGCTCTTTAGTGCTGAATTCATAAGAGCAACGTAGTAATGAAACATGGCTGATGAAATCACTGAAATTTGCTTTTTTTCACAACTACGTTCATATCTGTTTTTCTTACTATTAAAAACCCTGGATCTCTAATTAAAAAAAACAAAAAAACCCCAAATAGATCCCATTATAATACGGGATCCAAAAGCGGCCATAACTGTCGTGACACTAATGATGCTGATGAGAACAGAGCCTTAGTGGCGTCTGACATTAACTCTTCGTCATCCTCTATTTAAGGCATAATTATCTTTAATAAAAATGTGTCACTGGCATTCACATTTCTGAGACGCTTTGGGCTTTACGGGACCCGTCTGCAATATTCCCCAACATTTGTAAGTACCCAAGTATCAGAAAAGCAAAATAATACCATAGATTCACACAAGTGGATTTTGATTACATTTTTGAAGTGATATACAGATCACCAGTGGGTGGCGCCGTTGCATGTGTTCTCTTGACTTTTTTTTTTCCCCCCGATTTGGCCAAAAGCCAGGCTATTACTATCACTTTATGTGTTCATTAAGAACGCCGTTTCCAAACAAGATCCATGGTATAAAAACGTTTCTCTCTTTGTGGGCTAACTGTATTGTTTGCATCCGCGCGTATTGTTGTCTTTTAGGACCACGGCCGATATGATTTACGTCCTGTTATTCTGTCACTCCAGCTCTCTAACCAATCAGCTTCATCCAGAAACATGTCGGGAAGTTTAATGAGGACGATTTGTAACTAGGTCCAGGTCCGAAATGGCCGAGTGGCGGGCACGTGACATCAAGTATGTGGTTTGCATACATTCGGTCACATGCCGACTAGACGGGCAAGTCTAGTCGGAATGTGGCCAGAAGCATGAAAATCACATACTTGAAGTCTCGTACCCGCCACTCTTGTCGCTGGCACGATCGAATCCTGCACTGTGAGGCTTCACAAGTCTGATAGTATATGTTCCCATTTAAAGAGGTTGAATCGTTACCGGCAAGTGGGCTTACACAATGTGATCAAAATGTGCGATAATAGCCTCAAATCTATAAGTGTAGCCTATACAGCAGTAATAAAATCCATGCGCTCACGGTTTACACAAACCTCTGCGCTCCGAGCGCGCTGGAATTTGTTTATTTCTATTATAGATGAGAAAATCAGGTCAATGCGAACCGAATTCATATCAAACCATTGGGAATATGCTGAACCCTGAAGAAGTACAGATATTAACCCTTTAATGCTCTAGACCACCAAGCATGCAAATATTGACCCCATCAATGTCCTGGGCTATCATGGATACAGATATGAACCTTTTCAATACCCTAGACCACCAGGGATACATATATTAACCCATTCAGTTTCCTAGAACCCCAGGAATACAGATGTTGATCTCTTCAATGCCCTAGAGCACCAGAGCAACAGATTTAAGCCACTTCACCTTCATTGACTACCAAGGATACATATATTAACACCTATAATGCCCTAGACCACCAGGGATTCAAATATTAACCCATTCAATGCCCTAGACCAGTGTTCCCCAACTCCAGTCCTCAAGAGCTAACAGGTCGTGTTTTCAGGATTTCCTTAGTATGGCACAAATGATGGAATTATTGCCTGTCTAGTTGATGGAATTCTCACCTGGGCAATATTAAGGAAATCCTGAAAACATGACCCGTTGGTGGCTCTTCAGGACCAAACTTGGGGAACACTGCCCTAGACCTCCAGGCACACAGATCTTAATCCCTTTCAATGCCTGAGAGCATCAGAGATACAGACTGAAGCCCCTTCACCTTCATAGACCACCAATGACACAAATATTAACTCCTTTACCGACATAGACCACAAGGGATACAGCCATGTTCGTTGTCTGTACCATTAATCAGCTTCTACCCTGGCCCCGCGCAGCTTCTACACTTGCCCCATGCAGCTCCTACCCTCGCCCCGCGCAGCTCCTACACCCACCCCGCGCAGCTCCTACACTCGCACTGGGCAGCTTCTACACCCGTCCCACGCAGCTTCTACACCTGCCCCGCGCAGCTCCTACACTTGCCCTGCGCATCTTCTACACCCGCCCCGCGCAGCTTCTACACTTGCCCCATGCAGCTCCTACCCTCGCCCCGCGCAGCTTCTACACTCGCTTCATGCAGCTCCTACACCCGCTCCCCACAGCTTCTACACCCTGTTGTGAATTCTGTGGTCACAAGTGGTATTGCAGTCTCTGGGCGTCCTCCCTCAGGTGTTTTGGTGAGCTCGTTGGCTGCCTTGCTATTTAGCTCCACCTGAGTCTGTTTTCCTTGCTCCTTGTCAATGTTCCAGTGTTGGATCTGAGCTACTGCATCTTTCCTTGGGCCTGCTGCTCTGCTAGATAAGTGCTTCTAGTTTGTTTTCTGTTTTTTCTGTCCAGCTTGTTATTATCTTTTGCTGGAAGCTCTGAGAAGCAAAGGGGTGCACCGCCGTGCTGTTAGTTCGGCACGGTGGGTCTTTTTTGCCCCTTTGCGTGGTTTTCGTTTTAGGGTTTTTTGTAGACTGCATAGTTCTCTTTGCTATCCTCGCTCTGTCTAGAATATCGGGCCTCACTTTGCTGAATCTATTTCATTCCTACGTTTGTCTTTTCATCTTGCTAACAGTCATTATATGTGGGGGCTGCCTATTCCTTTGGGGTATTTCTCTGAGGTAAGTCAGGCTTGTATTTCTATCTTCAGGCTAGTCAGCTCCTCAGGCAGTGCCGAGTTGCATAGGTAGTGATAGGCGCAATCCACTGCTGCTTCCAGTTGTGTGAGGACAGTTCAGGTACTGCAGTCTACAGAGATTCCACGTCTCAGAGCTCGTCCTATTGTTTTTGGTTATTGCCAGATCTCTGTATGTGCGCTGATTACTGCACGCTGTGTTGCCTGATTGCCAGCCATAACAGTACAAGGAGCCAATTCAATGATTTCCAATAGAGGGAAAAAAGAAATCCTGACATCATTTTTTTTTCTTAGCTCTGTCTTCAGTCTTTTTTTTCCCCTAGACATTAGAGTGCTTCAGGACACAGCTGTGGACATGGATATTCAGGCTCTGTGCTCCTCAATGGATAATCTCGTTGTAAATGTACAAAAGATTCAAGATACTATTGATCAGAAATCGATGCTAGAACCAAGAATTCCGATTCCTGATTTGTTTTTTGGTGACAGAACTAAGTTCCTGAGCTTCAGAAATAATTGTAAGCTATTTTTGGCCTTGAAACCTCATTCTTCTGGTAATCCTATTCAACAGGTTTTGATTATTATTTCTTTTTTGCGCGGCGACCCACAGGACTGGGCGTTTTCTCTTGCACCAGGAGATTCTGCATTGAGTAATATTGATGCATTTTTCCAGGCGCTGGGATTGCTTTACGATGAGCCTAATTCAGTGGATCAAGCTGAGAAAAATCTGCTGGCTTTATGCCAGGGTCAGGATGATGTAGAACTATATTGTCAGAAATTTAGAAAATGGTCAGTACTCACTCTGTGGAATGAATCTGCACTAGCGGCTTTGTTCAGAAAGGGTCTCTCTGAAGCTCTTAAGGATGTAATGGTGGGATTTCCTATGCCTGCTGGTTTGAATGAGTCTATGTCCTTGGCCATTCAGATCGGTCGTCGCTTGCGCGAGCGTAAATCTGTGCACCATCTGGCGGTATTGTCTGAGAGTAAGCCTGAGCCTATGCAGTGCAACAGGACTATGACTAAAGTAGAACGGCACGAACACAGACGTCTGAACAGACTGTGTTTCTATTGTGGTGATTCTACTCATGCTATTTCTAATTGTCCTAAACGCACTAGGCGGTTCGATAGCTCTGCCGTTATTGGTACTGTACAGTCCAAATTCCTTTTGTCCATTACCTTAATGTGCTCTTTGTCATCATATTCTGTCATGGCGTTTGTGGATTCAGGCGCTGCCCTGAATCTGATGGATTTGGATTATGCTAAACGTTGTGGATTTTTCTTGGAGCCTTTGCGGTGTCCTATTCCGTTGAGAGGAATTGATGCTACACCTCTGGCCAAGAATAAGCCTCAGTACTGGGCCCAGCTGACCATGTGCATGGCTCCTGCACATCAGGAAGTTATTCGCTTTTTGGTACTGCATAATTTGCATGATGTGGTCGTGTTGGGGTTGCCATGGCTACAAACCCATAATCCAGTATTGGATTGGAACTCTATGTCGGTAACCAGCTGGGGTTGTCAGGGAGTACATGGTGATGTTCCATTTTTGTCTATTTCGTCATCCATTCCTTCTGACATCCCAGAGTTCTTGTCGGACTTTCAGGATGTATTTGAAGAGTCCAAGTCTGATGCCCTTCCTCCGCATAGGAATTGTGATTGTGCTATCGATTTGATTCCTGGTAGTAAATTCCCTAAGGGTCGTTTATTTAATTTGTCCGTACCTGAACACACCGCTATGCGCAGTTATGTGAAGGAGTCCCTGGAGAAGGGACATATTCGCCCATCGTCGTCACCATTGGGAGCAGGGTTCTTTTTTGTAGCCAAGAAGGATGGTTCGCTAAGACCGTGTATTGATTACCGCCTTCTTAATAAGATCACTGTTAAGTTTCAGTATCCCTTGCCATTGATTTCTGACTTGTTTGCTCGGATTAAGGGGGCTAGTTGGTTTACTAAGATTGATCTTCGTGGTGCGTATAATCTGGTGAGAATCAGGCAGGGAGATGAATGGAAAACGGCATTTAATACGCCCGAGGGTCATTTTGAGTATCTGGTGATGCCGTTCGGACTTGCCAATGCTCCATCTGTTTTTCAGTCTTTTATGCATGACATTTTTCGTGAGTATCTGGATAAATTCTTGATTGTTTACTTGGATGACATTTTGATCTTCTCAGATGATTGGGAGTCTCATGTAAAGCAAGTCAGAATGGTTTTCCAGGTACTGCGTGCTAATTCCTTGTTTGTGAAGGGATCAAAGTGTCTCTTCGGTGTGCAGAAAGTTTCATTTTTGGGGTTCATCTTTTCCCCTTCTACTATCGAGATGGATCCGGTTAAGGTTCAGGCCATCCAGGATTGGACTCAGCCGACATCTCTAAAAAGTTTGCAGAAATTCCTGGGCTTTGCTAATTTTTATCGTCGCTTCATCTGTAATTTTTCTAGCATTGCCAGACCATTGACCGATTTGACCAAGAAGGGTGCTGATTTGGTTAATTGGTCTTCTGCTGCCGTGGAAGCTTTTCAGGAGTTGAAGCGTCGTTTTTGCTGTGCCCCTGTGTTGTGTCAACCTGATGTTTCTCTTCCATTCCAGGTCGAGGTTGATGCTTCTGAGATTGGTGCAGGGGCGGTTTTGTCACAGAGAGGTTCTGGTTGCTCAGTGTTCAAACCATGTGCTTTCTTTTCCAGGAAATTTTCTGCTGCTGAGCGTAATTATGATGTGGGCAACCGAGAGTTGCTGGCCATGAAGTGGGCATTCGAGGAGTGGCGTCATTGGCTTGAGGGTGCTAAGCATCGCGTGGTGGTTTTGACTGATCATAAGAACCTTACTTATCTTGAGTCTGCCAAGCGCTTGAATCCTAGACAGGCCCGTTGGTCGTTATTTTTTGCTCGTTTTGATTTTGTGATTTCATACCTTCCGGGCTCTAAAAATGTGAAGGCGGATGCTCTGTCTAGGAGTTTTGTGCCCGACTCTCCGGGGTTATCTGAGCCGGCGAGTATCCTCAAGGAAGGAGTCATTGTGTCTGCCATCTCCCCTGATTTGCGGAGAGTGTTGCAGAAATTTCAGGCTAATAAACCTGATCGTTGTCCGGCCGAGAAACTGTTCGTCCCTGATAGGTGGACTAGTAAAGTTATCTCTGAACTTCATTGTTCGGTGCTGGCCGGTCATCCAGGAATCTTTGGTACCAGGGAGTTGGTTGCTAGATCCTTTTGGTGGCCGTCTCTGTCGCGGGATGTGCGTGCTTTTGTGCAGTCCTGTGGAATTTGTGCTAGGGCTAAGCCCTGCTGTTCACGTGCCAGTGGGTTGCTTTTGCCCTTGCCGGTCCCGAAGAGGCCTTGGACACATATTTCGATGGATTTCATTTCTGACCTTCCCGTTTCTCAAAAGATGTCTGTCATTTGGGTGGTCTGTGATCGCTTTTCTAAAATGGTCCATCTGGTGCCCTTGGTTAAATTGCCTTCCTCCTCTGATTTGGTGCCTTTGTTCTTCCAGCATGTGGTTCGTTTGCATGGCATTCCTGAGAATATTGTTTCTGACAGAGGTTCCCAGTTTGTCTCAAGGTTCTGGCGAGCCTTTTGTGGTAGGATGGGCATTGACCTATCTTTTTCCTCGGCCTTCCATCCTCAGACTAATGGCCAGACCGAACGAACCAATCAGACCTTGGAAACATATCTGAGATGTTTTGTTTCCGCTGACCAGGATGATTGGGTGTCATTTTTGCCGTTGGCTGAGTTCGCCCTTAATAATCGGGCCAGCTCGGCTACCTTGGTCTCTCCATTTTTCTGCAATTCTGGGTTCCATCCTCGTTTCTCTTCAGGACAGGTTGAGTCTTCGGACTGTCCTGGTGTGGATTATGTGGTGGACAGGTTGCAGCAGATCTGGACTCAGGTAGTGGACAATTTGACCTTGTCCCAGGAGAAGGCTCAGCTTTTCGCTAATCGCAGACGCCGTGTGGGACCCCGACTTCGTGTTGGGGATCTGGTTTGGTTATCTTCTCGTCATATACCTATGAAGGTTTCCTCTCCTAAATTTAAACCTCGTTTTATTGGTCCGTATAGGATTTCTGAGATTCTCAATCCGGTGTCTTTTCGTCTGACCCTCCCAGACTCCTTTTCCATACATAATGTATTCCATAGGTCGTTGTTGAGGAGATACGTGGCACCTATGGTTCCATCTGTGGAGCCTCCTGCCCCTGTTTTGGTGGAGGGGGAATTGGAGTATATTGTGGAGAAGATTTTGGATTCTCGTGTCTCTAGACGGAAACTCCAGTATCTGGTCAAATGGAAGGGTTATGCTCAGGAAGATAATTCCTGGGTTTTTGCCTCTGATGTCCATGCCCCAGATCTTGTTCGTGCCTTTCATGTGGCTCATCCTGGTCGGCCTGGGGGTTCTGGTGAGGGTTCGGTGACCCCTCCTCAAGGGGGGGGTACTGTTGTGAATTCTGTGGTCACAAGTGGTATTGCAGTCTCTGGGCGTCCTCCCTCAGGTGTTTTGGTGAGCTCGTTGGCTGCCTTGCTATTTAGCTCCACCTGAGTCTGTTTTCCTTGCTCCTTGTCAATGTTCCAGTGTTGGATCTGAGCTACTGCATCTTTCCTTGGGCCTGCTGCTCTGCTAGATAAGTGCTTCTAGTTTGTTTTCTGTTTTTTCTGTCCAGCTTGTTATTATCTTTTGCTGGAAGCTCTGAGAAGCAAAGGGGTGCACCGCCGTGCTGTTAGTTCGGCACGGTGGGTCTTTTTTGCCCCTTTGCGTGGTTTTCGTTTTAGGGTTTTTTGTAGACTGCATAGTTCTCTTTGCTATCCTCGCTCTGTCTAGAATATCGGGCCTCACTTTGCTGAATCTATTTCATTCCTACGTTTGTCTTTTCATCTTGCTAACAGTCATTATATGTGGGGGCTGCCTATTCCTTTGGGGTATTTCTCTGAGGTAAGTCAGGCTTGTATTTCTATCTTCAGGCTAGTCAGCTCCTCAGGCAGTGCCGAGTTGCATAGGTAGTGATAGGCGCAATCCACTGCTGCTTCCAGTTGTGTGAGGACAGTTCAGGTACTGCAGTCTACAGAGATTCCACGTCTCAGAGCTCGTCCTATTGTTTTGGGTTTTTGCCAGATCTCTGTATGTGCGCTGATTACTGCACGCTGTGTTGCCTGATTGCCAGCCATAACAACACCCGCCCCATGCAGCTCCTACACCCGCCCCGCGCAGCTTCTACACTCGCCTCATGCAGCTCCTACACCCGCTCCTTACAGCTTCTACACCCGCCGCGCGCATCTTCTACACTCGCCCCGCGCAGCTCCTACACTCACCCCGCGCAGCTCCTACACCCGCCCCGCGCAGCTCCTACACCCGCCGCGCACATCTTCTACACTCACCCCGCGCAGCTCCTACACTCGCCCCGCGCAGCTCCACTACAGGGAAAATAGAAATGGATAGACTGTCCAGGGCTGCAGGTCATATTGGTGCTATATGCTGTAGATACATTAATAGTCGGTCTTCTCTCCGTACATTGCTGTTTCTATTCATCAGTCCTAATATACAATCAGAATGACGTGCAGCCTAATTCTCCAATCTTTGTGATCCTCTCCTACAATTAGTGGGGCTGTCATCACAAATGAACCCGTAGACACGAGTGGCCGGAGATGACATCTCTATTAGTAAGAGCTGCACATTCATATTACTTGTGAATACATCCGTCTTATGTGAGCGTTGGGAATGGATGCTATAGTGAACGTCAGTCTTTCCCATTTTAAAGGCCCATTTGCTACTTGGCCACTTCTACTCGCTGATCGTCGTCGGTCCCATCATTAGAACCATCATTGGATCCCGACCAATCCCGAGAACAGAGGTTCTGAAATGCTCCATTAAATCAGAGCAGGGGCCGCTCCATTCTCCGGAGAAGGTCGAGTGCTGGACTCATCTCATAGATTGAAGCCAGTGGGGTCCTATAGAAACCGATGAAGTCTCTTAGTCACTAGTCTGTTACTATAAGATGGTGGACAGGTTGCACATCAAAGAGGCAAGGCTAAGGGGTGGTTGTTAATGGAGCATACTCGGACTGGGTCGCGGTTAGCAGTGGGGTACCACAGGGGTCAGTATTGGGCCCTCTTCTTTTTAACATATTTATTAATGACCTTGTAGGGGGCATTCAGAGTAGAATTTCAATATTTGCAGATGACACTAAACTCTGCAGGGTAATCAATACAGAGGAGGACAATTTTATATTACAGGATGATTTATGTAAACTAGAAGCTTGGGCTGACAAATGGCAAATGAGCTTTAATGTGGATAAATGTAAGGTCATGCACTTGGGTAGAAGTAATAAGATGTATAATTATGTGCTTAATTCTAAAACTCTGGGCAAAACCGTCAATGAAAAAGACCTGGGTGTATGGGTGGATGACAAACTTATATTCAGTGGCCAGTGTCAGGCAGCTGCTACAAAGGCAAATAAAATAATGGGATGCATTAAAAGATGCATAGATGCTCATGAGGAGAACATAATTTTACCTCTATACAAGTCACTAGTTCGACCACACTTAGAATACTGTGCACAGTTCTGGTCTCCGGTGTATAAGAAAGACATAGCTGAACTGGAGCGGGTGCAGAGAAGAGCGACCAAGGTAATTAGAGGACTGGGGGGTCTGCAATACCAAGATAGGTTATTACACTTGGGGCTATTTAGTTTGGAAAAACGAAGACTAAGGGGTGATCTTATTTTAATGTATAAATATATGAGGGGACAGTACAAAGACCTTTCTGATGATCTTTTTAATCATAGACCTGAAACAGGGACAAGGGGGCATCCTCTACGTCTGGAGGAAAGAAGGTTTAAGCATAATAACAGACGCGGATTCTTTACTGTAAGAGCAGTGAGACTATGGAACTCTCTGCCGTATGATGTTGTAATGAGTGATTCATTACTTAAATTTAAGAGGGGACTGGATGCCTTTCTGGAAAAGTATAATGTTGCAGGGTATATACACTAGATTCCTTGATAGGGCATTGATCCAGGGAACTAGTCTGATTGCCGTATGTGGAGTCGGGAAGGAATTTTTTTCCCCAATGTGGAGCTTACTCTTTGCCACATGGGTTTTTTTTGCCTTCCTCTGGATCAACATGTTAGGGCAAGTTAGGTTAGGCTATGGGTTGAACTAGATGGACATATAGTCTTCCTTCAACCTTAATAACTATGTAACTATGTAACAATCAAGACATATGATGACTCTGTGCAATCTCCGAGTTGTGTGGAGCCATAATTCTGCATCCATATGAATACATTGCGCCCCGCTCCACCTTTTCCTGCCTTATTTTATGGATAGATTAGATTCTGTAGGATTCTAGTTCACAAAAATTTGTGACGCCATATTGGAAAAATATTCACCAAAAGATATAATACTGATCTTACTGAGCTGTTGTTGCTCCAGTGATTCCCTGGTTCCTCACCGGTTTTTGTGTTCCTGCTCCATCTCGATGGACACTGCAGCTAATCACTGGCTGCAGAGGTGATGCGTTGGCCAGTGATTGGATGCAAAAGTCACATGATCATCCAAAACGGAGCAGGCGTCACATAAACCAGCACTGTACTCTCAGATGTATCTGGACAGACATGTGATGGCTGCACAAAATCAGTCACTGGTGCTGCACTGACACAGCAAGTGATTGTCTGCAGCAGTCACATGTCCGTCCAGATAAAACAACTCTCTACTCTCTGCTCTATATGCTTCATGTTCGGTTTGGATGAACATGTGCATGCACGCACATTCGTCCGCAAAATCTCCCAAAAATAGCCACTTTGGGAAACATTTGCATAAGCCGCGTCCTCTCCGAAATGGAGATAGTGCAGTTTAAGGTTGTCGGGGGATTTTTATAGAACTTCTCAAAGTTTTGCATCACGCGGCACAAAGTAACGGCACAAGGTCCGCTTTCCACAAGTTGGTCTGAGCACCAATAACTCATCGTTGACTTCTTCCCCAAATCTTTGACTTTGCCGTAGACCTTGACTTGGTTTCGGCCATTTTTCGTCTTCGTTGAGCAGTAGTCGGCCTTTGCTCTACTACTTCCCACCCTTCTCCTCACAGTCCTACGTTCTCCCCACTGAGACCTGTGTATCCCATGTAACGATTAGAAAGCCGCTTGTCCCCGTTTGCTTGTTAATTGCATCCCATTATTTTCCTCTCTTCGTCCGTTTCCGTTTTGTGCTTTTGACAGCGGCGCGATTACTGCAATAATAGGCTTACATAGGGTAATAGGCTTATGGCAGACATTATTTATGTCAAGGACAAGCAATTAAGCTTGGCCTGGCACATAATAATTAGATTTGAGCTGATGAGCTCATCTGTAATGTGTTTAGTTCAGATTAGCCGCTTATTTCGGGACCCTCCCTTCAGTAAGATCCATTTAAGGGTTATACTCATTACTCTTGTTTCACGCAGCTGTCTTGGTCAAACTTACTGGAAAAATTTACACTTTTTTTTAACTCTTAGTCCGGGTTACGTACGATGATTGTGGCAGAAGTGATGTACCGTAATTGTATTTTACCCAAAATTGTTGAAAAACATTTTTTTTGTGTTCTTTAACTTTTCCAACAAGAAGAGCAGAAGAGAATCCGAAATGTAAAGTAAATAGGGTTGGGTGACAAAAGGTCAAGAACAAGTGGAACAATCCGTAGAAACTTTATTATGAGTCGTAGAAAGTGAATGCCGTAAAGTTGCAATTTTTAGGAAAATCTTCATTCAAAATGTTCCCTGCAGTGCCCCCACAGGTGAAATAGAGTATTACACTGTTTGCATTAAAATAGATGAACTGTCCATGCAAGAGGCTCTCTTTGTAGCTGGTTGCTATTCTGGCTAGTAGATGTCAGATTGCACTGTCCAGGTCTCAAAATCTGCATGCGAACTAAATACAACTAACATTGTGGAGATTTGGAAAGCCAAATAGGCAACAATTCTGTCCCACTTTGCAGAAAAAAAATCCCAAAAACTGATATTCATGCCTTGCACCAGATTTAATGTGTTTTAGTTGCATATTTTCTGCACCTTGCTAGACAGATTTGAAAAGTATCTAAAAATCGGTATGACTTACCCCTTCCTGATATACGGCTTTGCAGGAGCGGCATTCCCACAAAGCAAAGAATATACACGGCGCTGGTATTTCCGATGCAGCGCGGTGACAGAGTAAAGATGTCTGCTCTCTGTGATAGCAGGCCATCCCTACACGTCAACCCGGGGGGCTGTACTGCTCCCCCCACACGGTGGCGATCGCTCTGATTGGCTGACCAATTCTGACCGGCCAATCACAGCAATGTCCCAATAAAGTTACAAAGAAAAAAAATCCATCTGACATGCTGCGATTGGTGCTGTCAAAGTCAGCACCAATCACAGCAGTCGCAATGGGTGGGGTGATCGCCACATCACATCTCCTGACTAACGTCTTTGGTGCTGATTGGTCAGTAACTATTGTTCAGCCAATCCGTGCAAAAGGAGTTCATCAAAAATAGAGATCACCGCTCTGCACACCATCTTACCTCAAAGTTGGCGTGCAGAGTGGTTGGTTGTACACCCCACTGTGTAACTGAGTTAAGGTTCTTTCACACTGAACAACATTACAACGATAATGATAGCGATCCGTGACGTTGCAGCGTCCTGGATAGTGATATCGTTGTGTTTGACACGCAGCAGCGATCAGGATCCTGCTGTGACATCGCTGGTCGGAGCTAGAAGGCCAGAACTTTATTTCGTCGCTGGATCACCCGCTGACATCGCTGATCGGCCCTGCACTTAGTAACCCGATGTTTACCCTGGTCACCCCGGGATTTCGGCATCGTTGGTCGCTGGAGAGCTGTCTGTGCGACAGCTCTCCAGCGACCACACAAGGACTTTCCAACGATCACGGCCAGGTCGTATCGCTGGTCGTGATCGTTGGAAAGTTGCTGAGTGTGACGGTACCTTAAGAGAAAAATCATT
The DNA here is from genome assembly GCF_032444005.1 of Ranitomeya imitator. Lineage (NCBI taxonomy): Eukaryota > Metazoa > Chordata > Amphibia > Anura > Dendrobatidae > Ranitomeya > Ranitomeya imitator. The sequence goes on from NC_091291.1 coordinate 131,528,405, forward strand.
GGGGATTATATCGCTAGATAATTCCTTGAGGGTCTAGTTTCCAAAATTGGGTCACCTATTTGGGATTTCTACTTTTTAGGCACATCAGGGGCTCTCCAAATGAGATATGTCACCAGCTTGACCAGTCCATCAAAGTCAGCAGCCCAAATCGTCACTCCTTCCCTTCCGAGACCTGCTGTGCCCCAAACAGTAGTTTCCTCCCACATATGGGGTATTGGCGTACTATTGGGAAATTGAGAAACAGTTTTTGCAGTCCATCTTCTTCTGCTACCCTTGTGAAGATAAAAAAAATTTTTTTTTTCAAGGTTCAACGTTATAAATTTCTTGGAAAGCACCTGGGGGTTAAAAGTGCTTACCACACATCTAGGTAAATTCCTTGGGGGGATTTAGTTTCCAAAATAGGGTCACAGGCGGGTGTTTTCCAATGTTTCGTCATTCAGGAGCTTACCAAATTCGACATTGCGCGTGCCCCATTCCATCAAAGACTGTGCTTTATACCACCACTCTGAGCCCCGCCGTGTGCCCAAACAGTGGTTTTTCCCCATTTGTGTGGTATTGGCATACTCAGGAAAAATTGTGCAACAATTTTTGTGTTCCATTTTCTCCTGTTACCCTTGTCAAAACAAAAAATTGAGGCTAAAAGATCATTTTTGTGGAAAAAAAATTGATCTTTTATTTTCATGGGTCTACGTTATAAATTTCTGTGAAGCACCTGGGGGTTGAAGGTGCTCATCCCACATTTAGATAAGTTACTTGAGAGGTCTAATTTCCAAAATGGGGTCACTTGTGGGGGGTTTCGACTGTTTAGACACATCAGTGGCTCTCCAGACTTGACATGGTGTCCACTCTCTTTTATAGCCAATTTTATCTTTCCCTTCTGAGCCTTGCTGTGTGCATAAACAGTGGTTTTCCCCCACATATGGGGTATCGACGTATTCAGGAGAAATTTCCCCAAAAAATTTAGGATCCATTTTCTCCTGCTACCATTGTGAAAATAAAAATAAATTTAGTCTAAAAATATTTAACTTTTTTTCACCCCAAAAATGTTAATTTTTTCCTTCCACATTCCAATAATTCCTGTGACGACGCGTCTGAAGGGTTAATAAACTTCTTGAATGTGGTTTTTTAGCACTTTGAGTGGTGCAGTTTTTAGAATGGTGTCATTTTTGGGTATCTTCTATCATATAGACCCCTCAAAGTCACTTCAAACTGTGATGTGGTCCGTAAAATAAATGGTTTTGTAAATTTTGCTGTAAAAATTAGATATTGCTGGTCAACTTTTAACCCTTATAACTTCCTAACAAAAAAAGAATGTTTCTAAAATTGTTCTGATGAAAAGTTGACATATGGGAAATGTTCTATATTAACTATTTTGTCTGACATAACTTTGTCACCACTGCAGCTATAATGTAAACTCTGTGCGGAGGACTCTGAGCCAATCAGATGTCCCATCTGCTGCTACTCCTCCAGCTCACTCTCTTTCCCTGGAGTATTCAGTCAGACTTCAGCTTCATCTCCCTCCTCTCCCTTCTTTTTACCAGTTACTGTTTCATACTAGATTGATTTTTTGAGACGCTTTATAGAAAACTTACAGATTGAGAAAGGAGAACAATAAGTTTTTATAAATATATATTTACTACTAAATATTAAAAAAGGTATAGTAATACAAAAGTTTTATTAGCAAGATAAAAACTTGCCCCGCTTACATACAAACAGTACACACATAGCGCATAACTATGATTAGACATCTGATAATCTATGTCGAGAATCGGAAAAATGCAAAGACTAGCTTACTATGAAAAAGAGACCGTGTCTGAGCAAATATTGACCCCTGCCCTCCTAACAGTGCATACCAAGTAGACGTGGCCGGGTGCCCGCTGTATCGTTCCCTGACAACGATTATTTGTAGGCCAGTGTTCTCCTTCTGGGTAACAACGTTTGACAATGTGTAAACTTCTGAAAAACCCAGTAATTACTCTTCGCACTTGCCGAATAAATGTTTGCTCGGAAAGTGTTAGCACAAGTTATAATAAATAATGCATATTTCTGATATATCAGATTTTGTGTCCGGATTCTGAACCTTCTTTCCTCGGAGTTCTGCAGTCAGCGCTGGATGCTACAGTAATCTGGACGGGAGAACGATTGTATCTATTCTAAGTTCTCGCTCCCTCATCAGCAACTGCAATATACTGATCAGCGTGAAGGAGAAGTGTCTGTAACGCTACATAATATCTATAAAGCAGGTTCAACACCAGATTTCAGAATACAAGCAGTATGCTGGGGCTAGTGTACTTACTTTGAGAATTCTGATTGTATAATCCTTTGTTAAAGTTATAAACTCAATCTCCGCCCACCTATTTGAATAAAAGATCCTCACTGTCCCTCCCTGCTGCAACTATCTCTGGTAACCTAGCAAAATTGACAGCGCCTCAGTGTCCCTCCTCCCCGCTGCTGAATCTCCACTCACCTTGCCTGATTGACAGTTGCTCAGTGTCCTTCCTCCCTGCTTCTGAATCTCCATCTGCCTTCCCTGACTGATAGCTCATCAATTTCCTTCTCAGCTGCTTTTGAATCTGCACCCCCCAGCCTTATCGACAGCTCCTCAGTGACCCTCCTCCCTGCTACTGTTGAATCTCCGCTTACTTAGTCTGATTGATAGCTTATTACTGTCCTTCTGTGCTGCTACTGTATCTCTGGCTACCTCGTCTGATTGACAGCTCCTCAGTGTCCCTCCTCCTAAATCTCCACTCCCCTTCCCTGATTGACAGCTCCTCAGTGTCCTTCTCCCCGGCTTCGGAATCTGCACTCACCTACCCTAAGATTAACAGTTCTTTATTGTTCCTCCTCCCTGCTGCTAAATCTCCACCCTTCCAGCCTGATTAATAGCTCTTCACTGTCCTTCCACTCTGCTGCTACTCCCATCTCCACTAGTTTAGTCTGATTGATAGTTCCTCAGTGTCCCTCCTCCCTGCTGCTGAATCCCCACCCTTCCAGGCTGATTAATAGCTCTTCACTGTCCTTCCACTCTGCTGCTACTCCCATCTCCACTAGTTTAGTCTGATTGATAGTTCCTCAGTGTCCCTCCTCCCTCCTGCTGAATCTCCACCCTTTCAGCCTGATTAATAGCTCTTCACTGTCCTTCCACTCTGCTGCTACTCCCATCTCCACTAGTTTAGTCTGATTGATAGTTCCTCAGTGTCCCTCCTCCCTCCTGCTGTTGAGATTTCACACTGCTCGGTACAAGCTGCAGCTATTGGAGATAGACTGAAGACACTTAGTCTCATGAGCCCTCGCTCTATAGATGGACGCTTAATTTGCTCATTTTTATATAAGGGTTATACGGCTATTCTAATATGAATTTTCGAAGTAAGTACACCAGCCACATCAGGTATAACGGATCCACTGTTTCTAATTAGGTCTGCAGTTTGTGTTGTGAAGTTAGGGAATAAATCAGCTTAGAATTGTTCATAGTAAAATGTTTAATGTATTTGTCTATATTTGCCCCGTATTCACATGTAAAGCGCCATGGAATAAATGGCGCTATAAAAATGTATAATAATAATAATAATAAATAGTAAAAAAAAATACGAAGAGCAGTGGATCGTCTCTTTGCATGATCCATAGAGTAAAACTAAAAAGGTTGCTGACTTGGAAGTGGTGATTCTAATCCTGCGAGGAGCGGTGGGAAGAGATCACTTTTGGGACTGGTTGCTTCAGTCATAGTGGGAGAGGATCTTGTCTTGCCAAGGGAATCCAACAAGCAATGCAAAAAAGTTACGGCAGACAGGAGTTTCTAATGTGCGTTCCCGACTTCTCTATAGGAGCAGGTAGATAAAACCGAAGCATGGTCCTCCAATGTTGGAAGAAATCCAGGAAAGCTATCAGCTATGAACACACCGAAGCCATCAGTCTTCTCAGACGTGGTCTTTATGGGAAAGATACAACCAAAGGTGACAAAGACTGAGCTCCACAATCATGGCTGGTGCTCTGGATTGACAAATTTTTGACTAAGATTGATCATCTTCCCGAAGAAGAATTGAAGAGCGCCATATGACTGCCGTCATCAGTAAGAGTCCCATAATTTCCTGCCTGCATTTTTATACACGGAGCTGGAGATTTCATTTAGTCGCAAGTTAAAAAAATATGTAATAAAAAGAACAATTATACAACCTATTTGCACTATGATTTTTACGATGGGATTTTCATACGGTAATATCTATTTTCATATAAAAATTCAATAAAAAATTAGTCTATGGCAAGTTTGCCAACATCCCCAAAGGATCCAGTGAGCTGAGCGCTCGCTTAATAGGAGATGTTATATATGTAAAAAAAAAGAATTAATATAGAAGGAAGTAAACAAACAATGGTGAGTTTTGTATCAGGTTTATTTTTATAAAACAAGTTCCTGCTGCTACAATATATTCTGAAGGACCCTTGTATTATTCCCCAGACGTCATAACATTTGTACAATTTAATGAAATAATATGGCAGATGAGATGTGATCCGTGGTTATTAATCTATCGCTCTTTAATCTAGGTTTTCATTTTGGATTTGATGTGTGACTGTCCCCTCCAGTTTGGCTGTGACAGTCCTCTCTAGTCTGGCTGTGACAGTCCCCTCCAGTTTGGCTGTGACGGTCCCCTCCAGTTTGGCTGTGACGGTCCCCTCCAGTTTGGCTGTGACGGTCCCCTCCAGTTTGGCTGTGACGGTCCCCTCCAGTTTGGCTGTGACGGTCCCCTCCAGTTTGGCTGTGACGGTCCCCTCCAGTTTGGCTGTGACAGTCCTCTCTAGTCTGGCTGTGACTGTCCCCTCCAGTTTGGCTGTGACAGTCCTCTCTAGTCTGGCTGTGACAGTCCCCTCCAGTTTGGCTGTGACTGTCCCCTCTAGTTTGGCTGTGACTGTCCCCTCTAGTTTGGCTGTGACTGTCCCCTCTAGTTTGGCTGTGACTGTCCCCTCCAGTTTGGCTGTGACTGTCCCCTCTAGTCTGGCTGGGGGCAACACAAAGACACCGCTCGTAGAAATACATTAAATCATAGAAGAGTTCAATGCACTGGCTAGTTAGTTTATACGAATACTAAAACCACCATCCTAAGATTGCGCAGGTCCTCCTTGTGCTACAAGAACATCTCTGAGCTCCAACACATCGAGGCGTGGACTCCACCAGACCACTGATGGTGTCCTGTGGTATCTGGCTGCAAGACGTTCAGGAAGATGTGAGATGCGACCTCCATGGATCAGACTTATTTTTCCAACATATCCAACAGACGCTATGGCTATGAAAGTTGGAGACGGTCCTAATCGTCACATTAATTTCTTTGCCACGTTCCCGAAACCATTCCTGAACAGCCATCATGCTTCTAAAAGAGGCATTACAATTCGGAAATCCCACTGCCATCAGGGTACACGGCCTGTACAAGGTTTAGGTAGATGGTATGTGCCACATCTGCATGAATGCTGGGACCCAAGGGTTCCAAGAGGAGCATTGCCGAATCACACTGCCACCGCCAGCTTGTCCGTTTCCCCAAAGTGCATCCCGGTGCCATTTCTTCCCTAGGTCCGTCACACACCTCCATAGAGACGACTATATGATGGAAGAATGTGATTCATCAAGCCAACCTACGTCATTTTTCCGTGATCCAAGTCGAAGGCTCTTTCATCAGGTGAATTTGATTGACCAGTGGTTACACTTGCCTTGGTTTGCGGCTACACGCTCCTATATGGAGGAAGCTGTGAATTCTCGTGTGTACTGACACTTTCCTCTCACAGCCGGAAGTTCTTTTTTTCACAATTTATCCTATATCCGCTCTTTTGCTGTATCAGACCAGATGGGCTAGCCTTCACACCCCACTCACATTAATGCAACTTGGGTGTCAAGACTAATTATCCTACAGCAAACTACTTTGGGTGGGTGGTATCCACTGCATACCAAAAACCAACCCAAAAGTCCTGCCATACATTCAAAACATCCCACATTGTTGGAGAAAAAAAAGTTCCATTGATTACAGAATTAAAAAAAAAAACTTCAAATTTTAAAGCGTTTATACCAACTAGAAAAAAAAAATCCTCTTTCCATGGGATAAGTGACAATTTCCCAATCGCTGGAGGTCCATCCATAGAAACATAGTTAGCAAGGCTGAAAAAAGACATTTGTCCATCCAGTTCAGCCTATATTCCGTCAGAATAAATCCCCAGATCTACGTCCTTCTAAAGATCCTAATCACTGTAAGATACAATATTTTTGCACTCCAGGAAGACATACAGGCCTTTCTTGAACCTCTCGACAGAGTCTGAGTTCGCCATCACCACCTCCTCGGGCAAGGAATTCCAGATTCTCACTGCCCTAACAGTAAAGAATCCTCTTCTATGTTGGTGGAAAAACCTTCTCTCCTCCAGAAGCAGAGAATGCCCCTTGTGACCGTCACCATCCATTGGCAGCCCCAGTGATACCGAGAGCAGGGCTCTGAAGAGAACTCTTTGAATGGCATGGAAGTGTTAGGACTCACTTGGTGAGATGAATCAACAGGTCTGAGGAACAATAGATTTAGATTCAAGTTGCAGAATACACACGAGTTTACAGATATGATTGCGGCTCAATGTTAACAGTCTATAAATGATGGTGGTCAAACATGGGACTGCTACTCAACAAATATATATATCACTATCAGGTATAAGTGCAGCGCCCCAGAGTCCTGGTCATTGCAGTAATGTCGTTCTTCCACCACGGGGAGTGATGTTACGTCTGATGGCACCAAAGGAGTTCACCCTGCCAGGTATCACAGCCACACACACACTTCACACGCCAGCCACCAGGGGGAGCAAAAGGTTCTATCTATTAGGCCACTCCTCACACTTGGGTAAAACTGGGGGTTTGGTTAGGCAGTTGGAGCCAGGAGGAGGAGAGGAGAAGAGCAGACTGGGCTCGGCCCAGGTAGGAAAGAAGGACACGGAGCTGCGCCTGCAACCCTTGCGGCAGCCTCCTAAGAAAGGACAAGAAAGGAAGTGTGCCATAGTGAGTGAGCACAGAAGTCATAGCAACAGGAGTAAAACACCAGTGGGAGACCAGCTAGAAGCAGGCTGCCTCTCACTGAGCGCAGATCCGGTAGCCGGAGCACCGAGGGAGTAATAGACTCTACGCTTTACTTCAGAGACCGGCAGGACAGTCGATTCCAAGTTGGCTGCCCGACCTAAGAACCTAAGCAGACAAGGTGGCAACGCGGAGGGGGGGGGCGACGCTAGTATCCCTATAAAATAGCCTCAGGCCACCATCGTCATACGGGTTTGTCCTATCCATCTGGGGGACAGAGAGGAGAGTAACAAGAGTGAGGACCCTATGGGAGCTAATGCACGTAGGGACCTACTACGTTACTGTGCGCAAGGGGAAGGCTACTGATTTCCACCTGGATAAGGGGACTCTGGAATTGCCATCAGACCGGCCGGACTCTGCCTACCCTGTCATCCGGCGACTGTGTATGCTGAAGCCTTCAGTAAAGGTAAAGAGACTACACCCATTGTGTCCTCGTTACTCACCACGCCTTGCACCATCCACCATCACCATCTACACTTCTGGGAAGCCCTGGGGATATACTTCACCTGAGGGAAGGTATACCATCTAGCTGCCATTCCATCACCCCAGCGGACCCCTAAGCAGCGTCGGACACCCTGACCGAATACCACAGGTGGCGTCACGAACACTACCGTTATCTACAAACTCTACCCTTTCATTGGGTGCCCCTCATAGGGCCATGGTCCGGGTCGGGCCACCGTGACATCCCCGCCGAGGGAACTGAAGGACCCGGTACCGAGTACCCCATTGCCCTTACGTGGGGCAATCCATAAGCAGGACACAACTGAAATAGACATCGATGAATTAGAAGTTGTAAAGGACTTCAACAAACTCGGATTGATGATCACTCAAGATGCAGCGACAACACCAAAAGTCAATAAGACTGGGCAAATCAAACTAAGTCACTGGTCAAGGTCTTCAAATCAAGAAACATTCCACTAGTGATGAAGACATGGATCATACCTATTTTGGTCTTCTCTTTGGTAAAATACAGATGCGAAACTTGAGCAATAAAGAAACAAGGCAGAAAAAGAATCAATGCCTTTGAAATGTGGTGCTGGAGAAGGAGGTTATCAATACCATGGATGGCAAGAAGAATAAGTAAATCAATTTTGGAACAAATCAAGCCAAACATGTCATCGAAGCACAGCTCACCAAGCTACGACTTGCCTACTTTGGACATATACGAAGAGAGCAATCACTGGAGAAGGAAATCATGGTCGGAAGAATAGAAGGAACAAGGCAAAGAGGAAGATCAGCAACTTGATGGCTTGATACTATCAAGATAATGGCAGAGAAGACCCTGATGGACCTATCTAGGCTTGCACAAGATCGATCTTTGTACAGATCGTTCTTCCATCAAGTCGCCAAGGCTCGAGATCGCGCTCAAGGCCATTTAAAAAAAAAAACAAAAAAAACTGCTTAAAGCAGATAATAGGTTACTCATAGAACCAGAATCACATGGGCTACTTGCACATAGAACAAGTCTGTAGGAACCTGTTCACACACCACCAAGAAACTTGAAGACACAAAAGAGCACAGTGAGGTCAAAAATACTCTGTTGTAAAAAAATCACAGTAATCCGCAAGTACTAGTCAAAAGATGGAAAAAACAGGGTATTTAGTTGATACGATTTTTTGCAAAAAAATGTATACTAAGCTGCTCCGCCAATCGTCAAGGTATACCCATATAGAGCAGTCCTACCTAATGTATATAATCCCTATCTGATGTATTTAAAACCTGATCATCTGTATAGTACCTGTATAAGCAGGGTTCAGAGAGGGAATATACATGTGGACATGCAGGATGGAACAGCTACAATACAAATGACCCATAAGGAATGGTGGACTCCCTAGTCTTGTAGAAACAAGAGAACAATTATAGAACCAGAAACACATGGGCTACTTGCACAATGAACAAGTCTGTAGGAACCTGTTCACACACCACCAAGAAACTTGAAGACACAAAAGAGCACAGTGAGGTCAAAAATACTCTGTTGTAAAAAAAAATCACAGTAATCCGCAAGAGTATTTTTGACCTTACTGTGCTCTTTTGTGTCTTCTGTGTCTTGATCAGCAGGTCTGAGGAGCAATAAATGCAAGTTGTAGAAACAGAGGCGTTTACAGAGATAATTGCAGCACAATGTGAAAATTCTTGAATAACGTTTTGTGATGCTTATAGCAAATGATAAGTTAATCAACAGGTCTAAGGCGCATTAGATGAAAGTTGTGGAAACCACAGGAATTTGCAGGGTTTATTTCAGCTGAAGGCACTGGATGGTGAATAAAAACCCACCAATACAAATGGCAATTGAAAACAACGGTGGTTAAATGTTCAGTTGACTTTAAAAGGTCTTGGATAATGAGGTCCCTTGAGGGACCTTGTGAAACCCAATATGGAGCACAACAAAGAGTGGTGGCCATAGGGGAAAGGAGAGGAGCCTGACCCTAGAATCGAGACTGGTGTGCAATAGAAACATCTAGCTGTCTCTGAGAATGAATGGAGTAGAGGCACACGTGATCGACCTCCGTCGCAGTCAGACAGATCCCAAGACAAAGGCTCCACAGGGCTCTGATAACTCCAAGGATCACGAACTTGTCCTTTACATCATGGATAGGGGATAACCTTTATACTTTGCACCAATTCTTAAAGGAGAAGTACTCTAGTGATGACATATCTTCAGCTTCCGCTAAAAAAAAAAAAAATCAAATACAAAACTGTGCCTTCTTTGCATTACGCCGAGATAAGCAGGAGCTAAGGTGTAAAGCACCCTGTATGCCATAGGAGCTACATAAGTGCAGTGCATACCATCCAAATCTGCAGATAAAACCACAGAAACACTTTTAGATTCAACTTATTCATTCTAGAGCTTTGAGCAGATGTTAATTCGGCCAAACTTTCATTGTTTCAGAATGGAATATTGCGAGGACAGAGGAGATATATCTATATATTTAAACTAAGACCTGAAGGAATTTCCCATTTTTCTATGCAATAATTAGCAGAGGGCTCTTGTTCGTTTCACAACTTTTAAGGAGAAATTTGAGACAAATACTGAATTCTAAAAAAATAAAAATGAAGTGTTCGACTGCTGAAGAAGGGCCCAATCCTCAGCAGGTTTAATTAAGCGATACCGGTCGGAAGGCAACACTTGATGAATGTACAGTTTGGGGGTCTCACACTTACTCCACCAGGAATGAGCGATGGAGAACAGGCCCTGGCTGCAAGGAATTAGCATCAAACAGAATAAATCAATCTTACATAGCGGGTGAGGATGTTCTATGTTAAGTCGAAGATTCGGTCATCTGAAGGGCAGATGAATCTTATTGTTCGGGATTTTTTTTACACTGGTAGAACAATGTGCATTGCTGATGGAGACCATTTCACGTTCCTGATGCTCACATAGCGGGATCAGGATGGGAGAACGATCCAGACGCCGGGCCTTTGTGTGCTGACATTTGCATTCATGATTATTGTCAAGGAAAACAATCATTAACAAGTAGACGAGGCTTCCCGGCTCCGTGCTACAATGGCGCAATGTCATCGGCACCGCGCTCATAAACCATTCCAGGCAAATCGACAATACAGGACGCCCACATTAATGCCGATGACTTCAGAAGGTGACTGTTCCGCTGGATACACAGTACGTCCATGTAGCATTTCCTCCAGACATGTAATATTACTCATATGTGTAGGCATGTAGCATTTCCTCCAGACATGTAATATTACTCATATGTAGGCATGTAGCATTTCCTCCAGACATGTAATATTACTCATATGTGTAGGCATGTGGCATTTCCTCCAGACGTGTAATATTACTCATATGTGTAGGCATGTGGCAATTCCTCCAGACATGTAATATTACTCATATGTGTAGGCATGTAGCATTTCCTCCAGACATGTAATATTACTCATATGTAGGCATGTAGCATTTCCTCCAGACATGTAATATTACTCATATGTAGGCATGTAGCATTTCCTCCAGACGTGTAATATTACTCATATATGTAGGCATGTAACATTTCCTCCAGACATGTAATATTACTCATATATGTAGGCATGTGGCAATTCCTCCAGACATGTAATATTACTCATATATGTAGGCATGTGGCATTTCCTCCAGACATGTAATATTACTCATATGTAGGCATGTAGCATTTCCTCCAGACGTGTAATATTACTCATATATGTAGGCATGTAACATTTCCTCCAGACGTAATATTACTCATATATGTAGGCATGTGGCATTTCCTCCAGACGTGTAATATTACTCATATATGTAGGCATGTAGCACTTCCTCCAGACATGTAATATTACTCATATGTAGGCATGTAGCATTTCCTCCAGACATGTAATATTACTCATATGTGTAGGCATGTGGCATTTCCTCCAGAGTCCAGACATGTAATATTACTCATATGTAGGCATGTGGCATTTCCTCCAGACGTGTAATATTACTCATATGTGTAGGCGTGTGGCATTTCCTCCAGACGTGTAATATTACTCATATGTAGGCATGTGGCATTTCCTCCAGACGTGTAATATTACTCATATGTAGGCATGTGGCATTTCCTCCAGACATGTAATATTACTCATATATGTAGGCATGTGGCATTTCCTCCAGACGTGTAATATTACTCATATATGTAGGCATGTAACATTTCCTCCAGACGTAATATTACTCATATATGTAGGCGTGTAACATTTCCTCCAGACGTGTAATATTACTCATATATGTAGGCGTGTGGCATTTCCTCCAGACGTGTAATATTACTCATATATGTAGGCGTGTGACATTTCCTCCAGAAGTGTAATATTACTCATATGTAGACGTGTAGCATTTCCTCCAGACGTGTAATATTACTCATATATGTAGGCATGTGGCATTTCCTCCAGACGTGTAATATTACTCATATATGTAGGCATGTGGCATTTCCTCCAGACGTGTAATATTACTCATATATGTAGGCATGTGGCATTTCCTCCAGACGTGTAATATTACTCATGTGTAGGCATGTAACATTTCCTCCAGACATGTAATATTACTCATATGTGTAGGCATGTGGCATTTCCTCCAGACGTGTAATATTACTCATATATGTAGGCATGTAACATTTCCTCCAGACGTAATATTACTCATATATGTAGGCGTGTAACATTTCCTCCAGACGTGTAATATTACTCATATATGTAGGCGTGTGGCATTTCCTCCAGACGTGTAATATTACTCATATATGTAGGCGTGTGACATTTCCTCCAGAAGTGTAATATTACTCATATGTAGACGTGTAGCATTTCCTCCAGACGTGTAATATTACTCATATATGTAGGCATGTGGCATTTCCTCCAGACGTGTAATATTACTCATATATGTAGGCATGTGGCATTTCCTCCAGACGTGTAATATTACTCATATATGTAGGCATGTGGCATTTCCTCCAGACGTGTAATATTACTCATATATGTAGGCGTGTGGCATTTCTTCCAGACGTGTAATATTACTCATATATGTAGGCATGTAACATTTCCTCCAGACGTGTAATATTACTCGTATATGTAGGCATGTAACATTTCCTCCAGACGTGTAATATTACTCGTATATGTAGGCATGTAACATTTCCTCCAGACGTGTAATATTACTCATATATGTAGGCATGTGGCATTTCCTCCAGACGTGTAATATTACTCATATATGTAGGCATGTGGCATTTCCTCCAGACGTGTAATATTACTCATATATGTAGGCATGTGGCATTTCCTCCAGACGTGTAATATTACTCATATATGTAGGCATGTGGCATTTCCTCCAGACGTGTATTATTACTCATATATATGTAGGCATGTGGCATTTCCTCCAGACGTGTAATATTACTCATATATATGTAGGCATGTGGCATTTCCTCCAGACGTGTAATATTACTCATATATGTAGGCATGTGGCATTTCCTCCAGACGTGTAATATTACTCATATATATGTAGGCATGTGGCATTTCCTCCAGACGTGTAATATTACTCATATATGTAGGCATGTGGCATTTCCTCCAGACGTGTAATATTACTCATATATATGTAGGCATGTGGCATTTCCTCTAGACGTGTAATATTACTCATATGTAGACGTGTAGCATTTCCTCCAGACGTGTAATATTACTCATATATATGTAGGCATGTGGCATTCCCTCCAGACGTGTAATATTACTCATATATGTAGGCATGTGGCATTTCCTCCAGACGTGTAATATTACTCATATATGTAGGCGTGTGGCATTTCCTCCAGACGTGTAATATTACTCATATATGTAGGCATGTGGCATTTCCTCCAGACGTGTAATATTACTCATATATGTAGGCATGTGGCATTTCCTCCAGACGTAATATTACTCATATATGTAGGCGTGTGGCATTTCCTCCAGACGTGTAATATTACTCATATATGTAGGCGTGTGGCATTTCCTCCAGACGTAATATTACTCATATATGTAGGCATGTGGCATTTCCTCCAGACGTGTAATATTACTCATATATGTAGGCGTGTGGCATTTCCTCCAGACGTGTAATATTACTCATATATGTAGGCATGTGGCATTTCCTCCAGACGTGTAATATTACTCATATATGTAGGCATGTGGCATTTCCTCCAGACGTAATATTACTCATATGTGTAGGCATGTGGCATTTCCTCCAGACGTGTAATATTACTCATATATGTAGGCGTGTGGCATTTCCTCCAGACGTAATATTACTCATATATGTAGGCGTGTGGCATTTCCTCCAGACGTGTAATATTACTCATATATGTAGGCATGTGGCATTTCCTCCAGACGTGTAATATTACTCATATATGTAGGCATGTGGCATTTCCTCCAGACGTGTAATATTATTCATATATGTAGGCGTGTAACATTTCCTCCAGACGTGTAATATTACTCATATATGTAGGCGTGTGGCATTTCCTCCAGACGTGTAATATTACTCATATATGTAGGCGTGTGGCATTTCCTCCAGACGTGTAATATTACTCATATATGTAGGCGTGTGGCATTTCCTCCAGACGTGTAATATTACTCATATATGTAGGCGTGTGGCATTTCCTCCAGACGTGTAATATTACTCATATGTGTAGGCGTGTGGCATTTCCTCCAGACGTGTAATATTACTCATATGTGTAGGCGTGTGGCATTTCCTCCAGACGTGTAATATTACTCATATGTGTAGGCATGTGGCATTTCCTCCAGACGTGTAATATTACTCATATATATGTAGGCGTGTGGCATTTCCTCCAGACGTGTAATATTACTCATATATATGTAGGCGTGTGGCATTTCCTCCAGACGTGTAATATTACTCATATGTGTAGGCGTGTGGCATTTCCTCCAGACGTGTAATATTACTCATATGTGTAGGCGTGTGGCATTTCCTCCAGACGTGTAATATTACTCATATGTGTAGGCGTGTGGCATTTCCTCCAGACGTGTAATATTACTCATATATGTAGGCGTGTGGCATTTCCTCCAGACGTGTAATATTACTCATATGTGTAGGCGTGTGGCATTTCCTCCAGACGTGTAATATTACTCATATGTGTAGGCATGTGGCATTTCCTCCAGACGTGTAATATTACTCATATGTGTAGGCATGTGGCATTTCCTCCAGAAGTGTAATATTACTCATATATGTAGGCATGTGGCATTTCCTCCAGACGTGTAATATTACTCATATGTGTAGGCATGTGGCATTTCCTCCAGACGTGTAATATTACTCATATATGTAGGCATGTAGCATTTCCTCCAGACGTGTAATATTACTCATATATGTAGGCATGTGGCATTTCCTCCAGACGTGTAATATTACTCATATGTAGGCGTGTAGCATTTCTTCCAGACGTGTAATATTACTCATATATGTAGGCATGTAGCATTTCCTCCAGACGTGTAATATTACTCGTATATGTAGGCATGTAACATTTCCTCCAGACGTGTAATATTACTCGTATATGTAGGCATGTAGCATTTCCTCCAGACGTGTATTATTACTCATATATGTAGGCATGTAGCATTTCCTCCAGACGTGTAATATTACTCGTATATGTAGGCATGTAACATTTCCTCCAGACGTGTAATATTACTCGTATATGTAGGCATGTAGCATTTCCTCCAGACGTGTAATATTACTCATATATGTAGGCATGTAGCATTTCCTCCAGACGTGTAATATTACTCGTATATGTAGGCATGTAACATTTCCTCCAGACGTGTAATATTACTCGTATATGTAGGCATGTAGCATTTCCTCCAGACGTGTAATATTACTCATATATGTAGGCGTGTGGCATTTCCTCCAGACGTGTAATATTACTCATATATGTAGGCATGTAGCATTTCCTCCAGACGTGTAATATTACTCATATATGTAGGCATGTAGCATTTCCTCCAGACGTGTATTATTACTCATATATGTAGGCATGTAGCATTTCCTCCAGACGTGTAATATTACTCATATATGTAGGAGATGCCACAGACACTGATTTCTAATCTTTTCTCTCCAAATAGAACACTGAATGAAAATGACCTAATTACCTCTGAGCTATCGCATCAATTTGTATCTTAATATGTAAATTTAATGTTAGTTTCATTAATTAAATTTAGGTATGTGGAGTCTATATGTAATCGGCTCATCCGGTGAGATAGATTCGTTACGCTGTGGGTCAGGGTGAGTAGCACGGACTCGAGAAGATGACGCAGTGGAGTTAGGTAACCGTTACACCGATGCCTCTACCTTGTGCCAGTCATTACACTGGTTACCCATCCACTCCAGAATCCAGTACAAAACTACTTCCCTCATCCACAAAGCGCTCCATGGCTCAGCACCACCCTACATCTCCTCTCTGGTCTCAGTCTACCACCCTACCCGTGCCCTCCGCTCCGCTAATGACCTCAGGTTAGCATCCTCAATAATCAGAACCTCCCACTCCCGTCTCCAAGACTTTACACGTGCTGCGCCGATTCTTTGGAATGCACTACCTAGGTTAATACGATTAATCCCCAATCCCCACAGTTTTAAGCCTACCCTAAAAACTCATTTGTTCAGACTGGCCTACCGCCTCGATGCATTAACCTAACGATCCCTGTGTGGCCTATTTATATAAAAAAACAAACAAAAACAATCAGGTTCCTTGCATCATGTTCTCATTCACTTTATGCAGTTATTAGCCCTCTGTGTCTGTACTGCTACATACTTAGGCAGTTAACTGGTTCATGCAGCTTTACATGAACACCCGAGCCTTACACTATGGCCGGTCCGAATAACTAAAGCAATTGTTACCATCCACCTCTCGTGTCTCCCCTTTTCCTCATAGTTTGTAGCTTGCGAGCAGGGCCCTCACTCCTCCTGGTATCTGTTTTGACCTGTATTTCTGTTATGCTGTACTGTCTATTGTCTGTACAAGTCCCCTCTATAATTTGTAAAGCGCTGCGGAATATGTTGGCGCTATATAAATAAAAATTATTATTATTACTATTAGGTTGGCTGGATGACCCGAGGAACAGTGAGGATCAGTAGAACTGGATGTGCTTTAATTCTGCACAGATCATATCTGTAGGTGTAGAACTTTAACATATAAGGAAAAGAAAAAAAAAGTCATCATTGACTTTCCTTCGAGGGAGCTTCCGCAGGACTATTACCCGCCCTGCACGGCTCTAACACTGTTGACTAATGCACCGATCATTAAGTGTGAGCTCGGTAGATAAAGGTACATGCTGCCATGGCATTACATGGTTGTTCACTGATCATCTGTCTTATCCTTTAATTTACAAATCCATCAGACTCCCTGCTGTCTTTTTTTATCTGTTTCATTCTTTCATTATTGTTTTCCACTTTTCATCACATCGATCCACTGATTCCTACACTGGGAAGTCGTTTTCTGTAAACTGGTTTGTTTCTAGTCTTGTTACTGTCTCCGTGATGACTCTGAATCCTTCTATTGTAGAGTCCATGTTTTCTTTGCAATAGTATTTGGTGTAGCTTTCATGACGTCGACCATCCTCCCGGTAATGACCTGCTAACGCACAAAGTGCACCGAGTCATAATTGGAAGCGAATATCATTTTGTAACCTTGTAAAGCCAATCAATGGGAATGTAAAGTGGGACTGGTAACGGAGCTACTAGCAAAGTCTCCAGAGCAGAATTCCAGAAGGTGACGGATATTTTTCTACAAGAAATAAAATGTTAATGTTATGTTGATATCAATAAAAGCGAGGGTCAACTGGGCAATGTCAGGTTGTCTCACCTGAAGAGGGAAAACTGATTTTCCAACAACAAGACCATGAGGAAAAAAACATTAGCGTAGGTCCTGTTCAAATGTTGAGGCCTTGTTGCATATATAGTAAGGACCAAGAGTTTGGACACACCTCATTTAAAGATTTTTCTGTATTTTCATGACTATGAAAATTGTACATTCACACTGAAGGCATCAAAACTATGAATTAACACATGTGGAATTATATATTTAACAAAAAAGTGTGAAACAACTGAAAATATGTCTTATATTCTAGGTTCTTCAAAGTAGCCACCTTTTGCTTTGATGACTGCTTTGCACACTCTTGGCATTCTCTTGATGAGCTTCAAGAGGTAGTCACCGGGAATGGTCTTCCAACAATCTTGAAGGAGTTCCCAGAGATGCTCAGCACTTGTTGGCCCTTTTGCCTTCACTCTGCGGTCCAGCTCACCCCAAACCATCTCGATTGGGTTCAGGTCTGGTGACTGTGGAGGCCAGGTCATCTGGCGTAGCACCCCATCACTCTCCTTCTTGGTCAAATAGCCCTTACACAGCCTGGAGGTGTGTTTGGGATCATTGTCCTATTGAAAAATAAATGATGGTCCAACTAAACGCAAACCGGATGGAATAGCATGCCGCTGCAAGATGCTGTGGTAGCCATGCTGGTTCAGTATGCCTTCAAATTTGAATAAATCCCCAACAGTGTCACCAGCAAAGCCCCCCCACACCATCACACCTCCTCCTCCATGCTTCACGGTGGGAACCAGGCATGTAGAGTCCATCCGTTCACCTTTTCTGCGTCACACAAAGACACGGTGGTTGGAACCAAAGATCTCAAATTTGGACTCATCAGACCAAAGCACAGATTTCCACTGGTCTAATGTCCATTCCTTGTGTTCTTTAGCCCAAACAAGCCTCTTCTGCTTGTTGCCTGTCCTTAGCAGTGGTTTCCTAGCAGCTATTTTACCATGAAGGTCTGCTGCACAAAGTCTCCTCTTAACAGTTGTTGTAGAGATGTGTCTGCTGCTAGAACTCTGTGTGGCATTGACCTGGTCTCTAATCTGAGCTGCTGTTAACCTGCGATTTCTGAGGCTCGTGACTCGGATAAACTTATCCTCAGAAGCAGAGGTGACTCTTGGTCTTCCTTTCCTGGGGCGGTCCTCATGTGAGCCAGTTTCTTTGTAGCACTTGATGGTTTTTGCCACTGCACTTGGGGACACTTTCAAAGTTTTCCCATTTTTTCGGACTGACTGACCTTCATTTCTTAAAGTAGCAATGGCCACTTGTTTTTCTTAATTTAGCTGCTTTTTTCTTGCCATAATACAAATTCTAACAGTCTATTCAGTAGGACTATCACCTGTGTATCCACCAGACTTCTGCACAACACAACTGATGGTCCCAACCCCATTTATAAGGCAAGAAATCCCACTTATTAAACCTGACAGGGCACACCTGTGAAGTGAAAACCATTCCCGGTGACTACCTCTTGAAGCTCATCAAGAGAATGCCTAGAGTGTACAAAGCAGTCATCAAAGCAAAAGGTGGCTACTTTGAAGAACCTATAATATAAGACAATTTCAGTTCACACTTTTTTGTTACGTATATAATTCCACATGTGTTAATTCATTGTTTTGATGCCTTCAGTGTCAATGTACAATTTTCATAGTCATGAAAATACAGAAGAAGGTGTGTCCAAACTTTTGATCTGTACTGTACATTCTTTTTTTTATTTTTGCCATTATTTTTTGAAAAGTCAGAACTCGGACACAATAAGTGCACACAGCTTTGGATTCCGAAATGGGAAAATGTTACGATTCTTACTTAGTGTTGACTAAAGTGTAAGAAGTCTCTCTGTTCTTGACTTTTTCATCCAAGGAGGCATGGACTTTCCCAGTCGAATTTCCAGATTTCAGTTCCCAAAGTTTTCAGCAAGTAAGAACTGAAGTTTAGAGCCATCATTAGGAAAAAGGCGAGGATGTGACAAACTAGAGGATGATGTAAAGCCAGGGGTCAAATCAGTAGGAGTAAAAAAGGCAAAATCCAGAGCTAAGCCGAACGCCAAGTCTGGTCAAAATAGAAGAATCTAGCTCAAAAGAACGGTGTTAAGTCAGAAACCTCCTTAACTATTCCACCAGACCTAATGTCATCAGAATGGGCTTGTACCTAATATAGTGGCTTAAAGGAAATTTATTTACCCCATCTGATAGCAGCATGATGTTCAGACAGAGACCCTGATTCCAGCAATGTATCACTTACTTTACAGGTGGCTGCAGTTTTGATTTATCTGCTGCCGATATACAAAGGTTAACAGTAAGAACAGGAGGAATCTCCGCCCACACCACTGATTGGCTGCTTTCTGTGTCTACTGTGCATAGGCAGAAAACTGCCAATCAGTGGTTGGGGTGTGGTTGGACTACAAAGCTAATCTGCTGATAAAACAATGATTTAAACAAATAAAAATAAAACTACAGTAAGCAGCTCAGTAAGGGATGCATCACTGGATCTAGGGTTTCTTTCCCCACATTATGCTGCTCTCCGATTAGGCAGCAAAAAAACTGGTTACAGATTAAAGGGAACCCGTCACCCCCCTCAGGCGTTTGTAACTAAAAGAGCCACCTTGTGCACCACAAATGCTGAATTCTGACAAGGTGGCTCTTTTAGTTATGATGCCTGCACACGCTGAAAAACATTTATAAAATGTCCCCCTCATACCCTGAAATGTTCCCGGAGGCGAGTCTTTCCCTCCTAATCAGACGCAGCACAGCCGTCACTCCGGACCTGTGCACCCCAGGCACCGCTTCCTCTTGCTGCATTATCGTCCCCGGCGCCTGCGCATTAAATTTTTTTTTTCCGGGCGTGTGCAGTGGCGCTGCCCTTCGTACTTACAGCGCAGGCGCCGTGGGCTCATATGTGCATTACAAATGCGTTTGGTTTATAGTTTACTATTTGGTTTTTCTTTATCATTATTTTTTTATTATTTTTGCTATTATATATTTTTTTCGTTCATTATTTAGTAATGGGTTATATTTTATATTTCCGTATTTTCTTTCTTTTTGTTTATTCTTCTTTTCATTTATTTTTTATTATTTATTTTTCATTTTTTATTGTTTTGTTTGGCACAGTATATGTTATCTTGATATAGGTATTGTAGTAATATGTTATTATTTCACACAGTTTTTCCTTTTGTTTGCAGGTCTATTTTCTTTATTCTATTCTTTTATTCCCATTCGGTCTGGTGGATTGTCATCCATCCATTATTTACATCTATTATCTGTGGGTTCCGTATATCATACAATGCTTCGGATATATAGTTGTTCTGCCTTTATGCTCCTTGTGCGGCCGCACAATGCGCTATTGCGCTTGTCTATCTTTTTGCGCATGCGCATTCCCCCTCTGCTTTCATTTGGCTTATGTGGCAAATGCAGTATTTCTTTCTTCTTGGTGGGGGGGGGGGCTGTAGCGTGTCTCCTTGTTTCCACCTGGATCCTATACCCTGGATCTTTTGCACTGCGGTTAGACCTCTGCAGGCTATTGCGCCTGCGCTTTGTTTATTCTCGGCAGTGCTGTTAGGGGGCGCATCTTCTTGTATCGCTTTAATCCTTATTTTTGGATCATGCGCATTGCTACTTGGCTCCTGCAGATGACTGCGCCTGCGCCTCTTCTGCTTCTTCCGGTCTGGCCGTCTGGATCTTCACACACCGGTAACATATAGGATCATTAATACCGCTATATATAGCGGTCATGTACTAGGGGAATCATGCTCCCTGACGAAGCTGCCAAGCGCAGCGATACGCGTGGGATTCTCCCACACCTTCTCACTTATTTTCTTCAGACCTGCCAGCATGGGGATTATTTCTATGGTAGCTATAGACATATTATGACTGTGGCTTCCATTCGTGTAACTGGTGAGCAGACCTGATTTTCTTGCTTTATTACCTAGCTACTTTGGCATTGGGTAATTGTCTTTACTATTCTGGGTCATCTCACTCTTCAGTTACTGCCTTTACATAGTTTAGCTATAGCTGCGGGGCATATATTTATTGCCTTTCAGGCTATCCCCCTCTGCTGGTCTTTGTTCATTACATGTTATTTCAGGTATCTGATTTAATCCACCTTGGTTCCATGATAGCTCTGGGGACGCCCTTATGCTATTAGGGTTTGCGGTCTGATTATTATTATACCCATAGCATATACTTGACTCATTTGGGTTTACATTATCTTATTGTATTATGTTGTGGGTCTTTACATTACATTATATAAGTGGTTGGTGTGTTGTATGTTTTTCTGATCCTTATTGGATATGTTTTTAATGCTTTTATGTTTTATATGTGCTGGTTTTCTAATAAAGTTGTGTATTATTCATATATATAGGTGTGCACGCTGTTTATGCAATGTCTTCCTTCTTTTTTGTTTGGTATCTATATTTTTCATGCATTGCGTAGCACCCTAGTTGATATATATATTTTTTTTGTCTATTGGTAGTGCTCCCGACATATTTTGCTATTTCTAGTTGTATGGACGGCTTCCGAGCATTGTGGTGTGATCCTCGTCCTAGTTGTAGGGACGGCTTCCGAGCATTGTGGTGCGATCCTCGCCCTAGTTGTAGGGACGGCTTCCGAGCATTGTGGTGCGATCCTCATCCTAGTTGTAGGGACGGCTTCCGAGCATTGTGGTGCGATCCTCGCCCTAGTTGTAGGGACGGCTTCCGAGCATTGTGGTGCAATCCTTGTCCTAGTTGTAGGGACGGCTTCCGAGCATTGTGGTGTGATCCTCGTCCTAGTTGTATGGACGGCTTCCAAGCATTGCGGTGCGATCCTTGTCCTTGTTGTAGGGACGGCTTCAGAGCATTGTGGTGTGATCCTCGTCCTAGTTGTAGGGATGGCTTCCGAGCATTGTGGTGTGATCCTCGTCCTAGTTGTAGGGACGGCTTCCGAGCATTGTGGTGCAATCCTTGTCCTAGTTGTAGGGACGGCTTCCCGAGCATTGTGGTGCGATCCTCGTCCTAGTTGTAGGGATGGCTTCCGAGCATTGTGGTGCGATCCTCGCCCTAGTTGTAGGGACGGCTTCCGAGCATTGTGGTGCAATCCTTGTCCTAGTTGTAGGGACGGCTTCCGAGCATTGTGGTGTGATCCTCGTCCTAGTTGTATGGACGGCTTCCAAGCATTGCGGTGCGATCCTTGTCCTAGTTGTAGGGACGGCTTCCGAGCATTGTGGTGCGATCCTCGTCCTAGTTGTAGGGACGGCTTCCGAGCATTGTGGTGCAATCCTTGTCCTAGTTGTATGGACGGCTTCCAAGCATTGCGGTGCGATCCTTGTCCTAGTTGTAGGGACGGCTTCCGAGCATTGCGGTGTGATCCTCGTCCTAGTTGTAGGGACGGCTTCCGAGCATTTTGGTGCAATCCTTGTCCTAGTTGTAGGGACGGCTTCCCGAGCATTGTGGTGTGATCCTCGTCCTAGTTGTAGGGACGGCTTCCGAGCATTGTGGTGCAATCCTTGTCCTAGTTGTATGGACGGCTTCCGAGCATTGTGGTGTGATCCTCGTCCTAGTTGTATGGACGGCTTCCGAGCATTGTGGTGCGATCCTCGTCCTAGTTGTATGGACGGCTTCCGAGCATTGTGGTGTGATCCTCGTCCTAGTTGTATGGATGGCTTCCGAGCATTGTGGTGCGATCCTTGTCCTAGTTGTATGGACGGCTTCCGAGCATTGTGGTGTGATCCTCGTCCTAGTTGTATGGACGGCTTCCGAGCATTGTGGTGCAATCCTTGTCCTAGTTGTATGGACGGCTTCCGAGCATTGTGGTGTGATCCTCGTCCTAGTTGTATGGATGGCTTCCGAGCATTGTGGTGCGATCCTTGTCCTAGTTGTATGGACGGCTTCCGAGCATTATGGTGCGATCCTCGTCCTAGTTGTAGGGACGGCTAACACTTCCCCAAAGCAGTCTGTGGTGGAAAACGAGAGATCTTCAGCAAAGTGAATAAAAGAAAGGTCTAAGGAAAGGTGGTCTAAATCTATATGAAGCCAATCTCTACAAAACAGAAAGAAGGTGAACGCACCATAAAGTCTAAATTATTAACTCCTTCACAAAAAGTAGAAATGGCTGGAAGGCTTCCGTAGGGTGTCACACCGTGAATTCAATGTGGAAATGACACTGAAGTTTCCACCTGCCTTCTTCGGGGTCTCATTTTCCCATCTCCTAGCTGTAACACCTGCCAAGCCCCCAGTAAGGTGCTGACATTACAAGGCACTTAATTTCTCAAACTTCGCGGGTACAATGACGAGCGTGAAATGGTGACGAGCTTGCTGTAAACTTTCAGCCGTGAGATGTCCTTTTAGTCTAATGCTATATCTCATCTCAGCAAACCATTATATCACCAGGTTATTATAGTGAAAATATTTACATTTCAGGATTGTATTTAGTATTTGATTGGAACAACATCTTAAAGGGTTTTTTTCTAGGCTTTTCTATTGATGGTCTATCCTTAAAGGGAACCTGTAGCCCATGTATGAGCAGTAGGATTTAGAGCAGGATCGATATATCGTTTTGTGGGTAAACATTTACTATAACTTGCATTTTTATATTTCATTTCTATTCTTGCTCCTTTTACGCTTAGGAGTCCAGTGGGCGGTCCTAATCAGTGATCAGCTTGTGATGAGCGGCACTTCCTTGCACAAGTGTATGTTAGAACATCTTGATGTCTGTGACAACAATGAGGGGGGAAGCGCTCTGCTACCAAGTGCCATGGAGTCTTATTTTGATGATTAGTTGGGTCCTAGAAGTTGGACTGTCACCCATCACAAATAAATGTCTTGTCCTAAAAAAGCGACTACATGACTGTATTGCGGTGACACTTTTTAGTCCGTATTTAGGTTTCAATTATTGTGACCCAAACTAGCTGCCTCATTGGGGTACTACATAATGTTTTTTAGTTAAAGGGAATCTGTCACCAGATTTTTTCCACCTAATCTGAGGGCAGCATGATGTAGAGACAGAGACCCCGATTTCAACGATGTATCACTTACTGGGCTGCTTGCTGTAGTTTTGATAAAAATCACTGTTAGGAATTGTCACTAGAGGACTACTAAATCTGATTCTATGTAGTTCAACTCCGCCCCCATTGGAAAGCAGCCAATCAGTGATGAGGGCGGGGTTATGCAGAGCTCAGGATTCAGAGATAAAACTGTGATATTATCAAAACTGTAGTAAGCAGCTCAGCAAGTGACACATCGTTGGAATCAGGGTATCGGAGCCTATTTCATGCTGCTCTCAAATGATGTGGAAAAAATCTTCTGATCGATTCTCTTTAAGGGCACAAGACCCACAGCAGGGCCAGGAAGATAGATCAGCAACACGTTCAAGTGATCCTTCCTTAAGGATATAACATGACAGCGGCGGGGACCTCGAAGAAACCAAACATAGAAAATTAAGATATGAGAAAGTAGGCAAGTCCTTTCACACCAAACTCCCCCAAACTTGCTTATATGGGGACCAGAAAAGGGTCTTCCCCAAATTGTTCCCACCTGTGACAATGGGATGAATGCAAAAAAATGAATTTGATGATTAAGAGGCGAGTCCAAATATTTTTCTCCATATACTGTGTATTCACAAGTGCAAAATGGGCAAAAGGGGAAATTATACATAAAACATAAAGGTTGGAAATGACTTATAAAAAGCAGCTGCATCCTGCGGGATAGAAAAGGCACGTATCAGCAGACACTATAGATTTCTGTGCGTGAGCGTGGGATCCATTTCTATTAAGCGCTTTCAGTGAGTAGAATCAGCAATACAAGCCGGCTGACTTTTTCTGGCTGAAGAAGTCAATGATTCCATTAAGGATTCCTTTGCACAAAGCTTAATTAATTAGTTAATTTGAATGAAGAATAAGGTTGATTGACACATTTTTTTCTAAGAAGACGAGCCGCGATGAAGTCAAACATCCGGTGAAAATTCACCTGAAAATTAGCATAATTAAAATTAAAATGGTCGCTGTCATTTCAGCAAAATGTGCATAAATTATACGTACAAGTGAATATAACATACTTCTAAAACAAATAGACTTCTGTCTCCACTTAAGAGCCACTTCCTCCTTCTCCTAAATGCATTCATTCAGAAAAACAGCTGAAATCCATAACAAAGAGGGACTGTCAGCTCACTGAGGGATCAGATTACAGTCGCCTATTTAAGCTTGCAAAGAGGACAGGTTGAAGGTTGGAGGTGCAGAAATAGAGAGGCACAGACACATATAGATCTATGCTGCTGCTTTTTAGTGTTTATCTCACCCCAATGCTGGATTCACATCTACACTGCTCATTATTGTCATATAACATCCTCCATTCAGGGAAACAGCTAAAAGGGAGGACTGTCAGCTCATGGAGGGGTCAGATTATAGTTGACTATTTAAGTATGCAGAAAGGAGAGGTTAAAGGAGGGAGGAGTAGAAATGGATAGACACAGACAGACCTATACTGCTGCTTTTTAGTATTTAGCTCACCCCAGTGCTGGATTCACATCTACACTGCTCATCATTCTCATATAACATCATTCATTCAGATAAAAATTAGTGATGAGCGAATATACTCATTACTCGAGATTTCTCGAGCACCCTCGGGGGTCCTCTGAGTATTTTTTAGTGCTCGTAAATTTAGTTTTTATTGCTGCAGCTGAATGATTTACATCTGTTAGCCAGCATAAGTACATGTGGGGGTTGCCTGGTTGCTAGGGAATCCCCACATGTAATCAAGCTGGCTAACAGATGTAAATCATTCAGCTGCGGTAATAAAAACTAAATTTCCGAGCACTAAAAAATACTCAGAGGACACCCGAGCATGCTCGTGAAATCTCGAGTAACTAGTATATTCACTCATCACTAATAAAAATCTAAAATTCATAGCAAAGGGGGACTGTCAGCTCACCAAGAGATCAGATTACAGTTGCCTGTTTATTTCTGTCCCTTCCTAACTCAACCTCTCCTCTCTACAAACGAAGAGAGTCACAGAAACAGACAGATCAATGCTAGTGTTCATCTCACTCCAGAGCTGGATTCACATCTACACTGCTCATTACTGTCATATAATGTCCTCCATTGTGATGCTTCATTCAGAAAAAAAACATCCAAAATCCATAACAAAAGGGGGAATGTCAACTCACTGAGGGATCAGATTGCAATTGCCTATTTGAGTTTGCAGAGAGGAAGGGTGCAAAAATAGAGAGGCACAGACAGACAGATCAATGCTGCGGCTTTTTAGTGTGCATCTCACTCCAGTGCTGGATTCACATCTACACTGCTCATTTCTGTTATATAATATCCTCCATTCTGCTGCTTCTTAACATTTACTACATAGAGACAGGATATCAGGAATCCCTTATGTCTGTATGTGGTGTATATGGAAGACAACATAGCAGCTAGTGCTCACTCACAAGCTCAGAGACAACTAAAAATTAGAAATCGAGACTGCAGAGGGGAAAACTGGTAAAAAATGTAGGATACAAGTGATATATTAGTGCTAGAAATAGTGCTATTGCTCATGTACATGCACAAGTGCTTATTCTGAAAGTCATCTGAAATGACAGGTACACTATAAAACAAGATAGTTTATGCAGAACGTAGATGTGTGCTAGTGCGCAGCAAAGAACAAGGGTATGTTACAAAGCTTAACATATGCAATCCCTTATTTCGGTCCCTACCACACAGTTGCCATTTTTTTTGCCTAAAAAAATGGAAGAGACCAGGACACTTTTAGCGAGCTGTAGCCAGGTACCTCCAGATTACATGCGTTTTGAACCTGCCCTCATTCCCCTGCGCTCGCTAGATTAATAGCCTTTGGTTGCTCTTTTCAAACTCAGAAAATGCAATTACGAGCGATACAATGAATAATTCAAGCTATTGCTCCGCTCTCATTAAAGAGACAGAACTCCTATAAATAAGGCAGATGATAAAAGTAGCACTGAATGGAGAAAAGCAAAGTAGATCGAAAAATGACTCATCTGATTGCTAGTTGGGGGAAAAAAAGGCAATAGACTAACAGAGAAGAGCTGAGAAGAGCTAATACAGAAAAATAACAGCCCCAGAACAGTCTGATTCTAATTTTCTGTAACTTGCCATCATCTGTGTTTGAGTGAACTCTTCACCAGCCTTCTGCCAGCACTACATGTTCTGGAACTTTCCTTTCGTTCACTTCTCTGAATGAAATGTTTTCGCTATTGTCCAATGGCTAGGCGGTCCTGTAGTGAAAGCCCACCGCCGTTACGTTTTTTAAAAGACAGGACAGATAAAAAACAAAACAAAACCCACCCCCCACTTGTTGTAGAGACACAAATATTTGCTCCCATTTCCTGTTATCCCTCTCAGAGTTTCTACTCTGAGGGACTGATAACCCTTGACAACAGGCGGTGGATGGCGACTTACAAGGAGTATACCTAGTGGTCGGCTCTTTGGTGTCATTTTACAGATGTTTACTGACAACATTTGGGTCAGTTGAAGTTTTAATGTCACAAAAGTGTTGTAAAAGCTTTGAAAAACATTTGATGTATAATGTGATCGGTAAACCATAAGGTTCGGAAAATGTGGTGATAAGTTTGTAGA
Source organism: Ranitomeya imitator (assembly GCF_032444005.1). Lineage (NCBI taxonomy): Eukaryota > Metazoa > Chordata > Amphibia > Anura > Dendrobatidae > Ranitomeya > Ranitomeya imitator. The sequence goes on from NC_091291.1 coordinate 131,556,320, forward strand.
GCTACAGAAAATTCCCTATTGTTCTATGAATCAGCAATGGGGTGAGATAAAATCCTAACTAGAAAGCAGTGGCACTATTTTTGTCTCCACTTTCATTTTCCCCCCACTTCCGTCTCCATAGACTTCAATAGGCAGCTGTAATCTGACCCCTCAGTAAAACAGCAATTTTTGTGTTTTTAAGGAACATGGATTTTTGCGGTATTTCAGACTGAATGATGAGTCCAAGAGGCGGAGAATGAATGGGGGTTAAGGGAGTAACGGTGGAGTAAAGGAGTTAAGTGAAGACGTGGCTGATAAGTGGAGAAAATATAATTTTTGTAATCATTTAATTAAGGATTTAACCTCAATCCTACCAGGCTTTGTTGCACGAGGTTCCTTCCAGTGTCACTTTTGGTCCAATCAAGTGACTGGGATTAAGCTGCAATACCAGACACTGCCTATGAGCAAGGAAGGCGCTGTTTTTGCACAAAATTTGCCATGTTTTTCTTATCCGAGACACGACTCCTTCTGCTCTTTCTTTATATCTAGAGATTAATTTAAGCTGCTGCATAACTAATACGCCCAAAGATTATTTACTGAAAGCGGATGGTACCTGGTTATCATAATGAGGTGCGCAGAGCTATCAAGAAGAGCTAATGTGTTGTCGGAGAGACGGAAATGTTGTAATTGGCTGATTTATGGCTGAAATAAACCAATGTCTGTTCCTTCGGTTTCCAGCTCTGTAGGTTCCGTCACAGACAGAAGACTAAAGTCGGATATTTATACGAGATCAACCCCGGGTTCCAATTACAATGGGAAGCTTTTCTAATGAAGTGCTCAGAGTTTCTTAATGCGAAATTAATACACCTTCCAGGACCATCACTCTTAATAGAATTAAGAATAGATTAATAATCGCCAGATACTTTGCAATTAAGAGGGAAGGGAATTTTCCTATTTCCGACACTAATGGATCTTCGGGGAGATATATTTTTAATATTCAGCGTTAACTATTTTTCCCATCTTCAACCTGTAATGTTAAAAGTTGCACCACTGAAAGTTTTCAGAGGCTTGGGCGATGAATGGGTTAACGACGCAGCTTCTATTTAGAAGATTAACTGCCCACCTGGGATACATCCCTAATGGAATTATAAATGGGATTTTTAATGCTGTCCTCATAATGAAAGATTATTATATGTATTGAAATCAGTGCTTTGATAGTCGTCCATTGTCACATATTTCTAGGCAGAAATGATAGAAATGTAGGTAGCGAGCCTTCCTTGTTGGTCAAAAACTAGACCGCGCTCAGCTGTCTCCGACACAGCTCCATTCTATAAGAGGCACGTTCTTGAGATCAGTGGTGGTCCCAATGGTTAGACCCCCAGCGATCCCCATGTTATTACCTAACCTGTAGACCTGAACCCTGGCTGGTCCATTGTCCACGTCAGTACTCCATGGTGGCAGCATTTTGGATGCGCCTACTTAGTTGGCTGACACTAAAATGCCACCATCTTGGGTGCCTCTTGTGATCACTAGGCTTCCACGATGTTGCGGCACGATAATGATGTTGCATGAAGCCTAGTGACTATGACTCACACAATGTCATGACATCGCTGATCAGAGGAGGTGCCCGAACGCCGGATCTGGGGCCTGTGACTATTTTTGCTCAATCCCTTGGATAAGTGATAACTTGGCACTTGGGGATTTTGCCATGCCTTTGCTAAAAATACTGTTGATTCCGTCAAATGTCACTAATTGGATCAGCATTTTAATATTCATTGACCGCCACCATGGGGAAGATTTTTTGAGCCAAGAAAGTGGAAATTCTTGGAAATCCAAGAGGTAGTTGTCAATGAACCATTTTGGGTTAGGCTCATCATGGGAGGTGGATCCTCCAAGACTCGGGTCCAAGTGGGCACACGGACCCCAGATGTTGATGAAGCAAGCAGGAAGGCATGTGGGCAGTGAGAACTAAAGAAAACAAGAACAAAATTGCGGGGGGTCCCCTGTAATTTTCATAAGCAGCAGAGGGAAAGCCGACAGCTGAGGGCTGATGTTAATATTCTGGGAAGAAGGGCAATATCCCTAAAGGTTCCCAGGCTATTAATATCAGCTCACAGCTGTTTGGTTAGCCTTTATTGGTTATTTTATGAGGGGACCAAAGAAAAAATGACGTAGGATCCCCTCATAATTTCAAACCACCAAAGGCTAAAAAGACAGCTGTGGCTTGATATTAATAGCCTGGGAAGGAGCCAGGGAAATTGACCCTCATCCCAGGCTAAGAACATCATTCCTCAGCCAGCCAAATAATGGCGCATCAACAAGATGAGCCAAATCTGATGCTTAACTTCACTCTTCCCACTTGCCCTGTGGTGGTGACAATTGGGGTAATATTTGTGGTGTTGGTGTCACCTTTGTATTTCCAGGTAACATCAAGCCCAGGGGTTAGTAACGTAAAGGCGTCTATAAGACGCTCCCATTACTAACCTCATAGTAAATTTGGAAATAAACACATAGCAAGAATAAAGTCCTTTATTTAAATTAAAAATCAACACCCTGTTTTACACAATTATTTAAAAATAAACTAAGTTATACTCACCTTATGCCTATTCCAATGAAGCCCTTGTCCCCTATAAAAGACAGAAAGTAATAACCATTATACTCACCTTACGCCTAATGCCTTGAAGCCCTTGTCGCCTGTAAAAGAACAAAAAACACTTGTCCAAAGTGAAGATTAGCAGTACTCTCTTATGCTGTATTTCATCTCTGCAATATCTGATTTACAACCTGAACAGTGCCATGATATGCTATCGTCCAGGCTGAAAACCAGGAAACAATGAGATGCTGTGAGCGCAGCTTCAGTGACATCATAGAGGTAACCGCAGGTCAATGAAGGTGCGTTCCCACTATCACTTCACTGTGAGCTGGGAGATGAACTGCGGTGTCCTCATTAAAATCACCAAGAGCACCGTGAGAAAATTCGAACAGTGCTCACCGTAATCTCATTGAGGTCACTTCAGTTCATCGTCCCGGCTCACAGTGACGTGAGCCTGGGAATACACCTTGAGTGACCGGCGGATACTTCTATGAAGTCACCACTCGTCACTAAAGCTGCGCTCGCAGCACCTCATTGTGTCCTAGTTTTCACCCTTCAGGTTGTAAAACAGACATCATAGAGATAGATTACGGCATGGGACAGCATGGCAATCTTCACTTTGGACAGATGAGGGATATGATTGATAATTATTTTTCTTCTTTTCCAGGGCGCCTGCTCTTGTTATTATCAGTGACAGCAGGGTAAAGCTGGTGGGAGTAATACTCCCTCATCAGCCGACGCCTGTGATATGAGGTAACCTTTTACTGCCTGTCACAGCTGCTGGCTCAAGCGGTCATCTGGCAGCGTGTGAACCGCAGCACTCTAACCAGCGGTAATGGTCTTTCCAACAATCAGAACCGCCGGTGTTTCGCGCTGCCATGCAGATGACAGTGTGGGAAACACCCAATGTTAAGGGTGCCAAACCCAAACAGTAACAGGTAATCCCTAGAGAAGTCTGTGTTTGGGATCCGTGCGCGAACGGTAGGGGTTTGGAATGGACCTCGAACTTTACTGTTCGGGTTCACCATCTTCAATTATAATATTGAATTTCGAGAATAGATATAGTATTGTGGGTAGATAATTCAACTGAGGAGATGAAAAAGGTGGTACTCCGGGATCTCATTAAAACTTCTTTATTGCAGCGAGTTAAAATATGGATGCAAGGGAGCGGGTGATACAAAGGACAATGGCCATTTTGCGTGTCAATGGTCCAGGTACGGGTCAATGTGGGTGGATGGTCCCTCATATAGAAAGGTACGTCTCTAATTTCCCACATCTCTGTAATCAAACTACATATCATAGAAATGCAGCATATTTTTTATAAAATGTTGGGTAATTAACCTGGAAGCAAAAAGCAAAATCATTGTCTAAGAGTAAGCCACGTGTATTACGAGAGAAGCTGCTGAAAACCTTGTGAAATTTCAATGGTTTTATTAGTGGGAATTAACGGAGCATAATTTTTATGGTTGGCACGTGAAATATCAGTTCGGCAGTCAAAGAATTATGAACCTTTACTTACTGCAAGGAAATCATCAGGCATATGCAGACAAGGACAGCCGTTAAAATGTTAATGAAAATGGTAGATCGAGGTATTGGACGATTATCAAGTCTTCATCAGGTTAAAGAGCTAAGAGGTGTAATGAAGGGGCAGCCCGACTAGAGCGCAAACATTTCTTTATCATTCGCCTTATTTCGACACATTCCAAAATCAGCAGTGTGAGATCGTTTCTGGACTGGACTAACCTCTCTAGAAATGAGGTGTAACACCAGAAGATGCCAAAAAAAACACTCTACCACCAATGGTCGGAGCTCAACAATGTTTTGTAAAAGGTACCTTTGCCAATGTATAAGTTTTGGGAAAACGTGGTCTACAAGACAAGAGAGTCTTGTGGACCACACCATTGTGGTATTTCCTAATGAAGGAGTTCTGTGAAACTCTCAAACACATTGAATAAAAACCACAATTGTAAATATTTCAGTGATTCGGCAGCGCAGAACAGGACCACGTTTTCCCTAATTTTATCTAACGGCCGGTCCTTGTTGGACCCGTGGATCTGCTGCAGCGAATCTTCTCAATGCTTGATCTCAGCTACTTTTGGCGAGTGCAATCATTTGTATTAACCATTTATCTCTCAGATAAGACCCTATTGTTTTGCGTAATTTCCTCAAACACTTTTCATAATATAAAAGTTTTAAGAGGAGGATTGTGTAGCATTTACTAACATATTAACTAAAAGTTGGAGCTCCATTCTTCTTGACCAAAGCTCTAATGCCCCATTACTAACCTAAATAAACATGTTGGCCAAGAACAATGAATATAAAAAAACTAGGGAAGCATTTACAGGGTCATAGCAGATTCTCACCCCACCCTTAAATTACGAGACTTTCCTTTCCAGTGTGTAGTAGGAAGCTGCCAACAGACCTCCACCACCACCACCGATGGTCCTGCATCCCCAAGATTCCTGCAGAACTTTTCAGACGAGAGAAAAAAGGAGGGTGACCATTTTCTGACTGTACCTTTGGCAATATAAAATTGAGGTTTGTGTCAGGAGAGAAAGATTACATAGCATTTACTAATATTACAATACTAGTATTGATTAAAGTTGCATGTCTATCCTTGTTGACCGCAGAAGAAATATGGTGGCCCAAATGTGGGATAAAGGAAACACTCATCGGATAATCAGGTTATGTTTTTGTTTTTCGGTTGGCCACACATGATGCCGGAAACATTCTGACCAGGGGACTTCACCAAATGTCGATGGAGCCCATTGAGAAGAGGTGGACCAGCACTTGCTCCTCTTTTTCTGGAGGACGTGGCTAGTGATAGACGACTTATATGAGCGTTCACACATGTAAAATGCGGCATTTCTGCCAGAGATTCATCTCTCCGTATTCCCCGGTAGCACCTTGGTGACTCATACATTAGCCCGTAATTAGAACAGCCGCAGCTCACAGTCTAATCGGTGTTTTCTTTATTGCTGCAATGAAATCTTTATGTTCCAGCCTCTTTGTAATTATTCTATAATTATATCACAGCAAAGGGATATTCATAAGGAGCCAGGAAAAAGCTTGGGCTCCTACAGTTTCTTCTGTCTCTGATCCGTTCTGTGCTGTGCTCAATCCAAACTTTTATACGTGGCCTAAATAGTGCATTGATCTGGAATCTGATCTCTTCTTAAGAATGACTTCAAAGGCCGGCCGTACCATTAGCACCGGGGCTACGGATTCATGTGCCATCAATTGTATCCCTGTCCTCAGGACTCAGTGCGGAGCTTAGTTTTGATGCTATTGTTTCCAGAAAGTAAACATTCCTTTCTGACTGCAGGGAATCTCAGACTTGTGATACCGACAGTATCCAAGTTGATTGCTCCATAAACATGGACACTGATTAGCCAAGTGGGCATGTTTATTTCCAGAAAGGACAATGTACAAGCAGATTTCAAGCTCTCATTTGTCACCTTTTACTCCTAGGAAAACAAATAATTCCTCCTCCCATGTGCTCAGAAGCAGCATGGAGAGCATTACAAATCGGCACTGAGCAGTGTAACTGTTAATGCATCACTGGAGAGAAATACAACACTGAATCTAGAGCAGCAGCATGGAGGATATTGTGTAGCAGTGCTGAGCAGTGTAGCTGTTAATCCAGCACTAGAGAGAGATGAAACTGATTTGAGAGCAGCAGCATAGAGGACATTCTACTGCAGTACTTAGCAGTGTAGCTGTTTGTTCAGCACTGGAAAGAGATGAAACTGATTAGAGAGCAGCAGCATGGAGGATATTGTACAGCAGTACTGAGCAGTATAGCTTTTAATCTAGAGAGATGAAACACATTAGAGAGCAACAGCATGGAGGACATTATACAGCAGTACTAAGCAGTGTAGCTGTTAATCCAGCACTGTAGACAGATGAAACAGTGATTAGCAGCAGCATGGATCTGTTTGCATGCATACCTGTCTCAAATTTTTCATCTGACATGGCCTGTCCTTTCTCCTCCCCATAGATTTCTACAGGCAGCAATTATCTGATCCCTCAGCAAGCTGACAGTGTCTTGTGTGGACAGGACAGATTTTAGCTCTTTTAATAAGAGAAAGTGGAGTTCAGAAAGTGGGGACAGGAGTAGAAGTGGCTCATAAGTGTAGAATTAAACATATTGCTGTGATAATATATTAAAGTTTTTTAGATTTACCGTATTTTTCGGACTATAAGATGCACCGGACCATAAGACGCACCCCAAATTTGGGGTGAAAATTGCAGAAAAAACAGTATCTTACCTGAAGGCTGGGTGGTGGCAGAGCAGGGTCACTGAAGGCATGGTGTCGGCAGAGGTACGGTGATGCGGTGGGTGATATGGCGTGCACCTGAGCAGGGTCCCTTCCTGTTTAAGTGGGCGACGCCATGGCCTGGTGTCCATGGGGGATTGCAGCAGTGCTGTGGCGGCAGAAGTGCAGGGATGATGAGGCGCAGTGAGTGGTAGGGCGTGAGCAGGGTCCCTTCCAAAGGTGAGGTGACGCAGCGGCCCGTTATCCAAGGTAAGCAGCAGAACCGGGTGAATCATGGCTTTATTGGTGGCGGCCATCTTTCTGAGGCCATGCGTGCGCAGATAGGGTGCTCTGCTTCCCGGGGCTTCAGGAAAATGGCCGCGCGTGCGCAGATGGGGATCGCGGCGGCCATTTTCCTAAAGCCGAGTTTGCAGATTTAGGCTTCAGGAAAATGGCCGCCGCAATCTCTATCTGCACATGCGCAGCCTCCCGTGACCATTTTCCTGAAGCCCTGGGAAGCAGAGCACTCAATCTGCGCACGCGCGGCCTCAGGAAGATGGCCGCCGCCACCGATAAAGCCATGATTCACCCGGCTCTGCTACTTACCTTGGATACCAGGCCGATGCGTCACCTCACCTGTGGAAGGGAACCCCGCTCACGCCATACCACTCACTGCGCCTCATCATCCCCGCACCTCTGCCGCCGCCACACCACTGCCGGTAAGCCTGCATTCCAACTATAAGACGCACCCCCCATTTTCCTCACATTTTTGGAGGGGAAAAAGTGTGTGTCTTATAGTCCGAAAAATACGGTAATTTTGATACTAATTTCTGCAAAGTTTGCTGAAATGACAGTGAGCTCATAGGGTCCTGATTCATTAAAACTGGCGTTTTGTGCACCCGTCTTTATGCGAGATGTGCAGGAATAAGATGCTCCAAAATCGCTAGTAGGCATTTGCCACTTAATGAATTTAGAGCATCTTCTCAGTAATGTTTGCCTCACCAGAAATATTACTCCAGTCAGGGACCAGTGTAACATTTCCATAGTAATGTTTGCCAGTACTATTGATTATTTTTTCTGTGTGCGTATGTTGGCACATCCTATCCTGACTCCTGGCAGAAAGTGATATGAAAATATCAAAGTTCGTAATTTTTGGGGGCAACTTTGCAAGGTGCAAAAATGTTGTGACTTTTCAAAATATTTAACACAAGAATTTTTTAAAACACACTTTGATCATTCAGGGCCTTAATGTCTCATGAAGGTAAACGACAGTAGATAGCTGGAGAAGGACAAATTCTGTAAGGAGGCATTTAGATAGGCTGACCATCAATTGGCTGCATGCAGGTCAATTGATAGTTGTTCAATAGCCTGTCTGACCATACTTCCATGCTCACAGTACTATTGTGTTATCGGCAGCACATTCTGTTAACTCAGGACAATGTGCTCATGAGAGGGATAATTTTTAAGCATGCTTAAAAATTATTTCACCTGACAAATGAGTGTTTTGTTCTTTTGTTTGGGGATTGCCAACCTATGCGCCCCCAGACACAGGGCCTCGGGTTACTCGGTACCGGTCCTCTCTGTCTCGGTGCTGGGGTTGTCATGGTGGCTGGACCCGGTCCGTGACCCTGCTAAGGGGCGTCCAATGGAAGGGGTGATGAAAGTCGGCCAAGGTTTCGTGACGCCACCTGTGGTATTCGGTCAGGGTGACCGACGCTGCTTGGGGCCCACTGGGGTGGTGTTATGGCAGCTAGATGGTATACCTTCCCACAGGTGAAGTGTATCCCCAGGGCTTCCCAGTAGTGTAGGTGGCGATGGTTTGAGGCGCAGTTAATAATGAGGACACAGGGTTGCAGTCTCTTTACCTTTTTACTGAAGACTTCGGGATCCGCAATCCAGAGCACTGCTAACAGGGCTGGCTGAGTCCGGCCGGTCCGAAGGCACATCCAGAGTTCCCTTTACAGGTGGAAATCGGTGCCTACCAACTAGCGCCTGTGTGTTGTAGTCCTTCTCTGCTGAGCATTCGGGATAGTCGTCACAACTTTTGTATTCGTTCTCTCTCTCCGTCCCCCAAGTTTATCTGCATAGGATGCACCCGTTTGATGGGAAGGCTCGGAGCTATTCTGGGACCCTAGAGACGCCCCTCTCCACGCTTGCCCCCTATGTCTTCTTAGGTGATGTAAGGTAGACAGCCAACCTATAATCAACTGTCCTGCCGCTGTTTGAAGTAATGCTTGGAGTCAGTTACTTCCTCGGTGTTCCAGCCACCGGCTACGCGCCTCAGTAGGATGTTGCCTGTTATGCTAAGGTAATTCAGTACCACAATGGACATAGAGGTCAGAGCACATACAGTGACCTGACAATAACCCAAAAACATAGAACGAGCTCTGAGACGTGGGAACTCTGCTGACCGCAATCCCTAATCCTCTCCAACCACACTAGAGGCAGCCGTGGATTGCGCCTAACGCTCCCTATGCAACTCGGCTCAGCCTGAGAAACTAGCTAGCCTGAAGATAGAAAATAAGCCTACCTTGCCTCAGAGAAATACCCCAAAGGAAAAGGCAGCCCCCACATATAATGACTGTGAGTTAAGATGAAAAGACAAACGTAGAGATGAAATAGATTTAGCAAAGTGAGGCCCGACTTTCTGAACAGAGCAAGGATAGGAAAGGTAACTTTGCGGTCAACACAAAACCCTACAAAAACCACGCAAAGGGGGCAAAAAGACCCTCCGTACCGAACTAATGGCACGGAGGTACACCCTCTGCGTCCCAGAGCTTCCAGCAAGCAGGAAAAAAACAAATAGACAAGCTGGACAGAGAAAAACAGCAAACAAAATAACAAAAGCAGAACTTAGCTATGCAGAGCAGCAGGCCACAGGAACGATCCAGAAGGAAACAGGTCCAATACTAGAACATTGACTGGAGGCCAGGATCAAAGCACTAGGTGGAGTTAAATAGAGCAGCACCTAACGACTTCACCACATCACCTGAGGAAGGAAACTCAGAAGCCGCAGTACCACTTTCCTCCACCAACGGAAGCTCACAGAGAGAATCAGCCGAAGTACCACTTGTGACCACAGGAGGGAGCTCTGCCACAGAATTCACAACAGTTGCCGTTCTTGGGGAACGACTCCTACTGGCTCTCCTTTGTGCTTTGATCTCGTTTCTCAATTCTCCACAATATCCTTCTGTTCGTGTCCTTTCTTAGGATGCCGCCGCAAGGTAGTGCAGGCGCGGCTCCTTCACGTTCTGTCCTTTCTGCTAGGTACCTGCCAGGAATCCACCCCTGACAGGTCCTCCCTGGAGCTCTCCCAGGCTGCGTTCTGTTCCAACTTCCTATCCGACCCCAGTTTTACCAGTGTGAGGAGTGGCCTAATACATAGTGCCCCCTGGTGGCAGGAGTGTGAAGTGTAATGTGTGACTGTGATACCTGGTCAGGTGAACTTATTTAGTGCAATCAGACATAACATCACTCCCCTTAGTGGCAGAGCGACATTACTGCAACGACCAGGACTCTGGGGTGCTGCACTGACAGGCCGTTAATTGTGAAACAAAATCCCAGAAACACTTCGTGATAAATCGGCCTGTCTTAAAGGGAATATGTTAGCAGATTTTTGCTATGTAATCTAAGAGCGGAATAATATAAGGGCAGAGATCCTGATTCAAGGGATATGTCACTTACTGGGCTGTGTGTTGTTTCAAGAAATTCAATGTTTCATCAGCAGGAAATTATCACTAGCAGACTAGGCACCTTGTACCTTCATCTTCCTGTTCTCTGCAACCACACCCCCACCACTGATTAGCAGCTTTCTGCCAAGCAGTGATGTGGGCGGGGTTATAAAGGGCTCAGCATTCTCAGCACTGCTAAACCTGCAACAGGGAAAACAGGGAATAGAGCAAAAGGACAGCAAGCAGTCTAATAAGTGTCACATCACTGGAATTGGGCTTTCAGCCCCTACATCATGCTGCTCTCAGATTACATAGCAAAAAACTGGTGACAGATTCCCTTTAATGCGCCCTAACTCACACACTCAGTGAAATGGGAAAACAAGATATATAAATGGATAAATACCAGTCATCTGGGGTAGAATGGGATCTCTAAAGGGGGACATGCATGATTGCTTTCTCTATTCATTTCAATAGGTCGTCAAAAAATTGCTGAGCAAGTCCACATCCGGATCCTCTCTGCAAAAGCCCTTTAAGAGTGTCTAGTTGTATCAGCAGTTTTAGTCAGCTTTAATTGCCTCTCCGATCTGAAACTCTTAATGCTTTAGTCATCTGTTAACGTAGGACTATTGGATTTCACGCCCTATTTCATCTCTTCACTGTCTAGCTTATGGCCACCACATTTCTTCCCTTTCACAACATCAAAAGAAGTATTCTTGGCATCCCCAAAATAGTACGTGTAGACTCATTAATCTAAAGTCGTGAACTTGTAGCCGCGCAAATAATGACAATTACAATCCATAATGTATCCAATAGGTCTTTTCTTTTTATTTAGCCACCAATTAACCTACTTTTGCTCAATTTTTCAATATCTAAATTACCCGGCCGCTAATTAACGGAGCAGTGCCTCAGCAGGCCATCTCTTCACACTATTGACAATGTAGGCTCAGTTCTATTTTCTTTTTGCTTTGATTGCAGGCGTATGTTGCATTATCTGTACGGCTTTTATATAAGTATGAGGCTTCTTTGTAAATTATTTCATTTATTATGCAAGTAACACATTACAGTTGATGTCTCATCTTGGAAATTAATGACATAATTTGGGTATGCCATAAATGCATGATAGATATGGGTTCCATCATGGGGGCCTCTTTTCATCTCGAGAACGATGACCCGTTGTACGCCGTCAGGAGCAGAGGGGCGATGGCGCCCACGCAGTTCTCTCTATTCACTTATACATAGGATCAATAAAATTGCAGAGTGCGCTTGGTCGACAAATTTTGGAGCGCCTACAGAAATGACTAGAGAAAGCCTGGCATGTATGGACACTTCGTTTCTGGAGGATCTGATGGTGCCCTGTCCATCAGGTAGATGTGGGTCCTTGTGGTCTGATCAGTATCTGAGTCCCATGTGGCGAAACCCATTTAAGGTCCCATATACATGACTATTATACATCTCTGTTGAATAAATCCACAATGTAGTACCCATAAAAATATGTGCAACCAGATTTGAGCAAAAAGAAAAAAAAAATTCCCAGAACCCTGGTTCATAGTTGGTGGCCGCCGGAGCAGAACTCTGTGAACCTCTTCCTACCTGCTGGCATCATTGGTGCCTCTTTTGATCAGCAAGTCCCATTCCTAGGTCAACATTTCAGCTCGATGCAAACATGTGGCAACAATCAGAAAAAGTGCCAGACATGCCAACAAGTAGAAGAAGGTTTGCAGGGATCTGTCCAGTAAATTCATTGGCTCGTCTCTAGTCAGTGATCATCCAGCAAATATTTGTCATCTGGTCTGGTGATCGTCAATTATTAACGAGGCTGATGGACCAGCATAGAACAAATATTTTTGCCCAATTCTATGTTCCACTGTGGCGCCTCTGGGGTCAAGTTGCCACAGAGACACTGCACCTCACCCAGAGGTGTGGTAACCCACTCTCAGGTAAGGAGGGAGCACTACCCAGTACTCTAACACTCACACCCACCACACACACCAGTTCAGTCGGGGCATCTGGGTGTACCCTTAGGGAGGAAGGCCTCATCCCAGGCTGGATAAGAAAGGGTGTTTGGGAGTGGGTGGGGTAGGTAGAGTAGGGGAGGAGCTAATTAGGAGGGAAAGGGAGTCAGATTGAGAGAGGATGGAGAAGCAGGAAGATGTGCTAAGAAGGAGCTCCTTGTCAGAGGGGGCTAGAGAGAAATTGTGAGAGAAGTGAAGCTGAGAAAATGTGCAGGTCTGCAGCTCCTGACAGACAGAACAAACAATTGAGAGGGAGAGACAGAAAGAAGCTTCAAGAAGGACAGAAGGAGTCCTAGGGGCACGGGTAGTGCAGAAGCCACCCGTGGGGCCTGTATCCAGACATGGAGGGACCAGGTCGCAGGCAAGGGGACCAGCCCCAACTTAGTGGAATATTTCAAGTTCAGCTAAGAAACCGGAGGCTGTGGCTTTTGAAAGCACAGCCACATCCACCTATATGTCGCCGAAAAGGCAGCCGTATAGAATCCAGGGTACTCCGTGAACGTCGCCTGATCAGGTTCGTGGCTGCTGGCTTGTGACACTGTGGGTAAGGCACTGGGCAGGAGAAGAGGAAAGCCAGTGTAGTGAGACGGCCAGAGAAAGGCATACGAAAGGAGTCCTGGAAAAGGTGGATCTCAATTTGCTTGGGAGTTTGCTGGACCACTGACCTGAAGAACACAGCATCAGGCTTGTGGACTGGAGAACTGTGTCCTTTCTTCAACACCTGCCCGGCCTACGACAACAACCATCATCACCTATTCATACAGTTGCCCTGGGGTTTAGCTCTACCTGTTGAGAGCTGTACCAACTCTGCTGCATCACCATCTGCCCCAGCGGACTCTGAAGCAGCATCGGCTAACACCTTTATTGCAGAGTACCACAGGTGGCGTCACGAATAATCTCCCATAAACTTTAATTCCCCTTTATATCACCTTTAATTGGATGCCCAGGGCCACGGCTCGGGTCACTGCTGCCGTGACCACATCCCCTTTAAGAACTGTCCAACCTGGCCTGAGTACCCCACTGCCCTCAGGGCCGCTCCACCATCATTCAGTACCTCTTTGTGCCTCAGATTTTACGGTAAGGAACTTTCCATTTCTGGGCATATAATGAAACATCACAATACTAAAGTATATATGGTAGCACCATGTGGCAGCACTTGGTGTGCGAACGGTTGTGTATTATTCCATAGAAGAGTCAACGTGTGTTTTTGTGCCGTCTCCTTGTGTAAACTATCATTCACAGCTCCTAGAAAAAATGGACCAATTTCTGATCAGATTTTCATCAGTGTGTGTTCAGCCAATATTCTCGTACATTGAGAAAGAAAAAAATTAAAAAAATTGAAAATTGACTGCACTCGGATATCATCCCAGTGTTGTAGGATTTTTTCACTCACCCATTGCCTATTTTAATCCAACTCTCGGAACAAAATCGGACAGGTCTTCGCAATGTTCATCGGACCTCTCGGTGTGCAAAAAAAAAAAAAAAATCATATATGAAAATATCCCCATAGACTACACATATTCGAGTTATCTGTGAAAAGCGTGGATAGTCCTCGTAAGAGAAAATCGTACTTGTTAATGAGCCCTGATTTTGAACATGAAGTATCTAAAGCACATCAAAGAACGAAATGAAGAAAATAAATTTCCAAACACCGAAGAAACCATCCTGAAACCTCTGCATGAATAAACTACCTAATGTTGAAATTGGAACACCAAGAAAGACAAACCAGAAGGTTCTAGAAATTGAGGAGGTAGCTGGTGTCCTTAAATTTTACAAACTATCAAATTTTCAAGCACCTTGCTCCAATCTGTGGCACACAGAAAAGGACACAAAAGTCAGATTGAAGGCAATTTTTTTTAGCCACAAGAAACCTAAAAAATTTGGATCAAGTCTTGTGGGACGATTGTGCGATACCTCCTGCCAGTTATCACTACTTGTTGAAAACAGAGAGGGACAGAATCCTTGAATTGAGGGACCTTGGTTAAGCATTTTCCCAGATGGCAGCACTCATAAGTAGAGACGTCCGCACCGTTGAATGTCCCGATGGTTGGAAGAATAATGGAATGACCGCAAGAGGTGCACAAACGGCAAAGAGAAAAGTATCCACCACCAAAATATCGTGAAATTTTCAAAGGTTTTATCCAGATACCGAACAACGTGCTAGGATGGGGACAAGCAAGACATGTTCTGACGTGTTTTTTGAGTTTTTCTGTTAGCTGTTTTTGATATTAGAGTAGGACTTGCAAGTTGATGAGGACCCTTGACGTTGGGTTGCAGGCTTATCCATTTGTCATCTGACAAAGTTTTTGGCGAGTCTGCTCTTCATGTTGCGTTTCAGTCCTTAATCGTAGAACGTTCCATGATTAAGATACCAGGGTCGAAGAGGCCCAAAGAAGATTAATATAAAACAATTTTGTAAGCCACACGTAGAGCTCGTCACCGGTCTATCTGCTGTTATGTAAAGACTTTGTGCCAGCGCCGTAGACACTTCCATCCCGCTTATCGCCAGCTGTGATGGACCTGCTAAATTGGCGGCAGTGGAGCAATAACAAATAACAATTTGCAGCATGCGCCCGCTTGATTACCATTGTAATAATCTCAGTTAATAGGAATACGACTGTGTGAGGTGGGGCATCTCATTAACTTTTTGATTAATTACTTTAGCGTAATGTCCTCAGGGGACCTTGGCGCTGTGCGTTCTGGATGCTCCTCTTTATTTCTGTGGGTCTTGAGGACCCCGAAGACCTGAAGTTATTAACTTGCGTGGTGACATTTTAACAATGGGCTTCAATTAATCTGTAGTTTCCGGCTCAGCTCCTCCCTGTACGTTTTTTTTCTCCCACATCTCTGTTTACAGTGCTTGTTCCCCCCGGCCTGCATTAGGAGGGATCACCGGGGAGTTTTATGGGTGAGCGACTTCTTTATGGGGAATTCTGAAATGATACGGCGCGGACATGTAACTGCACAGCGTGCACTAATCTGTGACTCGTTATTAGTGATGCACTTCAGAGAGATTATTCTCCTAATAGGTGGAACCTTATTACAATATACTATTAATCTATTCATTAGCAGCTCCAAGAGCTTCGCTAAATTTTAGAAGTTAGACTTTGTTAAAAGTAGTAAATATGTACGGTAATAGCCAAAATCTGATCTCAAAAGGAAGCAAAAAGTAACGTCTCGACTGGATGAAGAAATACCCATCTAATGTCATCCTATGCAAAATAAACCCACAACTTTGTTTCCTTTAGTGTCCCTATAACAGATATTGACGCTATTTAGGGTTTTTTTTTTTTTATTTAACCACATGTATTTTGGGCAAAAAAAATAAATAAAAAAATCAGTTTTGCAATTGAGTTTCAATTAAAGCTTGGCACCGTTTGGCTTTTACAGCCTCTTTGATCCACTGCTGCAGAATGAGTTTACTGAGAAATGGTGAGAAAGCTCACTCTGACAGATAAGTTTGTACCTTCTATATGTATTTTTATGAACTTTGAAGTGGTCATAAATCGACAAAAAAGATAAATTCAACTGTTACTTGAACTGAAAAACTGCTATTTTATTTTTACATTTCAGTGTTTTTGCAGCAACTTTTCAGCCATAGGCAGCAAGAGGAAAACACAAAAATGCTGCAAAAATGCAACCATGCGTTCTTTGCATAGTTTTTGGTGAATAAAAGTAACTTTATTTAACACGTGCAATAGACAAATGTATATAATTCCAGCAAAAAACAAACAAAAACAAAACAGCAATACAGAGCAAAAACGCAACGTGTGAACATAGCCTTAAAGTACATGCACAATGGTGGAATCTGCCCCGAATATTGGGCATTTGTCTTTATATTGCACTGCGGAAATGTTGTGGATTTACCGCAGATTTCGCCCTCTGCATCGAGAAGGGTTGCAAATTTTTGTAGATTGAGTGCAGTTACTTTTGGAAATTCCGCCTTCTCGATAGTGCAGAATAGACATGAGAACGCCAGTGCCCAGAATCCCTTTGCTGCTCCAACTCCAAAACTTTAATTAGCGGCTTCTGCGCCCACCTTCGTAGTATGGTGCCCCGCCGCTTCCCCAGAAGGCAGCGCTACAGGGCTAGTCTGCTGTGTTCTTCCAGCTAGAGTGATAAATGACCCTAATACATTGAGTCTAGACACTAAGCATATATCACAGGCAGATGTATCTGTGACATGTTATTATTTTACCTTATCAGAATATGCACATCCCACCCGGCCATAACTCACACTGAGAAAGTCTCCATCTGAATGAGAAATGCCCAGTGCACAGGGAATGTCTCTATGCTTATATCTATAATACAACATAGGAGAGAGTTTGGCATGAGAGATTTACGCAGCGTTAGGCACCGGCTCTATCGGATGCTCACTTTTTACAAATGCCCAATTTATAACCGGATTTGTCAGTGTTTAAAAAGGACAAGAGCATAAATAAAAAACGTGTTCCGTTGTCCCACCAAAGAAGGAAGTGCGGAATTTACCGTATGAAATATTTATGTGTTGCATAAATATATTGAGATCTATTAAAACAAATCTGGAGAAAGTAGCGAACTTAATGATACATATGTATATTTACCGCCGGCAGTCCCATGTGGCAAAATGGCTAGGCTTTATGCAAATCTGCATTGAATGGCTGCTCCCGTTTCGTTTAGGGGTAATGTGAATGCATTTCTGGTCCCAAATCTACAGTTGATCTAAGTAAAAGTTTCATATATGACCATGATGCTGTTAGTTTGAGTCATGAGTACAGCGGTCAAGGAAGGACCATAATACGGATGAGCAAATTCAGCGGAATATGGTTGTGTGATTTAGCCCCAAGATGGATGTATCCAGCTCCAGTTTTAACCTTTAATTAGTCTTGTGGTGTCCATCAAGCCCCAAGTGAGTTCTTTTCATCATATTTCTGCAAGTATGGAAGGTACTGTAGGTAACCATCAGTTTTAATCAATATAAAAATATCGAGAAGACACATAATTAATCCAGGCTGGGGACAGCCAATATATATTCCCCCCTACATGGATACATAGAATAAATAGTGGAATACTCCAATAATTAATTAGAAACCCAAAAGAACTAAAGAAAATTATGTAATCTCGCCTTGAGAAAGCAGAACGTGAAACGCGCGTCGGGGCAGCTGTGCTGGGCCCATCTAAGTCCTCTTCTATCATGGGTAAGTACAGGACACTTTAGATCCCAGACATATTTTGTCTATCCTTAATATAAGTACTGTCTTATTTATTTATATGCCCTTATTTAGAATTAATCTATATAGTGCATGCTATTATTATTTTATACTTGCTTTGTATTGGAATTTGATGTGTTCCCCCATATAGTCTTACTAGACCTCTATTTGTTATATCTTTGGTGGTTAATTTTTAATATAATCAGTAAAATATATTTTTATATAGCTCCTTTGATTGTTGATTTTGGTTACTCCATTTTCTTTTGTTCTATTTGGGTTTCTAACCATCCGTTTTATTAGCTTCCTCCCTTGTCAACTACACGTGCCACAGCGAGCAATAGCATAAGTATTTTGGTGCAACTAACTGAAGATTGAAAGATGAGGACTGCCATACAGGACTGCCAAACCTTGCAGAAATCAAAGGGTCCAGCCAAGATTCTCATGTATAGGGTTCGCCTGACGGATGATGAGCATCTGGCATCTCTGATTTCATTATAAAGAACAAGCCGTTGCCAGATATGTTTGGCAGCAGCTCTCTCAGAGAGGACCCAGAAGTTGGAAGAAACAGCTGAATTATCATTTGGAAGACAGCCATACAAAATGTAGAGTGGTCTCCTTTCCTTTACCACTTTTCTGTTTCCAGGCTTCCTAATTGTCGGGGGTGGTTCACTAATGAGGACTGATGGTTCGGCCATTGGTATAATTAAACCACTGGTCCAAATTGTGTGTTCTAACATGCTACAAGCAGAGGCAGAGCATCAGAGGAGCATAGACAGCATCTGAGCAGTGCTTGCAAGGTCTATAGCAATGAGCTTGTAAGCGCTGTACTCTTGATTAAGAAACTGTCCTTCACTGATGGCGATCGATAACCGTGGTATCTAACAGTACACAATAGAATTAAGTAGCACCTTTATTCACAATAGTTCAATACATGATCCCCGATTGGAGTGCCCGAGTCCTGGAAAGAGGTCGTAAGACACCAGGTCAGTGGCGCGAGAGGTGCTGGGTGGCCCCTTCAGTAGGTCCTACCCCTAGAATAGCTATTTTGAATATTCATTTTGCTTTCCGCACATTGTAATTCTCCGGATATCAGGACTGTGACGATGATTATTATTAACGGGCGAGTTTTGGCTGCGCTGTATGTCTCTTGTCATAAATATATAGCATGATATGTTTATTGCCAGCGTGCAGAGCTCTATATTGCAAAGAATGATGACAGGCGTCGGATGATTGTCAGGCAGGCATGCAGCCCGTGTCATTGTCATACATTAATGAGAATTCTATAAAACAATCCCTTCCATATGACACATCTCTCTCAATAGCTGTCACATGATAGAGACAACAAAAATGTGTGTGTATATATATATATATGTATCTACTATATAATTGTCTAAGGGTCACTTCCGTCTTTCTGTCTGTCACGGATATTCATTGGTCGCGGCCGCTGTCTGTCATGGAAATCCAAGTTGCTGATTGGCTGTTTTGCCACGACCAATCAGCGACGGGCACAGTCCGGCGGCAACATGGCCGCTCCTTCCTCCCCGCAGTCACTGCCCGCTCCATACTCCCCTCCGGTCAGCCCTCACACAGGGTTAATGGCAGCGTTGACCGCGGTGTAACGCACTCGGTTAACGCTGCTATTAACCCTGTGTGACCAACTTTTTACTATTCATGCGGCCTATGCAGCATCAATAGTAAAAAGATCTAATGTTAAAAATAATAATAATAAAAAAATGTTATATACTCACCGTCCATCGGCCCCCCCAGATCAGGAACCGGCCTTTCCCACTCCTCGCGACGCCCCGGTGACCGCTCCATGCATTGCGGTCTTGCAAGACCGCTACGTCATCATCTCACGAGACCGGAGCTCGCGAGAAGCGTCGGTAACCGCTTCGATCCGGGGACCAACGGAGGGTGAGTATAAAACTATTTTTTATTTTAATTTTTTTTTTTTTAACAGGGATATGATGCCCACATTGCTTTATACTGCGCGGGCTGTGCAATGGACTGCGCGGGCTGTGCAATGTACTGCGCGGCTGTGCAATGTACTGCGCGGGCTGCGCTATATACTCTGTGGGCTGCGCTATATACTACGTAGCTGTGTTATATACTACGTGGCTGTGCTATATACTACGTGGCTGTGCTATATACTACGTGGCTGTGCTATATACTACGTGGCTGTGCTATATACTACGTGGCTGTGCTATATACTACGTGGCTGTGCTATATACTACGTGGCCGGCCGCGAACAATCAGCGACAGGCGCAGTCCGCAAATTGGCGCGGGATTTGAACCACGCTTCGCTAATTGGTCGCGGCCGGCCGAATCCTGCGTATTCAATGTATTATTCTAAAATCTTCATAAAGTTGGCCTCTTTAGGAGACTTTTTTTTGCTAAAATTCATGTATTTGGAGCTAAACATTTTTGCATTTGGTTTTCGTTAAGAATTTTGCATAGTTTGCTTTACAGGCTGTTTATTTTCCTGCACATTCAACCCCAATGTGGTCTACGGTCGTCAATCAGCTGAGAGGAGCTCAGAAAAAGACCAATCACCGAGAATCCATCAGTGAGCTTGTTGAGTGACAGTCTGATGGGGACCTTGTAACTTTTAATGGACAGCAAATGGGGCAAAACATTTCACGAAACCCAACAGCAAAAATTATTTGTACCTCTTTTTACATGCACTTAAGTAAAGAATAATAGTCCACAAAAGCAGGGCAACCCTTGTATACCAACGTATACTCCAGTTCATTTCTTTCGGTTTTCCAGTGTCACGATGTGGTTGGCCCTTCACATGATCACATGAGACCAACCACAGGGTCAGACTGATCACAATGTATGAGGCTCACCTTGTGAAGTGGACCCACTAAGCCCAAGCTCAGGGTGGGTACACGGACCCAGGGCGCGGGTGAAGTTGGCAGGAAGCGAGGATATGGCACGCTCGGTAATTTTGGGAGCAGGACGGATGAAATGAAAAAGGCAGCAGAGAATGCAGTAAGTTAACGCACGGTTGTGCACAGAAATCAACGTCTTAAATCACAATCCTAAGACATAGGTGTGTGTGCGAATGGGCATTAAAATGGTATTCTCATCTCCAAGATTCCTATCCCAATATGTAATAATAATAATAATATTAGCACATACCTCCAATTAGAAATGTAGTATAGTTTTTCTGATTCACTCTGTCTCTTTCCTCATGTGCATGCATTGCTGGACCTTAGGTATCCATGGTTACGACCATTGATATAGTGACAGTTAGCTAGTTTCTAGTCGTCATAACCATGGATACCTAAGGTCCTGCAATACCTGCACATGAGGAAAGAGCCATAGCAAATAAGAAGAGCTATACTACATTTCTAATTGGAGGAATTTGCTAATATTGTTATTATTACACCTACTACATATCAGGATAAGATCTTGGAGATGGGGAATACCCTTTTCAGAAGAATCATGGAGAGGACAGCAATGAACCACACCAGGCAACCTGCAAAACCCAATATGGAGCACAACAGAGGGCAGCGGACCGAGGTGAAGGAAGTGGAACCCAGGATACCAGGGACGTGTGTGTAACACATTGTTGGAATGGAGATTGTTGAGTGATGGAAGAACAGGGATATGAAGAGGCAGAAGGGACAGTAAGAACAAGTCAGGAAAAGAGAATATAAAGTTAGTTTTTTTTTTCTTAACCCATTTCCTCACCCTCAGAAAAATCTTTTACATTTTTACCAAATTTTTTACTAATCTGTCTGAATAATAATTCAGAAGATTTCCACATCTCTAGATAAATACTTCTCTTATTGAGGGGTCTGTGTGCTATGAGAAAACCCTCTACCAGGATGATTTCTAGCATATTTTGCCAGAATTTTTTTTTGCCACAGGGTTCAGTTGTATCTAAATTTGCTGCCAAGACAAAGTAGCTTGCTGATGCCTCCCGGGGAGCTTACTGTATCACCTGGATTGCACGCCTTGCTAGCGCCCCCGTATCTGCGCCCCTGCTGCTTATTATTTGACAGTCAAGCTCACGGCAGACAGTTTAGTACATATCAAGCAGTAATATAATGATACTTTTACTATTCAACTAAGCTGCTAATTATATTAATTTACCCATAAGTGTAATTTATATTCATTCCTTTTATGACTATCCATGTCAGGCATTGTCTCAGAGCCATCACTTAGTGACCCGGGGCCCATTAACAGCTACTTAAAATGAATGGAGTATTATTCCCATTACATAAAATACATGTTCAATATGACATTAAAACACGTATTGATGGCCCGGAGATCTGTCATGGGGAGATAAGCACTTATTTCTGATATTTATATCTGCACAGTGCAACCTCTATATTTTACAGTGAGCCCTTTAATGATTCTGCTCGGTATAAAGAGTGATTTATCATAAAGAAATGACATTCTCTGATCATGGGTCTACAGCGTGATTGACCTGGTATGACATGGATGATCTAGATAAACCAAACAAAAACTATGTAAATATCTCATCACAACTAATGTAACAAGTGATTTCTCCAAATTCACCACAAATGATTACTGCAGTTTCAGGATTATTTACCTCTGCAGGACCAGTGTGTGTTTAGTACTTAGAGCCACTCTGGCCCCCTACGACCTGCTGCCACTCTGGCCCCCTACGACCTGCTGCCACTCTGGCCCCCTACGACCTGCTGCCACTCTGGCCCCCTACGACCTGCTGCCACTCTGGCCCCCTACGACCTGCTGCCACTCTGGCCCCCTACGACCTGCTGCCACTCTGGCCCCCTACGACCTGCTGCCACTCTGGCCCCCTACGACCTGCTGCCACTCTGGCCCCCTACGACCTGCTGCCACTCTGGCCCCCTACGACCTGCTGCCACTCTGGCCCCCTACGACCTGCTGCCACTCTGGCCCCCTACGACCTGCTGCCACTCTGGCCCCCTACGACCTGCTGCCACTCTGGCTGCTATGACTTGCTGCCCCTTCTGGCTGCTATAGCCTGCTGAAAATGTAATGCATAGCGAGACACTTGAGACACTGGCTTCTGGCAGCACTCCGGAGGAATCTTAGGCCATTCCTCAAGGACAATGGCTTCCAGGTCACTAATACTGTTGAGTAGTCAGTAGAGAAGTCGAAAGTAGTTAAGAGAAGATACCATTGCCTTACATAAAAAAAATCAAAAGATATTGAATGATTCTAGAGATACAGATGGAAGCAGAGATCACAAGTTCAAAGTTATATAACACCGGCTACACGACCTGGATATGGCAGAAAGGAGATTCAGTCACCAGCAGCCACCAGATTATTGAAGATGGCGGAGGTCAATATGAGTCAAGGGACTGCAGAAGACCTGTAGCAAAATCTGGTGGCAGCAGGTGCTGAGGTTTCAGTAAGGAACACACAATGTTGAAGGTCTCCATGTTCTAACTTCAAGATGAAACCTGTACTAACCGAAGAGAACAAGAAAAGTCTGCTCCAATATGCTCAAAAACATAAATAAGCCACAAAAGTCTTGTTGCCAAGCCCCTGTAGTGCCGCTGCTCTGCCCATTTTGTTAGAGCTGGGGCAAAAATGTCATGAGAATGTCAAGTCGCAAAACTTTGGCACAGCCTTGAGTTGCACCAAAAGTTTGCGACTTTTCATAGCTTTTTACTACAGAAAACTGCTGTAAAAGCTTGAATGAATCGGGCCCTAGATGTACACTGGATGGTTGGGGAGCCTGAATAGTTTTGATAGCAGCTGTATCTTCTACCGCGTACTCCTCTATCTACCCACACAGTAAGAAAAACAAAGCAGCACAAGACATTACAGGGTTGAGGCCTCCAAGACATATATCTGGACTATTCCAGTATAACCAAAGAAAGAAGCCAGCTCTCCGAAAATTACGGTGCAATCCAACTGGCCAGTTGAGGTATGGTTGCTCTACATGGTCATTTCGGAAGTACTGCCTTTCTTTTTTGGGTTCTATCTAGAGAACAGGAGAGGAAATGGAGCTGCGGAGAGCATGTGCGACCACTGTACCGCTGACTCTGTACGGGAGTGGTCGCATATACTATGACTCGACTATGACTTTGGGTCAGCCGTTTTCAAGATTAATGGTGGTTTTTGAAGCCCGACCTCTAGGGATCCCTTGTATGAGGCGTGGTGGTGGCCACTTCCTAGAGTTTTGCTGCCACCATATTCTTGCATTTGCATTTCCATTGCTGTTCCTTCGTTAATAACGGATTACAATCATCCCAGGGATCCCAGTTCTAAATCCCGATGTTCTCCGTGAGCCCCATAATAAAAAAAAAATTAAAAAAAGTGTCCAACCCTTTTATTAAAGAATAGAAGCATAGACTATTATAGGCCGACTAATTAATAAAGCACCTAAATTACAAAATTTACAACAACAAAAAACAAAAAAGAAAAACACCTCCCATGGCCACTAGGTGTCATGGTAGACCACGCTCATGGGTTTTTCGTGAAATTTTTTTTTTTTTGTAAAAAGGGTCAAATCTACAGGTTCCATAAAGCAAATAATATTTTTTGAGGATTTTAAGAAACAATAGCTATATGGCATGCAATGACAGGATCCATGAAGCATTATAGGGCACCATAGGGAACCGTTATATTAAGCCATAAATTTAGGATAAAGGGAATGACTACACAATAAAACCTAATGAGAACCCAAAGTATGTGTAAGTAGCATCAATGTGAGCTAACAGCTGTCAGTCGCATCCATTCAGCCTGTTATACAATGCTTGAGGGGTTTTTTAATGGGATTTTTACTATTTTGCAGAGAATGAAAAATAGCAGATTTCTCCGCACAGGAGGTAAAAAAAAAAAAAAGCAGATATATCCCTTTAATAGGCAATACTCTGCGTCTGTCCTGCAGGCGTTGGTGTGACCTTGGTCTCTATTTTGGATAAATCAAAGCAGATTGATCCCTCCAGGTGACACCGAGATGCCACATGTCACCGCGTCATCCAGTCTGCGCACCCCATGATGTGGAAACTTATTAACTGTAATAACGTTGCTTGTTAGTGCGCCGGTGACAGGTGACAACTATGTCCCGTACCGGCGCAGGCGGACGTGGAAAGGGGGGTGGAGGGTAGAGGAAAGTGGGATGAAATATAACAATGAAATAGCTGAAGGAGAGAAAAGTTACAGAAAAAAAAAAGTACAATACACATAGGTTACTGTCGAGGTGACGGTCATTACGACTTTTACCGTAAAGGAGAAATAAAAACTTTCCTTGATCACACAATGAGCCAAAAAAATAATTTGTTTCATAAAGACGAACAAATCAATCCGTAACAAATTGAAATTCAAAATTAAATTTGCCCAAAATTTTGAATTCTGAGAAATGCTAAATTTTTGGAATTCAAATGTCCTTTAATGAATGTAGCAACGTGAAGGTCAACCGGCAGCAATTTTGCTGTATTGTTGTGAGTGCTCAAAAGGAGATAAAATGATAAAATACATTATATTCACATGTCCTAAGCCCTCATCCGTTTTTATGCTCCTCAATTAAATTCTTTTGTGGGAATGGAATGTTCCATTTTAGGGTCCTTTTCGTGGTCGATAAAAGCGTCGTAGGAAGCAAAAGTGCCCGAAGAACCGAAGAGGAATGGCAGCGACGGCAACAAAAAGAGATGAGGTCCAAGGGCAGGTCAATAGAGGGCGTCTTATTATTTTAACCCCTTCACTCCCTTTAAGTTTTGTTTTTAATGCATTGGGGTCTTTTGATTTTTCGATTGGAGCCAAAATCGAATCTACTGGACGAATAGAGCAAAGTCTGAGAAAATCAAAAATTCCAGGAGATTATCTTCTCTCTACTATTTCACCTAATGTACAGGAGATAAGAGGTTTAACCATCCTTCAAATGGCGCAATTGTGTGCCGATGGGAGATATATAAATATACATTTGACATAGGTTCCTGCCTGGGCACCAAAAAAAGCAAATCTACGATGGCTATAAGCAGGTTATGGTGTAAATGGTGTTTTGGTCCCGTCACCAAAATATCCAACTTTTTTTCTGCCATGGTTTTGGTGCACGACCCTTAGTTATTCTTCCCCATAATGATGTCACAAAACATCCCATTCGGCATCTTTAATATGGAGACTAAATTTC
The DNA here is from genome assembly GCF_032444005.1 of Ranitomeya imitator. Taxonomy (NCBI): domain Eukaryota; kingdom Metazoa; phylum Chordata; class Amphibia; order Anura; family Dendrobatidae; genus Ranitomeya; species Ranitomeya imitator. The sequence goes on from NC_091291.1 coordinate 131,582,124, forward strand.
CCACTTTAGATACATTTAGGTGCATAAGTAGAAATTGCCGGGCCCCACGGCAAACACTCGAATGTCCCCCCAAACATTTAAAAGACAAGTTATAATGTGTCGTAATACAAGGAAAAAAACACTATATTGGAAAGTGTTTTTTTTTATGTTTTTGTCCACCTTTGGGGACACAAATGTATGTTTTGTTTTTGTTTTAGTTAAATAATTTTTGTAATTGTGTTTCATTAACAATTTTGCCCCATTTTCCTTCCTCAATTTTTCTGTTGCCTTATATATTGCTGGCTGCAGATTGAGTTAACCGTGAAATCAATCAATGAGCTTATTCTGATGGCCCAACGGGAAAGTTTCTACCTCTTTTCTCTATTTTTTTTTACATAATTTTTTCAGCTGATTTATGACCACAGACCACATCAAAGTTGATTGTGACGGGAAATAAAGAGCCTATAAAAGCCAAATGGTACATGAGAATCCATCAATAAGCTTATTCCGATGGCCCAACGGGAGAGTTGCTAACTCTTTTCTCGATCTTTTTTTTAGCTCCTCTCATCCGATTTATGACCACAGACCACATCAAAGTTGATTGTGCCGGGAATCAAAGAGCCTGTAAAAGCCAAAACGGTGCAACATTTTTAATGCATCTGAATTGCAAAAATGATTTTTTGCCAAATACATATGCAACTTAAATTAAAAAAATGAAAATGTCCCTAGCACTTTAATACCTCCTAGAAGTTTTTTAAATATTTCTTTTCTATTTTTCTTGACCTATATATGATAACTTCTACTCTGTAATGCTCTACAGCACCTTGGTCCACACTACTGATCAGAGAAAGGTTTACTTATTGATATTTTTGCGTTTGTAGCCACCGCATTGAAGTTCTAGCCTTTTTTATGCATAAAACTTTTTTAAGTCACAGATGAATGGTCGAGAATTAAAAAAAAGAAAAAAATATCCAGGGATCTGATGAATATCTCTATCAATATTCTGCCCAGTGGTGTCTTGTGTAAATGCAACACTTAGGCTATGTGCACACGTTCAGGATTTCTTGCAGAAAATTCCTGAGAATTCCGGACATTTTCTGCAAGAAATCCGCAAGAAAACCGCATGCATTTTTGCCGCGATTTTGCTGCGGTTTTGATGCGTTTTTGCCGCGGTTTTGACGCGTTTTTGCCGCGTTTTTTTCCGGACACTTCCCAATGCATTTTGGAGTGGGAAATCCGCAAAAAAACCGGAAAATTAATGAACATGCTGCGTTTTTTGCCGCGATGCGTTTTTTTCGCGGAAAAAAACGCATCATGTGCACAAAACATGCGGAATTCATTCTAAATGATGGGATGCTTATTGTATGCGGGTTTTTTTGCGGTTTTATAGCATTTTTATTGGGAAATAACGCGAAAAAAACGCAACGTGTGAACACAGCCTTACACTTTACCATTGTGCCAAAGATGAGGATAATATTTTTGCAGTTTTATAGTTTCTCACTGATATTTACCTTACATTTATTCTTTCGATCTTTCAAAAATGAAATAACAGTTCATGTCAATTTTAAGGCTTTAAAATTACGAAAAGAAGGAAAATAGAAAAAGTAAAGAAAGATGAAAAGTAAAGAAAGAGGAAAGAAGGAAGGGACAGTCATATGAAAATGATGGCGCAAAGTTGGAAATTTTGGGCAATTTGGTAAGTTTTGCTCTCAAATTTTGTACAATTAGTAGACCATCATTGTTCGTTGTTAAAGATCATACAAAAGCTTCTGTATTTAGATTTATAAAAGAGTGCAAAATATTCGTGATCCGAGTCATTTCGGTATTTGGGGATTTTTCATTCAAGTAGGTTTAGAGCCAATCTTACCATAAAGACCTAAAACTAGAGTTTTTCCCATGTTGTATGTATCCATTCCAATAAGAGAATTAAAACTTTCAGGGTTAATGTTGTGGCAACAAAGTACATTTTTGTGTTTTTTTAATTTTAGAAAGTATTTGAAAAATTTGGGTGATTTTCCAAAATTGGTAAAAAAAAAATGACTAAAAAGGAGCAAATGCTAGAAAATAACAAAAACGTAAAAGTAACAAAAACGTAAAAAACATGAAATCCCCATGGTGTGAAGAATTTACTACCTAGATTTTCATGTTTGTTTGGTTTTTGAAATGTTTACATGCCATTATTCCATGATGTTGCCATTTCGTAATTCAAAATTCTAAACAAAAAAAACAAACAAACAAAAAAAAACAATCCCCAATTTTCTCTTGGATTTCCCATGTAGATCAATAATGGATTCTAATCAGACAAATCGTGGAATCCTATGCTATAAAAGGCATGTTCGAGACATCTGAGGATGAAATTGACGATCAGGACGTGCGTCTGTGTAACAAGTGCATTAGCGCAGCAACATGATGAATAGTAATCGCTGTGCCTAATGGCGTGGTAAAGAGGAAGGATTTGCTTTGCTTCTTTTTTCTAATGATCACTATTAGACCTTATGGGTATAGGCTACATACAAAGCCAAGTCACTCCATCTACAAGTATATTATATAGATAGTCTCCCCTAAGTGTATCCTTCCTTACCTTTCCACCTGGCACAAAATGATCAGCATTGAAAAAAAAAAAAAGAGACAAGTTGTTGGGCATTGCTTACGGTATATGAGTCTTTTTATATGTGTTTTTCAAAGTTCTGCACCAGTCACTTCCTTTACTGGTGATGTCACAAATACGGATACCTGCCAGGAGGCATGAGCAATTGGCCAGTATTGTGCATCTGTCCCAGAATAGTACAGGTGCGGAATACCTGCAGATTGCGTATGCATCAGAACAGGTATACGTAGACGTGACGTCACTGGACCCGTTAACCTCCTGATACGGAAGTCAGCTGAGCCGGTATAACGGTCATGAGAATGTCACGCCAATCTGGGGAGATCAGGGGGAAGATCACTGCTTATTGTGAACCGCAGATCTTCCATTTAGGCTGTGCGTTTGGATCCCATATTAAATTAATTTGGTTTCCTTTGGTGCTGAAGAGGTTAACGACCCTTTCTATGCTGGTCAGAAACATGCAGCTCCATTTCAGCTAATATAGGTTATACCCTATATATAGGGGACAACTTTCTGATCGCTGGTCGTCCGAACGCTGGAACCCCCAATAATCCAAAATTGAGGTTTTGGAACCACAACAGAGCTCTGAAAGCAGAGGAAGGGTGCATGCTCGGGCTCTGTTCTGTGCACAATCTATGGGAATGGCGGAAAAACTGAGCAATGTTCTTGGGAGCCCCATAGACAATGAATGGAGTGAAAGTCAAGCATGTGCAACTCCACTACTTTCAGGATGAGGCTGCCGAAGTTTTTGGTATTCCAGAGTCCCGTTCTCGGAATCACCAGAGGTCCCAGCAGTCAGACTCCCAGCGATAAACAAGATATTCCCTATCCAATAGAGAGGGAATAACTTATTGTTTATGGGGAAAAAAACATTTATAGTCATGTTCAGCATTTATCCCTAAATTTGAAGAATTATTTTTTAAAATGTGGATAGTATTGAAAATGCATAGTTTGCAACATGGCACGTAACCAGGGCCGGACTGGGACTAAAATTCAGCCCGGGCATTTGAAGTTACACAGGCCCACTTGTCACATGGTGACTGTATAATATCTTTGTACACTTGTAGGCAGGGCCGGTTTTAGGCAAAGTGGGGCCCTAGGCAAAGTTTAAAATGGGGCCCCAAATGCTAACATATTGCACATCACACAGAAGCATTTCAGTTGTATTTACATGCGCTGATCTCAGGCCACTAAATGAGTTTGATCGACAATACTGAAGTCATTGGACACTTGTTTCCCGGCCTCTTTTCACCAACTGAGGAATAATGATGGGACAGAACGATCACTATCAGATCACCATACAGTATCATGTTATCAGCAGCACATCTACAGTTTACACCGGCGATGTGCTGCTGAGAACAATGATTTTTGTTCCAGCAAAAGCAATCTGAATATGCAGCATTTTACTTGTTTAGTAAAATACACCCCATAGTCCTCCATATATTATAATGTGCACCACAGTCCTCCACATAGTATAATACACTCCCTATAGTCCTCCATATATTAAAATACACTGCTCAGTCCTCCATATAGTATAATACACTCCTCATAGTCCTCCATATAGCATAATACACTCCTCATAGTACTCCATATAGTATAATGCACCACCATAGTCATCCATGTAGTACAATTCACTTCCCATAGTATAATGCACCCCATAGTTCTTCATATAGTATAACGTATTCCCCATAGTCCTCAATACAGTATAATTCAGCCCACATATAGTATAATGCAGCCACCCCAGAGTATAATGCAGTCACCCCATAGAATATAATGCAGCTTCTCTCATAGAGTATGATGCAATCACCCCTCAAAGAATATAAATATAATACAGCCCCCCCATAGAACATAATGTAGCCCCGAATAGAATATAATACCGCCCACCTCCCCACAGAATATAATGCAGCCCCCCTCATAGTTTAATGCAGCCCCCTCATAGAGTATGATGCAATCACCCCTCAAAGAATATAAATATAATACAGCCCCCCATAGAATATAATGTAGCCCCGAATAGAATATAATACTGCCCACCTCCCCACAGAATATACTGCAGCCCCATCAAAGAGTATGATGCAATCATCCCTAATAAAATCTAATACAGCCCCCATAGAACATAATACAGCCCACCTCCCCATAATATATAATGTAGCCCCCACAGAATATAATGCAGCCCCCCATAGTATATAACACAGCCTCCCCCATAAAATATAATACACCCCCATAGTAAATAGCAAAGCCCGCATAGTATATAGCACAACCCGCACAGCATATAGCACAACCCGCATAGCAGATAACACAGCCCACGCAGTAATATACAGCACAGCCCACGTAGCAGTATACAGCACAGCCCACGTAGCAGTATACAGCACAGCCCACGTAGTAGTATACAGCCCAGCCCACGTAGCAGTATACAGCCCAGCCCACGTAGCAGTATACAGCACAGCCCACATAGCAGTATACAGCACAGCCCACATAGCAGTATACAGCACAGCCCACATAGCAGTATACAGCACAGCCCATGTAGTAGTATATAGCACAGCCCACATAATAGTATACAGCACAGCCACACAGTAGTATACAGCACAGCCCACATAGTAGTATACAGCACAGCCCACCTAGTAGTATACAGCACAGCCCACAGTGTTATATAGCATAGGCCACATAGTAGTATATAGCACAGCCCACACGATAGTATATAGCACAGCCCATATAGTAGTATACAGCATCTCTCCTCCCCCCCCCTCCACAGTCCAGTCAAGAAAAAAAAAAAAATCACGCTCCTCACCTCTCCTTGTGCCTGCGTTGCTCCCTGCTCCTGTCTTGGCAGCTGCCGCTGCACTGCCTGGCACACGGTGAGTGCGCACACCCGCAGTGTCAGAGTCAGAGTGGGGAATACTGGAAGAGGGGGCGTCAGCAGACGCCCTCTCCTCCATCATTGCATTCAACTGTACCGGCGTCATAGACGCCAGTATAGTTGAATGCGGCGGCGCTGGTGGGGGTGGGGTGTTGGGTTTGGCGAGTCGGCGAGCAGCGGCCCACTACTGGCACCGGCCCTTCTGGCATTTGCCAGAACTGCCCGATGGCCAGTCCGGCCCTGCACGTAACTAACATAATTCTCATACCAGGCCAGCCTTGATGAAAAATAGAAGCCTGTGCAGAACCAATGGCCACAGAAAAAGACAAAAACTGTCAGAAAACAGGATTCTTTTTCGTCAAAATCGTATTTCACCCTAGGGTGTGAAATGATTAGTTTTTTTTTTAACAGTTCTAAAATTGCTATCATCAGCATTGTCTATAACAGATAAGCTGATCAATATTTCTAGAGTTTAGAGAGGATTAAATTGATTCAATAGGAGTCAAATTTGTGACAATTTTTAGAAATTTGTTGAACTCCAAATATTTGAACAATATTCCATTTTCTTCCCACAAATGAAATGCCCACCTTCTGAGCATTCCTCATCCACCATCATGGAATTTTTAAATTAGAAGAGACTATCATAGCCTGTATAAAACCCAAAGCAGTGAATGCAGCAGCCATTTTGGGGTGAATCTGGATAGTGAGAAAATGTCACTGCTCTCCACTCACTTCAGCCATAAAACACTGAATAAACATTGCATATAATGTGTGACAAATAATCAGTGAAAAAGATTGATTTGTGAGTAAAATAATAATACAGATTTAATTAATAAGAATTCAAAGATATAAGAGTCAGTGTCATATACTTTTTGTTAAGGAAATTGAAGGCTTTGGAGTACTTTTGATTAGTGCCAAATTTAACTTCCTGCAAAATTTAACAGTTCCTTAACCCCCTCACACCACAGCAAGCCTGATTTCATCTTCATGAGAAGGACAAATTTTAGCATTTTGACCAGTGTCACTCTATGTGGTAATAACTCTAGAACGCTACAACAGATCCCACTGAGATTGTTTTCTCGAGACGTATGACTTGCGTTTGTGGAAAAACATTGGGAATTTGGTGAAAATTTGGAAAATTTAGCTTTTTTCGAACTTTTAATTTTTATGCTCATAAATCAGAGTTAGGTCAACCAAAATAGTTAATAAATAACATTTCGCACATATTTTCTTTACACAGATATGCCATATGTGGGTGAAAACTACTGTTTGGGTGCATGGTAGGGCTCCGAAGGGAAGGACCGCCATTTGACTTTTTGAATGTAAAATTTGTTGAAATAATTAGTGGAAGCCATGTCGCGTTTGGAGAGCTCCTCATGTGTCTAAACAGTGGAAACTGCTCACAAATGAAACTATTTTGCAAACTAGATCCCTCACGTAACATATCTAGATGTTTGGTGAGCCTACTGAACCCTCAGGTGCTTCACAGAAGTTTATAACGTTGAGCCGTGAATATATAAAAAAAAAAAAAAAAAAAAAATCTAATTTTACCCATAAATTTTTCTTTAGCCCCAAATTTTTCTTTTTCACAAGGGTAACAGGAGAAATTGCACTGTACAATTTACTGTACAATTTCTCCTGAGTATGCCAATACCCAATATGTGGAGGAAAACTACTGTTTGGGCGCATGTTAGGGCTTGGAAGATAAAGAGTGCCTGATGTGCCCAAACAGTGGAAACTGCCCACAAGTGACCCCAGTTTGGAAACTAGACCCCTCAAGAAATATATCTAGATGTGTGATGAGCACCTTGAACCCCTAGGTTCTTCACAAAAGTTTATAACATTGAACCATGGAAAAAAAAATCCCATTTTTCCCACAAAAAAAGTTAGTTTGGCCCCAAATTTGTTACTTTCCCAAGGTTAACAGAAGAAAATGGAACCCAAAATTTTTTGTGCAATTTCTCCTGAGTACTCAGATACCGCATATGTGGAAGAAAACTACTGTTTGGGTGCACGGTAGGCCTCAGAAAGGAAGGAGTGACCGTGATAGAATGGTCTGCGGGTGTCATGTTGCATTTGGAGAGCACCCGATGTGCCTAAACAGCGGAAACCCAATTTTGGAAACTAGACCCCTTGAGAAATTTATCTAGATGTGTGGTGAACACCTTGAACCCCCAGGTGCTTTACAGAAGTTTATAACGTAGAGCTGTGAAAATAAAAAAAAATAAAAAACATTTTTCCCACAAAAAAATATTTTAGCCCCAGTAATGAGAGAGAGAGAGAGTCAAAGTCAAAAGTTTCCATCCATTTCATTTCCATTTGGTACCATAGCCCTTAAACTGAATTACTTGGGTTAAGCATTTGGGATTTCCTTCCACAAGCTTCTCACAATAGTTGTTTGGAATTTGGGCCCATTCCGACAAACTATTTCTAATGACTTATCAAATATTGCGAAAACCATGTATATTTTCACTTTTTGCAGTCAGAATGCTGTTATAAAGCTCTGCAATGCCCTAGAATAGCGGTGTTTTATAACTTGTCAGCCCTGCAGACACAAGTTAGTTAAATCATGCACTGTGCCAGGTGACCCTGCTGTCATCATGACAACATCGAGTCACCATGGCAACGATTGGGCCATCTGTTGTGAATTCCGCTCTTGGGCTCCCTTCCGGTGGTTGTAAGTGGCACTTTTGTGAGTTCTGCTCTTGGGCTCCCTCCGGTGGTTTTAAGTGGTATGGCTGCTCCTTGGATTTAGCAGTCTGCTGCTGCTTCCACTGATTGTCTTTCTGCTCGGCTATTTATGCCTGGCTCTTTCCTTCAGCCAGTGCCACTTGTCAATGGTTCCTGGTTGGATTCACATCTCTTTGGATTTCCCTGTTATCCTGACCAGTTCAGCAAAGCTAAGTCCTTGCTTGCTCTTTTCTGTCCACAGGTTGTGGACTTATCCGTTCTGTGCTTTCTATGTTTGTCCAGCTTGTCAGTATGAATTAATTCTGTGTAGCTGGAAGCTCTGGGAAGCAGATTTACCCTCCACACCTTTAGTCAGGTGTGGAGATTTTTGTAAACTCTGTGTGGATTTTTTGTAGTGTTTTATACTGACCGCACAGTATTCCATCCTGTCCTATCTATCTAGCTAGACTGGCCTCCTGTGCTCATCCTGGTTTCATTCTGTGTATGTCTTTTCCCTCTCCACTCACAGTCATTATTTGTGGGGGGCTAATCTATCCTTTGGGGATTTTCTCTGAGGCAAGATAGTTTTCCTGATTCTTTCTTTAGGGGTAGATAGTGCTCAGGCTGTGACGAGATGCCTAGGGAGTGTCAGGAGCATCCCACGGCTACTTCTAGTGTTGTGTTGAGCTTAGGGACTGCGGTCAGTACAGGTACCACCTCCTTCAGCGCTCATCCCATGTTGCTCCTAAACCACCAGATCATAACAGCCATCGCAATGAAGTTGGCGGGGGCACCGATTGCAGGACAGAGTGGGTTCCTTCTCTTTGCCTACCTCCTAAATGCTGTGATTGATATCAATGCCAGTATTTAGGGGCTTATAATGTCGGGATTGGTGCGGACACTGCTCCTGCTACTGTGCCGGTTTCAGCTGTCGGAATCAGCTGACCCTTGGTGGGGATTGCGTACACACAGCTCCTTTGCGCCTGAAATTTCCTCGACGTATCCATATGTCCAAGGCCGGTAAGTACCTACCAACCTGGACGTATGGAAGGCATTAAAGAGCTGATCCACAACCATGTATGTATGTATATATATATATATATATATATATATATATATATATATATATATATATATATATATATATATATATATATATATATATATATATATATTTATTAAATATATATATATATATATATATATATATTTATTAAATATATATATATATATATATATATATATATATATATATATATATATATATATATATATATATATATATATATATATATATATATATATATGTTTTTTTAACTATGAGCCAAAAACTAACAGTCAGGTCATTGCCATCTACCTGCCTGTTCTATCTGGCACCGGCTCCAAGTGGGCAACAAAGCAGCCATTCTTCTGCGTTGCTCTGATGATGTGGCATGACTGCCAACGTACTGATTGACAGCTGGATTCCGGCAGTTAGGCAGTGGCATGCTACCATCAGTCACACTACGTCAACAGAGAAGAGAGGAGGATAAGCCGCTCCTCTACTGATATGATGTCAGCAGAATCCACTGGATCGCCGGCAGGAGTAATCTGTAACTGCTCTGTTCCAAGAGAGATCGGCAGCGGGCAGAACAGGCAACGACCTGTCTGTTTAGTAAAAAAAAAAAAAAAAGATAGTCCTGATAACCCCTTTAAGGGAAACCAGTTAAAATGATTTTACTCCCGATATTAGTTGTAAGGCAGTGTACATCTTAGTACAACAATAAATTGTTACCTGTCTTGAAAGCCGACGTCCAAGCGCTGAGAAATCAAACTTTGAAACCAGATGCAAATTAGCCTGGAAGTGCATTGAGGAAGTGAAAATACACTGAGTATGTGGACACGCCCCCAATGCACATGTAGGCTATTTTGCATGTAGCTTTAAAAGCTCAATTTCTAAGCACTGGCACATCAGATTACTACAACACAGGTAGCATTTTTATTTTCGTTCTATGACCTATACAGTCATATTTACAGATTCAGTAGTAATATCATCCTGACAGGTACCCTTTAAGAGAATTGTGCCTCCTCTTCCACCCACTCACTTGCGCCACAGCTGCCCCTTAAGCTATTTCTTTCCTTTCGGAGTTTATAAACTCGAAGACTGATGCCTGGGCCTTAATTGCTTTCATAGATTCAATGTCAGAGCGCTACAATAGCTTATTTTTGAGAAAAAGGAAGAAGAAGGCGGCACAAATTACTAAATTTTTTCCCCCGTTCATATATTATCCTCTCACTACCGGCTCCGGCCCCCCGCAGATCGCAGTCCAAGTAAAGTGTTAATTGCGTGGATCAGTGAGAGTGGATGTGACAGGTTGGATCGGTCTCTCATGAGAGGGAGAGATTGTGTTTACTACAAAACCTGCTTCTATTTAGTGTCGGGGAGAATGATTAATCTTCCTGAGCGGAGCCTCACCCATCTGCTCTCACCTCTCTAATGAACTGCCTCATGCCACAGTCTATAACAGTCACAGACTGGCTGGGATCAGAGGGAGAGCAGACGATAGGGAGACAAAAATAGAAAAGCAAAAACGTAAAAACAGTAGGAAGGTAGACGTAGTGAGGTGCCAAAAACATCCTCACTACATCGGCTTTGCATGCTTATTCCCATATTTATACACCAACGCCAACATCCAAACTCACCTGCAGAAAATGCAACATTGCCCAAACAATGCCTATGTGCCCGACGCAAAAACTCTATTGCCCATCTATGCCTCCAATCTCATCAATATTCCATACGAGTCCATTAAAAAAAAAATTTCATGCCACCTACCCTCATGTGCCATACGGTTTACGTAAAGCTTTTAGTTTTAAATATAGTGGCATGTGGAGAGGACATGGGGGGCACATGGTTTGCTCATATATTGAAGATCACAGGGCTTTCCCAATTCAGCAGGTTACCACCTATCCATAGGATAGTTGACAACCGGGGATTGTTGGGACGGTAGAAGATAGCCAAGCATTGTACTGTCCCCCCGCAGACTTTCTACCACTCAATTATGATGATACACTTCAGAGCCTTGTTTTCGGGATCAATAGGGGCAACTCGACTATCGAAACCCACAGAGCCAAAAGCCTTCTGAACTGGTGTACTGTCCTGGGCAAGGAACTGGTTTAATCCCAAAATGTGTAGCCAAGGCACTAACAAAATACTTTCGAAAGATTTGAACTATAATTGTGTCTTCATAAGAGAAAAGCGCAGAACAAAGAGCGAGAGGAGTTGTGTAGTGAGGTTCTTACATTGGTTGAAAGCACACTAACCTATTTAAAAAGGAAGCCATCATCAAAAAATGACCTATTGCTTAAAATCAAAAAGTTTTTGTTTTAGATATATATTTTTTTTAAACATTGTCATTTTTTTACTTATCAAATTTTGTATTACAAATAAAAATAGAACTGTTGTAATATTCACACCGACCACTGGGACTTTTTTTTTAAACTCCAACCTCTCTAAACTCTCCTGGTGTTTCAATGGACAACACGTGTTTATTAGCCCCAAAAGTCCGGCCCAGACCCCATCATATAAAAAAAATCTATTGAGCGGGTACAAAGGTCATTGTGATGGGAAGAGGGGAAGGTGAGCTGTGACATTGCCTATTGTGATTTGTGGATCCTATGTTATAAGTGGCTTATAGAGCTATTACTAGCAGTCATTGTAATCCTGCCTCTGTTGATAAGGAGACTGCTGAAAATTCTTCCTGAAAGGACAAGAAATACGAGTCTATAAAAGTCCTAGTTGTCAGTGTGAAAATTGCAAGATTACCATTTTTCTTTTTAACCCCTTTACCCCCAAGGGTGGTTTGCACGTCAATGACCAGGCCAATTTTTACAATTCTGACCACTGTCCCTTTATGAGGTTATAACTCCGAAACGCTTCAACGGATCCTGGTGATTCTGACATTGTTTTCTCGTGACATATTGTACTTCATGATAGTGGTAAAATTTATTTGATAGTACCTGCGTTTATTTGTGAAAAAAACGGAAATTTGGCGAAAATTTTGAAAATTTCGCAATTTTCAAACTTTGAATTTTTATGCAATTAAATCACAGAGATATGTCACACAAAATACTTAATAAGTAACATTTCCCACAAGTCTCCTTTACATCAGCATAATTTTGGAACCAAATTTTTTTTTTTGTTAGGGAGTTATAAGGGTTAAAAGTTGACCAGCAATTTCTCATTTTTACAACACCATTTTTTTTTAGGGACCACGTCTCATTTGAAGTCATTTTGAGGGGTCTATATGATAGAAAATGCCCAAGTGTGACACCATTCTAAAAACTGCACCCCTCAAGGTGCTCAAAACCACATTCAAGAAGTTTATTAACCCTTCAGGTGTTTAATAGGAATTTTTGGAATGTTTAAATAAAAATGAACATTTAACTTTTTTACACAAAAAATTTACTTCAGCTCCAATTTGTTTTATTTTACCAAGGGTAACAGGAGAAAATGGACCCCAAAAGTTGTTGTCCAATTTGTCCTGAGTACGCTGATACCCCATATGTGGCAGTAAACCACTGTTTGGGCGCATGGGAGAGCTCGGAAGGGAAGGAGCGCCGTTTGACTTTTCAATGCAAAATTGACAGAAATTGAGATGGGACGCCATGTTGCGTTTGGAGAGCCACTGATGTGCCTAAACATTGAAACCCCCCACAAGTGACACCATTTTGGAAAGTAGACCCCCTAAGGAACTTATCTGGATGTGTGGTGAGCACTTTGACCCACCAAGGGCTTCACAGAAGTTTATAATGCAGAGCCATAAAAATAAAACAAATTTTTTTTCCCACAAAAATTATTTTTTAGCCCCCAGTTTTGTATTTTCCCTAGGGTAACAGGAGAAATTGGACCCCAAAAGTTGTTGTCCAATTTGTCCTGAGTACGCTGATACCCTACATGTGGGGGGGAACCACCGTTTGGGCGCATGGGAGGGCTCGGAAGGGAATGAGCGCCATTTGGAATGCAGACTTAGATGGAATGGTCTGCAGGCGTCACATTGCGTTTGCAGAGCCGCTAATGTACCTAAACAGTAGAAACCCCCCACAAGTGACACCATTTTGGAAAGTAGACCCCCTAAGGAACTCATCTTGATGTGTTGTGAGAGCTTTGAACCCCCAAGTATTTCACTACAGTTTATAACGCAGAGCCGTGCAAATAAAAAATATTTTTTTTTTCCACAAAAATTATATTTTAGCCCCCAGTTTTGTATTTTTCCAAGGTTAGCAGGAGAAATTGGACCCTAAATGTTGTTGTCCAATTTGTCCTGAGTACGCTGATACCCGATATGTGGGGGGGAACCACCGTTTGGGCGCATGGGAGGGCTCGGAAGGGAAGGAGCATCATTTGGAATGCAGACTTAGATGGAATGGTCTGCAGGCGTCACATTGCGTTTGCAGAGCCCCTAATGTACCTAAAAAGTAGAAACCCCCCACAAGTGACCCCATATTGGAAACTAGACCCCTCAATGAACTTATCTAGATGTGTTGTGAGAACTTTGAACCCCCAAGTGTTTCACTACAGTTTATAATGCAGAGCCGTGAAAATAAAAAATCTTTTTGTTTTCCCACAAAAATTATTTTTTAGCCCCCAGTTTTGTATTTTCCCAAGGGTAACAGGAGAAATTGGACCACAAAAGTTGTTGTCCTATTTGTCCTGAGTACGCTGATACCCCATATGTGAGGGTAAACCCCTGTTTGGGCACACAGGAGAGCTCGGAAGGGAAGGAGCACTGTTTTACTATTTCAACGCAGAATTGGCTGGAATTGAGATCAGACGCCATGTCGTGTTTGGAGAGCCCCTGATGTGCCTAAACAGTGGAAACCCCCCAATTATAACTGAAACCCTAATCTAAACACACCCCTAACCCTAATTCCAACGGTAACCCTAACCACAACTCTAATAAAGCGTTGTTTTTTGCCTCGTTTTTTTTTTTTTTTTTTCTTACGGTGTTTACTGAAGGGGTTAACTAGTGGGACAGTTTTATAGGTCGGGTCGTTACGGACGCGGCGATACTAAATATGTGTACTTTTATTGTTTTTTTATTATTTAGATGAAGAAATGTATTTATGGGAATAATATATATATTTTTTTTCATTATTTTGGAATATTTTTTTTTTTATTTTTTTATTTATTTATTTTTTTTACACATTTTGAAAATTTTTTTTTTACTTTTTTACATTGTCCCAGGGGAAGACATCACAGATCAGTGATCTGACAGTGTGCACAGCACTCTGTCAGATCACTGATCTGACATGCAGCGCTGCAGCCTTCACAGTGCCTGCTCTAAGCAGGCTCTGTGAAGCCACCTCCCTCCCTGCAGGACCCGGATCCGCGGCCATCTTGGATCCGGGGCTGGAGGAAGCAGGGAGGGAGGTGAGACCCTCGCAGCAACGCGATCACATCGCGTTGCTGCGGGGGGCTCAGGGAAGCCCGCAGGGAGCCCCCTCCCTGCGGGAAGATTCCCTATGCCGCCGGCACATCGCGATCATCTTTGATCACGGTGTGCCAGGGGTTAATGTGCCGGGGGCGGTCCGTGACTGCTCCTGGCACATAGTGCCGGATGTCAGCTGCGATAAGCAGCTGACACCCGGCCGCGATCGGCCACGCTCCCCCCGTGAGCGCGGCCGATCGGCTATGACGTACTATCCCGTCCAGGGTCAGATAAGCCCAGGGCACCTCGACGGGATAGTACGTCTAAGGTCACAGAGGGGTTAAATAAAAATCATAAAATGAAAAAAAAAGTCAAAAGAAAAAAGTACCAAAAACCTGACACTTTAATCAGTTGGTAATTTTTTGAAGATAGCTTCCATTTAATTCTTATTTTAGTTGCCTGATTAAAAAACTAAAGGCTATGAAGGTAAAGCACAAACTGTATATTTTGTGGCCAACTGTTGTAGTGTAAGAAGATAGTGGTTTTGCCAACTTTTCCACTGAAAGACATCTTTATTGTTGTTATGTATTTAAATTGTGTAATGTGTGTGGTGACATGCGTTATTAGTGACGGTGTTGTAGTTCGCCCGACAGTAGGGAGAGTTAGAGATAATTATTGGGACTAGCCCAGAGTGGGAGAGGTTAGAGTGAAGGGACTGAGACAGTTTCCTGTCAGTATGTCAGATAGGTCCCAGCCTGCAGCAGAAACAGACCTATGGTCTGATAAGTAGGCAGAGTCACATAACATGAGTGTCCCTGGAGTAAGTGGAGAGCGAGATCCAGGAAAGAGGCATGAGAAAGTGACAGAAGATGTGGGTGGATCTCCGGAGACGCAACCTGGGGCAGGAAACCTAGCAACGCATTACCGATCTTGCAAATCCAGGCAGTAACGGGATGGATCAGAGCAGGAAATGTGAGACAAAGAGTGCACAGGCCAGTAGTTCCAAGGAGAGAAGCTGAGTAATGGCCATAATGACCAAGTAGCTCCCATAAATGGAAAAGGATGCAGAACCGCAGGTTCAATCACAGGAATCTCACTTACAGGAAAGTTCCTGAAGTGCCGTGCTAGGATGTGGTGAAGACAGAAGACCAAGTAAGGAAGGATAGAGAAAACGTGTATGAAGATGTTCCATATATTAAGAGAAACGTTCACCCGCTATCTGTTGTATATAGATCCCTCCAAGTTATTGTTCAGTAAAAGACAGTTCATTGTAAAGTGGTCGTCTCCCTGACTTTTCAACATCTGGTCATGGCCAACCAAAGTCAACGACATCATGTGGCCTGAAAGGGTGTAGCACAAAGTCCACACACTCAGCCAGGACCCTCATTTTCATGTAGAGTTCTGGGGCGTGGAAGACGAGTACCTCTCCGAAGGCTACCACCCCGCACCCCATTATAGTAGCAGGTGGCTGAGCAAAATGAGGTGTGCGTCTACAGAGCAGAGAGCCAAAAAGCAACTTCGCCTTGACCAGAGTAAAAGGGCTAGAGTACTGATCTAAACCAGTTCCCCGTAGAGGGGTCGTTGCATGAAACTGGAATTCTCTTTGTTAGTCTTGTAGCATAATTGACCATTTCAGGCTCGTAAACCACTCACAAAGCTGAACCATAAGCACTTCCTGGTTCTGTGGAGTCACGTGATCTGTCACATGATTTTATGCACCAATCAGCAGCTCTGAGAAGGATCATGTGATGTAAACTGTGCTGCCTTTCTCTAAAGAAAGCAATGGAGTCTACATGACAAACTGGGATGTGTTTTTTGACACTTTTGGGGGCAGTTAAGTGGGCGCAATTAACCTTAGTTCTATTATAGTATTTGAATATCACAACGGTGCTTTGATTTATTGTAAATCAGCGATAAGATTTTTATCCCCTTTAAATGCCAGACGTAAGATGGTCTAAAAGTTCTGATTGTGTTTTTCTTAATTTCCTCTGGCAGCAACTGCTATAATTAATGTACATCCTGCGCTGTATATCTCCCCTGTTGAATGATTTTTATTGTTCCTTCTATCTGATGTCTATAATTCATATTGACTCCTAAACTCATCTCTATACATCATTGACTGTAAAAGAAAAAAAAAAAAGGATCAAACCTAGATTCCAATTAACCTTTCCAGGATAACTGTCCTTTTTTTTTCTAGACTCTGAGAGTTTTGAGAATTTTCCAAATGTATTCTTAGCCCGATCCAATATTTCTTGTAAATGCATTTTTGTAAACAGTGAAGTGGCGGAGGGCGGAATTATTCTCTGAACACACGGGAATCGTTCCAAGACAAGAATTCCATTAAGATAAGACTTATTTATCCGTGCAGGAGAACTCCCCTTTAACCTCTGCCACGCTGACAGGATTAATAACGCCAGCCTGAAATGATATCAGCCCCAATAATTGAATAAAGTCAGATTTAGTTGCAGGTTTTAGTTTTCTCGCAGGTTATTTATTCCTGGTCTCTCCGCGCCTGCCTGCTGACAGCTACTGAGAAGATGGATTAGCTCCGAGCAAACAGCGCCATGAATAAAATAAAAAATACATACAGCCAGTGATTTGGGCGACAGGCTCCCCTCTTTCCCATTTGGAGCTCTAAACATATGTCCATTGAGCTGAATTCTGATCGCCAAGACACCTACCGATCTCCCATAGTCTTCTGTCTGCCCCATATATGTGGATATTATACTCATTTTTTAATGATCTAGATTGTTGTAATTGATGAGATCAGCAAATTACATTGGCTGTGTCCATTTCCACTGGGAGAAAATCATTTACCCACCCCCGATAAATAAAGTAAGAAGCAATTTGTAACCGGTTACTAAAGCCCGTCTATAGAACAAGTGCTTAATTTCCACATAGCAGAGATTTAAGTGCTCACTTTGAAGATATTGTTGTCTTGCTTTCCCCATAACTCCTGGAGGCTAAAAGAACAAATTGTGTAATAAATTGAGCCATGCCAGTGTCTCTCTGCTCATATACCTAGAATGCTCCATTTCAGACCTCCTTTACAGTCTTATTGCATGGCGATTGAAAATGCATGTTTTCGCTAGCTTTTTTTTCTTTAATGTTAGTATAATTTTTTTTTGTAGCGCATCTTATAAGAAAACGTCACCTGTCCCCACACTCTGTCAATAACTCAAAAGTTCTGTTTTTCTATTGTATCAAATACTTATTTTATGCAATAAAATACAAATTAAATATGTAAAAATCCTACAGTGTGATTTTCTGTATTTTTTTTTTTTTTTAAGATTCTCCCACAGGTGAACTGTACCTACGATAAAAAATACAGACCCTCCATTCTTTGTAGGTGGAAAAACTTGCAAAAATCGGCAGTGTATGCAATACTTATTTTTATCACTGTGTGTATGTGTATATATATATGTAATTATTATTATTATTAGACATTTTTATTCCATGGCGCTTTACATGTGACAAGGGGCAAATATAGACATGAGCAAAAAAAATAGGGATTTTTGTGTACTCACCGTAAAATCCTTTTCTCCGAGCCATTCATTGGGGGCACAGACCGTGGGGTGTATGCTGCTGCCAATAGGAGGCTGACACTAAGGGATACAAAAAAGTTAGCTCCTCCTCAGCAGTATACACCTTCCTGCTGGCTCTCAGCTAACCAGTTCGGTGCAAAAGCAGTAGGAGATCAATAACAACATATGAGAGTATAGCATGTCAAATTATATATGAGAGTATAGCATGTCAAATTATATATGAGAGTATAGCATGTCAAATTACAAAACAAGCAGAAGCTAATAACAGGGTGGGAGCTGTGACCCCCAATGAATGGCTCGGAGAAAAGGATTTTATAACGAGTACACAAAAATCCCTATTTCTCCTTCACCTCATTGGGGGACACAGATCGTGGGACGTCCCAAAGCAGTCCCTGGGTGGGGACAACATCACATCAGGCCCTGTGTAACTGCAGAGTCCGCCCGCCCAGACTCATAACAGTAGAAGTCTGAGAATTATAGTGCTTCATGGCTGCATACGGACTGGACGAGCCCGCAAGCTTGCAGGCGTGCTTTATTGATGCCTGGTGCCTAGAGCCCAAGAAACCTCGATCGACAGAGTGGAGTGGAGTTAGGCTGACGTCTAACCCAGAAGGACTCCTGGATGGTGTAACGAATGCACCAGGCTAACCTGACCGATGAAAAAGCTATACCCTTCCTGTAACCGTCAGGAAGCACTCGTCTGACCGTCAGGAAGCACTCGTCTGACCGTCAGGAAGCACTCGTCTGACCGTCAGGAAGCACTCGTCTGACCGTCAGGAAGCACTCGTCTGACCGTCAGGAAGCCCAAATAAGGTGTCCAACCTTCAGAAGGACGCCGTGCTCGATACGTACCTACTCAGAGCACTTACTTCGTGCAGAATATAGAGAACCCATCTCCCTTTTTGTGGACTGTTAACAAGGGACTGGGATGACCTGAGGACAACCTTGCCTTGATGGTAATAAGAAAAAAAGTCTGAAGAACAGGGCGTCTAGTTTCGAAGACTTGTCAGGATGACGAGATCGCAGAGAAAAAAAAAAAGAGACCTTCCCTGATAGTAAAGTCTGTCCGGATCAAAAGGAATCTACTGTAAGACTCCCAGGAACATTAATGACCCAAAAATCTAATGGTATGCGAAAGGGAAGGACCACATGTAAAAACTCCCGGCGAGAAAGACCCTACTTGCAGTTTCTTTGGAATAAGACGGAAAAGTCCTAGTTCCGCAAACCAAAAAACCCAACGTGGTCTGAGCGGATCTCCCAGGACCACTCGGGGCTTCCCGCTTCCAAATGACTATCGGAGGTAGTGAAAGGGGAGGTTACGGAAACTGGTACCACGGAAGAACCAGAGCATTCACTGCAACGGTTTTTAGATCTCGAAGCAGAACTATGAACTTGAGTACATTGGCGTTCAGTCTGGACGTCATCCGATCTACATCTGGAGTGCGCCAGAGAAGGCAGATCTGATAGAAGACTTCTGAGAGATGTTCCCACTCACTTGAGGCGGGACCCTGACAGCTGAAGAAGTCTGCTGTCCAGAGGTCTACTCTTGGGATGTGTACTGCCGAGATCACCGAAGGATAGATCTTGGCCCATCGGAGAATGTGAGGCATCTCATCCATGATGCCTGACCGTGGGTACCTGCTAGAAGATTGACGTATGGGACAGCTGTGGCATTATCCAATTGAATTCAGATGGGAGACCCACCAGAAAGCAGAGAACCTGCTGTAGGACTAGTCGTATTGTTCGGATCCCCGGAACAACGATCGGGAGAAGAAGGCTGTGAGCGGCAGTTACTAATAATCATTGAACCGGAAAGGAACTCCCCCGGATGAGGAAGGAGCTCAGAGACTACCCTCTGGAAGCCTGTTTGATCTAAAGAAAATGAGCGAAGCGAAGGAAAACAGCTTCCATTGCTGTCACCATTTTTCCTCATGACCCTCCCAGCAATCGAATGAGGGAATGAGAGGTCAAGTAAGGGAGTTCTGAGTTGGAGAGCCACGGCCTTGTCTCAAGGAAGAATTACCAACCCCCTGAAAGTGTCCAGGATCATCCTCAAAAAGGATATCTGGGGGCGTGGCCTAGCTGCTGATGGAGTAGGTCACACAGAGTGGGAGCTCCGTGTCCAGGAATCTTAAAGCGGCTCTTATCTACCTCTCCGGCGCCCTTCCGCTCCTCCTCGATCTCGATTCCGGTCCCTGGTACGGTGGTGAGTGTATGGGGAAATCCAAAACGCGCTCCCGTGACCCCACCAGGAGAATTCCTGACTTCTTTGCGGCCTCCTCACAGCTACCGCCGGAGTCCAAGATGGCGCCGCCCTCCCCCAGATCTTCCCGCTCTTCACAACGCAACGCTCAGGCGTCGCAATCGAGCGCTGCAGCGTCGCATTCAAGCGGAGCAGCATCGCATTTAGGCGGAGCAGCGTTGCATTCAGGCGGTACAGCGTCTGATTCGGCTGATGGCCCGGTGACTGCTTCTCTCCTCAAGGGTTTGCTTGGAGACCTTAGAACCTCCATCCAGGAAGATATACGCACTATGCTGGCTGAACTGAGAGGGGAGGTGGTTGAGCTGGGTAACCGCACTGACCGTTTGGAACGCAAAATGGCGGAGCTGGTCTCTTCTCATAATGAACTCTGGGACGCTCATGAGACCCTGCAAATCATGGCCACTAAAACCCATGCTAAAGCCCTGGACCTGGAAGATAGGTCCAGGAGAAACAACGTCAAACTGAGAGGCATTGAGGAATCTGTCCTGGCGGCGGATTTGAAGATATTTCTGCAGGAATTTATGGCCGCAGCTCTCCCGCAGTTTGCCCCAAAGGACATTATAATTGACCGCGTGCACAGGATCCCTAAACCGTCTGGCCTGGGGCCCTCCATCCCGAGAGATGTGCTGGCACGCATACACTTCTTCGAGATGAAGGAGGATTTTCTCCAGGCCCTAAGGAAGGGTCCAGCTCTTCCTGAAAGATTTGCAAGCATCTCCGTCTTTCCAGATCTCTCCCCGGGCACTTTGGCTCTACGGAGGGCCTTTGCCCCCTACACTACCATCCTCAGAGAGAAAGGCATCCTGTACCGCTGGGGGTTTCCTACCAAGCTCCTCATCCGTAAAGATGGATCAATCACCACCTGCCTGACTCCGTCACACGCAGCTACTGCTTTCGCCAAATGGGGACTCTCAACTCCGGACTCTCCGACCGCCGTGACCTTTCCTAAGCGTGGAGCTGGTGGAGGTCTCAGGGCCCGCATCACACCGGACTGGGAGGTGGCCTGAGCCCACTGCAACTTTGGTTCCTGGCCATTTTCCCGCACGGATTCATTTGGTTTTCTTTTTTTAAGCTGCATTGGTTCCTCTCTCGAGAGTATCCGCAGCATTTGTTTGCCCCATAGGTGAATTGTTTTCCTGATTCTCACCTCTTGGACTCAGGGTATCCCTGATGGACCTCGGTCCACTGGTTTACTTGTTGTATGTCTTGTTTGCTCCCCTTTTTCCCCTTCTCTCCTTCTGGTCCCCCCCTACTTATGCTCTAGCTTTTTTTGCCACAAGTACTAGACTCTTTTACACAGGTTATTGGTGTCCTGAAGTTTGCAAAACTGTTTACATGTTCTCATTATGAGTATATCGCTGTATTCAATTAATGTTAATGGTCTCAACTCGCCGGGCAAGAGGTCTGTGGTATGGCGTCTGTTGGGTAAATCCCGTCACGACATTCTGTGTCTTCAGGAAACACACCTACTGGAATGTGATAATCCCAGAATGCAGTCAGGCTTATACCCGCATCAATTTTTTGCCAACGGCCCGTCAAAAAAGGCGGGAGTAGCCATTTTTTTCAGTAGGTCCAACGCCTTCCAGCTGGTTCGCTCCATAGCGGATCCGTTGGGTAGGTTTATTGTGGTCCTATGCCTTATTAATAACGCCCCCTATACCATCGCCTCGATCTACGCCCCCAATGTAGGGCAGCTTAAGTTCCTGGAGGGGGTCTTTGAAACTTTGCGTGATATCCAACATGGTCATAAACTGATTGCTGGTGATTTCAATGCTCCAATGTTTAGGGACTTGGACTGCTCTGCTTCTTCCCTGTCAAGATGCGAAGCAGGTCCTCTGACTAACTCTTAACCTGCATGATATCTGGAGATATTTGCATTGCGGCGAGAGAGACTACACGTTCCTGTCTCCCAGGCACGGTTCCTACAGCAGGATTGATTTTGTGCTGGTGAATGACGTGGCTCTCCCTCACTGCATTTCAGCAGATATAGGCAGTATCACATGGTCAGACCATGCCCCGGTGTCCCTTAACACTGAGAGATCCCTTGGCTATTAGACCCCCCTTGCACTGGCGTCTCAACCCCCATCTCCTCGCTGACCATTCCAACTCTCGGTGTATTGAGGAGGCTTTGGGGGAATTTTTCACCTCCAATGATACTCCTGACATAGGCGACGACACCCTTTGGTTTGCCCACAAGGCGGTAATTAGGGGTCACTTTATTAAACTGGCGGCAAGGGCCAAAAGAAAGTATAATGCAGCTCTCCAGTCTTCCCTAGATGAATTAAGTCGCCTGGAGTCCGCGCACAAATTATCTCCTACCCCGGCGCTTCTCTCCGACCTCTCCAAAGCGCGCATGCATGTTCGCAATTTGCTTCTCCATAAGGCTGAGAGGGCCCTGAGGAAAACTAGGGCTAAATTTTACACAATGGGCGATCGAGCGGGTGCTGTTCTGGCCAGACGTGTTAGGAAGAGAGAGGCTCAATCCAAGATCCCATTTTTGCTCAAGCCTGACGGCTCCCGGGTGTATAATCCGATTCATATCGCGGAGGAATTTGCATCTTATTACTCCTCGCTCTATGACCTCGGGTCTGACCTAGGGATTCCTCAGCCTTCGTGGGAGTCAATTTTGGCGTTCTTGGAGAAGGTTAACCTCCCCTCGGTCATCCAGGAACAGCTCTCCTTCCTAAACTCTCCCATTGTTGAGTCTGAACTCTCGCAGATTGTCAGAGAGGCCAACAAGGGTTCTTCCCCGGGGCCTGATGGTTTTTCTTTTCTCTACTATGCTCAGTTCTTCCCTGCCCTCTCCCCCTACCTCTTGCGCCTTTTTAATAATTGGCTGTCGACGGGCAGTATTAGGGCTGAGGGGTTGGAGGCATCCATAGCGACTCTCCCCAAACAAGGGAAACCCCCAACATCCCCGGGGAACTTTCGTCCGATAGCACTTTTAAACTGCGACGTTAAGATTTATGCAAAAATCTGGGCCAACAGACTGTTCTCGGTTCTCCCTGGTCTCATCCACCCCGACCAAGTTGGGTGTGTTCCTGGCAGACAGACCAGGGATGGCACCAGGCGCCTGATAGATCTTTTAGATGTGGTCGAGAGGGGGAGCCTCCCCAGTGTATTTCTCTCACTTGATGCCGAAAAGGCGTTCGACAGGGTACACTGGAGTTATATTGAACTCACGCTGGAGAAATTTGGGCTCACCGGGCATTATACTCCAATCCCTGTGCGTCGGTTCGTTCGGCGGGATTTAGATCTCGGACATTTTCTATTCGGAATGGCACTCGTCAGGGCTGCCCCCTCTCCCCTATCATCTTTGCTCTGGTCATGGAGCCTTTGGCTTCCATGGTCAGACAGAGTGCGGACATTGAAGGAATCCGGGTGGGGGGAACCGAACACAAAATTGGCCTCTATGCCGACGACGTGGTCCTGACTTGTGCCTCACCGTTAGCATCGCTGAACGCGATTACCTCTATTTTAACTGAGTTTTCGGCGGTTTCGTATTATAAACTTAATCTGACCAAATCCACAATTTTCCCCCTTTTTCTCCCGGCCCCCCTTCAAATCCAAATTCAATCTCAATACGAGTTCATTTGGGCTCCCCTGGGCTTTACGTACTTAGGCATCAGGATAATTAGGCTGGATAATATAGTTCATGTAAATTGTGAGGAAACTCTTGCGGAAGTCAGGAAGAGCATGGATCATCTGTCGAGTGCACTGCTCTCCTGGATGGCCCGCATACAAACGGCGAAAATGCTATTCCTACCCAAAATAATGTATCTCTTCCGATGCCTCCCCCTTTTTATCCCTTCGAAGTTTATTTCAGCTTTTCAATCTCTTATAGATCGGTTTATTTGGAATGGGAAACCTCACAGGATTAGGCGTCGGATTATGTCCCTACCGTATTCTATGGGTGGGTTGGGCGCGCCTGCAGTGCTTTCATACTATAGGGCGGCGATCCTTGAGCCCCTTAAAATATGGTGGGAGGGGAACTCATGCTTACCCTGGTTTCTGATTGAATCTCATTTTGCCCCCAAAAACTCGCTTAGATTGCTCTTGGAGTTTCAGCTGCTTAAGGTACCACTAGTTGGCCCTTGTCTCCGTTCTATTAGGAATGCTTCTAAATTGTGGGCGCTACTCAGCACTTCCCATCTAATATTTATGTTTGACTATGTTTCTTTGCAGGCTTTGGAGTATGCTATCGGGCACATTTCTCTTTCCTCCTGGACGGACCGCGGGGTGCTCCGGGTGGCAGACCTTTTCGGCTCAAATGGCCTTCTGTCGTTTGAGGACCTCTCAGGGAGATTCTCTCTTACTGGGTCTGACTTCTATCAATACCTGCAGCTCCGTAGCTTTCTCAGGTCACGTCGGTCATTCGGAGTGCCCCCGCCTCTGACAGAGGACCCGGCTCATAGATATTTCAGACCGGCCACCATATTGCCCCATGGCATCTCCATAATCTATAAAGCTCTCATCTCCTATGGTTCTGCTGACAAGCTCCCTTTCATGACCGCCTGGGAGTCCTCGCTGGGTTTCGAGGCCTCCCTGGAGGACTGGCAATTTGCTATGGTGCACCCTTCCAGGTTCTCTACATGTCTTGGCCACTTGGAGCAGGTGAAAAAAATTCAACTGCATTGGTACTTTACCCCTGTCCGCCTGGCGAAGGTTTTCCCGTCTTCCTCCCCTCTGTGTTGGAAGAAGTGCGGCGCCTTGGGGTCCTCCTCTCATGTATGGTGGTCGTGCCCGCAGATCCGGGTTTTCTGGCGTGAGGTGGAGGCTTTGATTGTCGATCTGACACGTCTCCCCCTTGCGCTGAGTGGTCAACTAGCTGTCCTGGGTATTTCCCTCATGGGTCTCCCTTCCCCTCTCCGGCCCATAATTTCAAATATCCTAGTTGCCGCTAGACAATGTATAGCGAAACATTGGAAATCCTCGGGTCTTCCCTCCAGAGCCGAACTGATCGCCAGAATTGACTTACACTTCTGCTATGAGGTTATCATGGCACAGGATCTATCGAGGAGAACTAGGGTCCTCTCGTGGTGGGATCCCTGGGTGTCCTCGGCACATATATCTCAGTCTGCTCTTGCCCTCATTTAAATCGTTTGCTTCTCAATTTTTGACACTGTATCTGTGTGTATTGTACTGTTCATATTGTGGTCTTTAATTTATGCGCTGGTCCTTTTTTCCCACATCCCCCTCCCCCCCCTGTTTACCCTTTTCTCCCTCCCCCTCCGAAGTTTACTGATGTGTTGTTTAACATGCAAAATTTCAATAAACATCTATTGGTTAAAAAAAAAAAAAAAAAAGGATATCTGCTGGGCTGGAAATGAGGAAAAACTTGTCTAGGTGAAGCTGCCAATCCAGGTGAGAGAGGGTATAGCAATTGCTATAGACGACTCAGCGTAGTCCTGGAAGAGTGGCTAGAAAGTCGACCGGACAGGGCATGATGACCATACCTCTAGGGTGCAAGAGGAACATGACAGCCGTCATGACCCTTGCGAACACTCAGGGTGCGGTAACAAGGCCGAAGGACCAGGTTGTGACTTGAAAATGCGAAGGGAAAAGCAAAAGCAAAATTTTTTTTTTTTTTTGAATGAGGGGAAAATAGGAACGAGAAAGTAAGCATACCGAATGTCGGTGGATGCCAGAAATTCCACCCTTTTCCGTTGAAGAAATAGCTGAGCGGAGAAACTCCATCCGAAGTAGTAGGACCTTGTCAAGCTTGGTAGAAGTTTGAGGTGCAGGATTAGTCTTACTTTTCGGTCCCTCTTTTTGGAACCAAGATCCCTTAGATCTAGACCGTCCTAGACAACTCTTCCACTGCTGGTTGGGTCTATAGGAAACATGTGATCCCAGGGAGTGACGTCCGAGGTTTTTTGAACGCAGAGTACACTTCCATTCTCTGAGCTATAATGCCCTTCTGGATGTAATGGTATTTGCTGCTGACAGCGCCGTGCAACTAGCCGCATCCAAGAGGCGTGAACTGGCTAGTCTCCTGCTCAAGAAATTCGATTGATCATCTGTACTGTCTTCAGGAAAAGGTTACTGTTGTGAATCAAAGTAGCAAAGGTCTTTGAGTAGGAGACCATTGCTCTAGCAACCCAAGGGGTGGCTATGGAGAGCACTAAACCTGAGGCTGCAAGACAGAATTAATCAGAGCTGCTATCTGATAGTCCATAGTCATTTTAACATAGTAACATAGTTAGTAAGGCCGAAAAAAGACATTTGTCCATCCAGTTCAGCCTATATTCCATCATAATAAATCCCCAGCTCTACGTCCTTCTACAGAACCTAATTGTATGATACAATATTGTTCTGCTCCAGGAAGACATCCAGGCCTCTCTTGAACCCCTCGACTGAGTTCGCCATCACCACCTCCTCAGGCAAGCAATTCCAGATTCTCACTGCCCTAACAGTAAAGAATCCTCTTCTGTGTTGGTGGAAAAACCTTCTCTCCTCCAGACGCAAAGAATGCCCCCTTGTGCCCGTCACCTTCCTTGGTATAAACAGATCCTCAGCGAGATATTTGTATTGCCCCCTTATATACTTATACATGGTTATTAGATCGCCCCTCAGTCGTCTTTTTTCTAGACTAAATAATCCTAATTTCACTAATCTATCTGGGTATTGTAGTTCTCCCATCCCCTTTATTAATTTTAATTGATAACCCCTCGGTCGGGCAGAAATACTGGTAGATATGCCACAGGAGATTTTCCCCTGGTTAATCTGCCAAGTGGCAGAATGCGCGGCTGCATCCAGAAGGTCAGAAAAAGCAGTCTATTGCAACCACCGCTCTCTTTTGATGGTGCGGAGTTAAATTGAACCCTTGATTCACCACCCTCTTAACAGGGAAGTGGAGAGGGATCGTCCGCCTTCTTGCCTCCTCTGCTAAATAGTGGTTATGCAGAGAGGAGTGCTTGGATGCCAAAAAAGGGGTGCCATTGTACATCCACAGAGTTCAGGTCTCCGGGTGGACAGGGCTGATTCCAGTGTTAGGCCTGGCTGCAGAAGAGTATACATGGAGGAGACACTCCATGTGCTCGTCTATTGATGGTGTGGGGAGATCGGTGCCCTTTAAAAAGGACCCGTCGCCCCTAAGAATCAAACCAGGTATGGCATCTCACGTTGTAGGGAGGTATATGTGGAGGGGATACCCCACATGTTTGCATAGCATATTGGCTGAAAAAAAGAATAATGTTGGTGTCAACCTGAGCCTGCCTCCAGATATTTGGCTGAAAATCGGTGGGACTTAGATCCCACTGATTTAGGCTGTTGGAACTGCGTTTTTCCCAATGGGTTGTCTCTGTAAGAGATCTGACAATCTCTGTCCTGCATAGGTTGACCTGGGCAAGTGGGATTATCCGCTGTGGTCCACCTGAAAAGACTTAAAACGTGCCTGAAACTGGCGACGAAATGTTGCCTAAACCTTTGCTGTGAGAAAAAATTGCTTTCCCCTCCTGCGGTAATCAGAAATTAGGTGATCCAATTTTTTGCCAAATAATCAGCAGCTCTGATAGAGCCGTGCAGTAAGAGACTTCATCCAAGAACGCATTAACCAGATAGATACCTGCTAGGGCGACCTGATTCGAAAGCTCGGTCACCTCTGATGGCAAATCCCTATACTGTTGAGCTCTCCTCAAAGACTCTGATCAGGATATGGCCCTGGCCACCCAAGACACCGCAAAAGAGGGCGAGAGGGTTGAGCCTGAGACCTCAAATATTGAACGCGCCAGGCCTTCTATATGTCGATAGGTTGGATCCCTAATAGAAGAACCATTAGGAATTGATAATAACGTCTTTAGAAGCCAAACGAGGTACCGGAGGGTCTACCGAAAGGGATTCCGCCCACTTCTTGCGGAACTCCAGGGCGAAAGTATATCTTGCATTTAGAGCCCTCTGCCCTGAGAACGCCTATCTGACAGCTCCCAGAGATACTGTACTAAATCCTCAAACTCAGGATGAGAACAAACTCACTCTATGGGGTGGTTTGGACTGCTTAAAGGACACTTTATGACCGGAAGCCAAGGTGGATACGTCCTCTACCCCCAGGTTTTAGTTGACGGCTTCAATGAGGCTGTCTACTGACTCCTGGTAATCAGACGCCTCTAAATTGAGGGCCCCTACGGAATCGTACTCCGAACCATGTTCACTAATCTTCGCTGGTGAGGGTGAACGAGAGACGGGACTCAAGGATGCAGATGCACCCGACGGACCAGGAGACATAAAGTGGGTTAGTTTCCCCCTCGTCTGCCTAGTGAGAGAGCGGCCCCTGCAGGCTCCTGTGAGTCGGCGAACCGCTGCTCCAGATGAGGTCTGAAGGGACTCGATTGCCTTTGTTAGGGGCGCCATAGATTGCGACAAAGACAAAGCCCTTTCCGGGGGGGGGGGGGGAAAGACCACGCTTTCTGCTCCTGACACACTGGGCTGAGTCGCAGGGGAGGGCTCCTGAACGCGCTCGGAACCGCAAGCCTCACAGAGAGGAGCACTCTGGGCAAGCAGAAAAGCGGAACGACAAGTGAGACAAGAGGTATATAGAACCGTATGAGCCTTGGTCCTTCTAGACATGCTGACCTACCTGCTGGTATAATCTTTGCATAAAAGGCAGGTAAAAGCAAGAGTATCAGCCGGGCTGGAGGCAGTAGCACTTACCCCAGTCCTGAAAACCCTGACCGGCCTATTGAACGTGTCCCAGAGCGCAGCAGGAGACTTTTCCTGACACAGGCTCCAAAAAAGCACCCCCTCCTGAAGGGGCGGATCCGCTGACTCAAGTTTGTGGGCAGAGATTTTGAGGCCAAATGAAGGCCGAAAGCAGACCCTAAACCCTCCTCCCCGGCGTCCGCCCAATAGTAGAAGGGGGCGGAACCGCCAGAAGATGACATGGCGAGGAGGGCGGGGCTTCCGTCTGAGGCCTAGCGCCCCAGAAGCTGGGGCTAAATTTACCAGCTTCCGTCTGCGGATAGGGAGGGCGGATGTGGTGGGCCTAACCTTCCGGAGCCCACCCGAACTTACTGGAGCGGGGCCGGAGATACCGCTAGAGAGCCGCAGATCCAGAAGCCTGGAGCAGGCGAAGCGCTGCGGCAGGAGCCCTCCCAGCCCCATGATCCAAGGTTAGCAGGGGGGCTAGAATACAAGACAGTGCAGGCACCCCAACTCCACCATCCCTTCAGGAGATGAGGAAAGGGACCGTCTGCCTCCTTCCATCACCGCAATCTCAGAATTGGTGATGCAGTGGGGGCCGCACAGACTCCCATATGCACCTGTATAGCCTAGGGTTTCACTACCTTAGGGTGGTCAGGGCTGAGTCCGGCATAGTGTCCCACGTTGCGGGAGAGGATATGTGGAGGCGACACTCCACGTGCTCGCCCGTTGATGGTTTGGGGAGATCAGACCCCTTCAAAAGGGTCCGTCACCTCTGAGAATCTGGGGAAAACCCAGAGATGTGCCTCCTACGGACACTAAGCATGAATTGGTTAGCTGAGAGCCAGCAGGAAGGTGTATACTGCTGGGGAGGAGCTAACTTTTTTTGTATCACTTAGAGTCAGCCTCCTATTGGCAGCAGCATACAACCACGGTCTGTGTCCCCCAATGAGGCGAAGGAGAAAAGGCAAACAGGTACATAAGGAGAGAGGACACTGCCCGTGAGGACTCACAGTCCACAGGGGATGGGTGAGGATACACTAGGAGAGAATATAAATATATATATATATATATATATATATATATATATATATATATATATATATATATATATATATATATATATATACACACATATATATATATATACACACATACAGTGGGGCAAAAAAGTATTTAGCCAGTCAGCAATAGTGCAAGTTCCACCACTTAAAAAGATGAGAGGCGTCTGTAATTTACATCATAGGTAGACCTCAACTATGGGAGACAAACTGAGAAAAAAAAAATCCAGAAAATCACATTGTCTGTTTTTTTTATCATTTTATTTGCATATTATGGTGGAAAATAAGTATTTGGTCAGAAAAAATTTCATCTCAATACTTTGTAATATATCCTTTGTTGGCAATGACAGAGGTCAAACGTTTTCTGTAAGTCTTCACAAGGTTGCCACACACTGTTGTTGGTATGTTGGCCCATTCCTCCATGCAGATCTCCTCTAGAGCAGTGATGTTTTTGGCTTTTCACTTGGCAACACGGACATTCAACTCCCTCCAAAGGTTTTCTATAGGGTTGAGATCTGGAGACTGGCTAGGCCACTCCAGGACCTTGAAATGCTTCTTACAAAGCCACTCCTTCGTTGCCCTGGCGGTGTGCTTTGGATCATTGTCATGTTGAAAGACCCAGCCACGTTTCATCTTCAATGCCCTTGCTGATGGAAGGAGGTTTGCACTCAAAATCTTACGATACATGGCCCCATTCATTCTTTCATGTACCCGGATCAGTCGTCCTGGCCCCTTTGCAGAGAAACAGCCCCAAAGCATGATGTTTCCACCACCATGCTTTACAGTAGGTATGGTGTTTAATGGATGCAACTCAGTATTCTTTTTCCTCCAAACACGACAAGTTGTGTTTCTACCAAACAGTTCCAGTTTGGTTTCATCAGACCATAGGACATTCTCCCAAAACTCCTCTGGATCATCCAAATGCTCTCTAGCAAACTTCAGACGGGCCCGGACATGTACTGGCTTAAGCAGTGGGACACGTCTGGCACTGCAGGATCTGAGTCCATGGTGGTGTAGTGTGTTACTTATGGTAGGCCTTGTTACATTGGTCCCAGCTCTCTGCAGTTCATTCACTAGGTCCCCCCGCGTGGTTCTGGGATTTTTGCTCACCGTTCTTGTGATCATTCTGACCCCACGGGGTGGGATTTTGCGTGGAGCCCCAGATCGAGGGAGATTATCAATGGTCTTGTATGTCTTCCATTTTCTAATTATTGCTCCCACTGTTGATTTCTTCACTCCAAGCTGGTTGGCTATTGCAGATTCAGTCTTCCCAGCCTGGTGCAGGGCTACAATTTTGTTTCTGGTGTCCTTTGACAGCTCTTTGGTCTTCACCATAGTGGAGTTTGGAGTCAGACTGTTTGAGGGTGTGCACAGGTGTCTTTTTATACTGATAACAAGTTTAAACAGGTGCCATTACTACAGGTAATGAGTGGAGGAAAGAGGAGACTCTTAAAGAAGAAGTTACAGGTCTGTGAGAGCCAGAAATCTTGATTGTTTGTTTCTGACCAAATGCTTATTTTCCACCATAATATGCAAATAAAATGTTAAAAAAACAGACAATGTGATTTTCTGGATTATTTTTTCTCAGTTTGTCTCCCATAGTTGAGGTCTACCTATGATGTAAATTACAGACGCCTCTCATCTTTTTAAGTGGTGGAACTTGCACTATTGCTGACTGACTAAATACTTTTTTGCCCCACGGTGTGTGTGTGTGTGTGTGTGTGTGTGTGTGTGTGTGTGTGTGTGTGTGTGTGTGTGTGTGTGTGTGTGTGTGTGTGTATATATATATTTTTTTTCACAAATATATACACACACAGTACAGACCAAACGTTTGGACACACCTCATTTAATGTGTGTACTAAGCAGTCATGAAAGCAAAAAAGGTGGCTACTTTGAAGAACCTAGAATATAAGGCATAACAAAAAAAGTGTGAAACAGCTGAAAGTAAGAATATAATTCCACATGTGTTAATTCATAGTTTTGATGCCTTCAGTGTGAATGTACAATTTTCATGGTCATGAAAATACAGAAAAATCTTTAAATGAGAAGGTGTGTCCAAACTTTAGGTCTGCACTGCCTAGACATGTACAATAGGCTAGGCAGAACGCTGAATAGAGAGGATGGCGTCCTCCATGAATAACGTGTTTTACAGGGTGAGTGTAAACAAAACAAAAGAAATAACATAGCGATCTGTTGTGCTGCATAGGATACAATCTGAAATAAGCAATAAGTAATATAATATGTTTTAGGTGATATTAAGCACATTTGCACTTATGCACTTTGATTCAAATATGTAATGATGCACTTTTAACAATATGTAACGCACTATTATAATGCATATTATAATCAGCTATAATTAAGGATGGTTAAGATACCTATAAATATACATCATGTAGATACACCCACTGCTTGAGAAAGGCTCATTTGTAGCCGAAACGTCACCCAGACATGTGAGTTGATTAAAATCCTGCACATTTTTCCACTGAAACAATGGAGTGCTGCCTCTTTTTTGGGAAATTTTTTTTTTTTAATATATATATATATATATATATATATATATATATATATATATATATATATATATATATATATATATATATATATATATATATATATACACACAGTGGGGCAAAAAAGTATTTAGTCAGTCAGCAATAGTGCAAGTTCCACCACTTAAAAAGATGAGAGGCGTCTGTAATTTACATCATAGGTAGACCTCAACTATGGGAGACAAACTGAGAAACAAAAATCCAGAAAATCACATTGTCTGTTTTTTTTATCATTTTATTTGCATATTATGGTGGAAAATAAGTATTTGGTCAGAAACAAACAATCAAGATTTCTGGCTCTCACAGACCTGTAACTTCTTCTTTAAGAGTCTCCTCTTTCCTCCACTCATTACCTGTAGTAATGGCACCTGTTTAAACTTGTTATCAGTATAAAAAGACACCTGTGCACACCCTCAAACAGTCTGACTCCAAACTCCACTATGGTGAAGACCAAAGAGCTGTCAAAGGACACGAGAAACAAAATTGTAGCCCTGCACCAGGCTGGGAAGACTGAATCTTCAATAGCCAACCAGCTTGGAGTGAAGAAATCAACAGTGGGAGCAATAATTAGAAAATGGAAGACATACAAGACCACTGATAATCTCCCTCGATCTGGGGCTCCACGCAAAATCCCACCCCGTGGGGTCAGAATGATCACAAGAACGGTGAGCTAAAATCCCAGAACCACGCGGGGGACCTAGTGAAGGAACTGCAGAGAGCTGGGACCAATGTAACAAGGCCTACCATAAGTAACACACTACGCCACCATGGACTCAGATCCTGCAGTGCCAGACGTGTCCCACTGCTTAAGCCAGTACATGTCCGGGCCCGTCTGAAGTTTGCTAGAGAGCATTTGGATGATCCAGAGGAGTTTTGGGAGAATGTCCTATGGTCTGATGAAACCAAACTGGAACTGTTTGGTAGAAACACAACTTGTCGTGTTTGGAGGAAAAAGAATACTGAGTTGCATCCATCAAACACCATACCTACTGTAAAGCATGGTGGTGGAAACATCATGCTTTGGGGCTGTTTCTCTGCAAAGGGGCCAGGACGACTGATCCGGGTACATGAAAGAATGAATGGGGCCATGTATCGTGAGATTTTGAGTGCAGACCTCCTACCATCAGCAAGGGCATTGAAGATGAAACGTGGCTGGGTCTTTAAACATGACAATGATCCAAAGCACACCACCAGGGCAACGAAGGAGTGGCTTCGTAAGAAGCATTTCAAGGTCCTGGAGTGGCCTAGCCAGTCTCCAGATCTCAACCCTATAGAAAACCTTTGGAGGGAGTTGAAAGTCCTTGTTGCCAAGCGAAAAGCCAAAAACATCACTGCTCTAGAGGAGATCTGCATGGAGGAATGGGCCAACATACCAACAACAGTGTGTGGCAACCTTGTGAAGACTTACAGAAAACGTTTGACCTCTGTCATTGCCAACAAAGGATATATTACAAAGTATTGAGATGAAATTTTGTTTCTGACCAAATACTTATTTTCCACCATAATATGCAAATAAAATGATAAAAAAACAGACAATGTGATTTTCTGGATTTTTTTTTCTCAATTTGTCTCCCATAGTTGAGGTCTACCTATGATGTAAATTACAGACGCCTCTCATCTTTTTAAGTGGTGGAACTTGCACTATTGCTGACTGACTAAATACTTTTTTGCCCCACTGTGTGTGTGTGTGTGTGTGTGTGTGTGTGTGTGTGTGTGTGTGTGTGTGTGTGTGTATGTATATATATATATATATATATATATATATATATATATATATATATATATATATATATATATATACACATACATATATATATACATACATACACACACACATATAACCTCACACGTATATGTATTTGTTCTGTAACCCCTTCACGACATGCACAGCCCATGTATGGCGCATGTCGTGTCCCTTACTAACAGCTGACATGTGTCCGCCACAGCCGCGGGTGGAATCGCGATCCACCCGCAGCTGCTAACCCATTAAATGCCGCTGTCAATCTTTGACAGCGGCATTTAATGTGATCACGCTGGAAGCGCATCACTAATCCCGCCCAATGATGACCCCATCACCTGATCACGGGTCACTGATGAGTCGGCATGACAAGCAGAGGTCTCTAGCAGACCTCTATGGTGGTCATAACCAGATTGCTATGAGCGCCACCCAGTGGTCGGAGCTTATAGCAAGTGAGCATTTCTGCTACACACAGGCGATCTGATCATCACCCGTGTGTAGCACAGGCCAGACAACTGCAGCTTCTAGTCTCCTATGGATTACTATTGAAGCATGCAAGAGTAAAAATTAAAAAAAAAAAGCATTTAAAAATATTAAAATAAAAAAAAATATATATAAAAAAGTTCAAATCACCCCCATTCAAAATAAAACCATTAAAAAAAATAAAATACACACATATTTGGCATCATCGCATTCAGAATCACCTGATCTATCAAGCCATTAAAATAATCTGATTGGTAAACGGCATAGCGCAAAAAATAGTCCACGACGACAAAATTACGTTTTTTAGTTGCCGCTACATTGCATTAAAATGCAATAATGGGCGATCAAAAGATCGTATATACACCATAATGGTATCACTAAAATTGTCAGCTCAGCGTAAAAAATAAGCTCTCAGAGCCTCAGATCACAAAAAATTATAACGCTACGGGTCTCGGAATATGACACAATTTTGTTTTCTTTATTTTAACAAACTTTGGATTTTTTTTACATTTCAATTAAAATACAATCTATACATGTTTGGTGTCTATGAACTTGTAATGTCCTGGAGAATCATAATGGCAGCTCAGTTTTAGCATTTGGCGAACATAGTAAAAAAAAAATCCCAAAAAGTTGTGGGATTGCACTTTTTTTTTGCAATTTCAACGTACTTGGAATTCTTTTCCCGCTTTTGAGTACACGACATGGTAAAAATCAATGGTGTCGTTCAAAAGCAAAACTCATCCCTCAAAAAACAAGCCCTCACATGGCCATAGTGACAGAAAAATAAAAAGAGTTATGGCTCTGGGAAGAAGGGGAGCGAAAAACAAAAGCAAAAATGAAAAACGGCAGCGGTGTGAAGGGGTTAAAATAATGTGGAAAACACGGTTTTCTTCCATAAAAGGCCTTGTCCCTGATGCATCAAGACTGGCGTGCAAAATAGAACAGTGCAATGAAGTGAGAGGCGCAAAATTCATTGGGATACGTGCCTCTTAATGAATATTTATCATCTTTATGTATGAAAATTCCAGAAATGTTTTGCCATTCAGGCACAATTTTCTAAAAGATGGCGTATCTGGCAATGACTGCCTTAAAAACGCTAAATGTCACAAAATGTTTGGGCAATTTTGAGTTGCACAGAAGTTTTGTAAATTTTGAAACCTGTTTTATGCCATAAATGTGGAGGAAACGGCTTGATGAATCAGGCCCTTTTGTGTGAAACATTACCCTGCAAGTGAGATGCAGAAGAAGAGATCGGTCAACTAAAAAGTTGTTTTTTACTGTTAGGTTTGGGCAAGCTATCTTGAATGGAAATATTCAGGAGCTTCCCCATTATTTACCCATTAGACCCTATGAAGGAATCTGGCTTTCTCTGCGGGGGCTCCAGGGTTGCATCTATGGAGTAGCTGCTGAGTGGTGGAAAGAGCTGTGTAGTTAAACCTTAAGAAGCCAGGTTGATGCCAGAGAAAGAAGAGAAGGAGAAAAAAAGAAAAAGGCAGACACATAAGGAAAAAGGCTGACAGCACTCATTAAGTGTGGATGCCCGCTCTCGATCCAAGGAACCCACTTGGAAAAATAGCATTAGTTATAGGAAATGAGAACAGTGTCCAATCCAGGTGAAGAAATAGAAAAAAAGCTTTATTCCACCATAAAAGTACTTTTTTCTATTTCTTCACCTGGATTGGACGCTATTCTCTATGGACTGCTTAGAAAAGGACAGTCGGGTGAGGGTCCCGGAGGTAAATAAGAACAAATGAGAAAAAAAATAAATCAGTAGGACACTTAGACGTCAATCAAGAGAATACTTAGGTTCTACCAATAGGTGGTGATGTCCTAGCTCATTTCCTCCTTTTTTAATGACATCTACACGATTTTTAGATACGTTAATACAAAAGATTGCATTAAAAAGTCTGTGTCATGTGTTGTTTCCTGAGACAACAGGAAGTTAGAGTCTACAATAGCCCCAGTGGTGAATGTGAAAATTGCAAGTTTTCTAGTTTTCTCTCAATACAGATGAGGTTAAAAAAAAATACACTTAATATAAAACCGGATTTAAATAGTAGGTCATTAGCTGACGTCACATTGTCAAGATAAAGCAAATCATATGGGCATAGGGTGTGAAAGCTAATGGGATAAAAATCATAGGAAAAAAAACAAGCAAAATTATAGGATGGCCTTCCAGACTCACAAATGTCCAGTGTGAACATGGTACAAGGAGCCCAAGTACTTCCACATACTAAATAATTCTACACTCCGCATATAGCTATAAGATGCTACATGTGCCTTTAAAAACAAATCAGTGAGTTTCTCCTGAAAAGTGACTCTCGGAGGTGTAGTAAAAGGATAATGTTTATTTACAAAGAACAAACATAATTAGATTGAAATTAGATTTGCGGAATGAATTTGCTGATTGGTCGTTAGGTGGTGATGTAATTGGCCCTCGCATTATATAAATTGGGTGACAAGCCCCCTCCTCCATCCTTCCCTGGTAGCATCTAGTGCGCTACCTGTCTACGCCGCTCAAGGAGAACTTTGTGAGGTCAAGCATTTAAGTGCCGATTAGTTCTGTGCATTTAGCTGCACTGATGTTTAATTAAGATAGAAAGAGCACAGCAGGGATCAGAGTGCAGTCTGGGATACAATCAGAGGCTCCCCCCCGGGGGTGAGCAGCCTGACGAACATTTATCATGTGTATAACTAGGATTATAGGAATTACCATGCCAACAACTGGGGCAATCTATCGTTTTTTTTTTATAGGATTATGACCATTAACATGCCAATATTCATCAATTAAAAAACCCCAAAAAACTAGGATTATCGCTGTTGTCCGGCTTGAGAGTGACTGCAGACTCGTGAATCCTCACAGTGCACGCTGTCAGGATCCTCCGGTGAGATTTGCACACTTCCGGTCACATTCCAACTAGACTTGTCCGGTCTTGCCCAGTTCACTTGCATTGAGTTATGCTGCACATGTCTAGTCGACACATGACTGCATGTATGCAAACCATGTACTTGTGGTCCCAGCTCCTGCACCAGATAATTCTCACAGCGCTCGGTCATAAAGTGACTCCAGACTTCTACCCCAAGGTTGTACAACCCCCTTTAATGAACAAACTTACCCATCTTAGTGCAATGTTTCGACTCTGGAAAGGATGCTGTTTTTTTCTAGGACCAAAAAAAAAAAAAAAAACACCAAGAGGGGGCAAGAAAGTATTCCTACATTTTACTCACTAATCCTGGAGTGCTGCCTAGTTTTTTGTTGGATGAACCCTGCGTCAATATTCAGTGGCTTGCACCCAATATTATATTTCTATCTATACATCTCAGGCCCAGAAGTAGAGATGTAGCAAGAATTAAGCTAAAGGCTCCAATACACATTGGACGCAACTTCACCAATCTAGTTGACTACTGTGTAGACCGGTCAACCATTTGATGTGTTAGAGGTTCTCCCGACTTTCCCTCCATAAATTATATTGGTGAAGATAAGAATTGGGCAGTCGGAATTTCAGTCCCTGATCCTTATGTTTTCAGGGGAGATTAGACGCTGACGGTTCTTGGGGAGTGGTATTCTGCTCTCTCCCTATTACATAGGTATAATAAGATCCACTATTCACAATAGATGATGTCACAGCTCACCTCCTCCAACTCCCTGCACAAAGACCTCAGCACAGATAACAGAGCATGCCCACAATAACTATATATAGATAATACAGGATCTTCCATTTATAGTAGTTAATGTCATAGCTCACCTCCTCCCCTTCCCTGCAAAGACATCAGCACAGATCCCAGAGCATGCCCACAATAACTATATATAGATAAGGGGATCCTTTAGTCATAGTAGGTAATGTCACAGCTCACCTCCTCTCCTTGCCTGCACAAAGACCTCAGCACAGATCCCAGAGCATGCCCACAATAACTATATAGAGATATTACAGGATCCTCCATTAATTATAGATTATGTCACAGCTCACCTCTTCCAACTCCCTGCACAAAGATCTCAGCACAGATTCCACAGCATGCCCACAATAACTATAGAGAGATATTACAGGATCCTCCATTAGTTATAGATTAAGTCACAGCTCACCTCCTCCAACTCCCTGCACAAAGATCTCAGCACAGATCCCAGAGCATGCCCACAATAACTATATATAGATATTACAGGATCCTCCATTAGTTATAGATTAAGTCACAGCTCACCTTCTCCAACTCCCTGCACAAAGATCTCAGCACAGATCCCAGAGCATGCCCACAATAACTATATATAGATTGGAAGAGCAGCTTAGTATACATTTTTTGCAAAAAACGTATCAACCAAATACCCTGTTTTTTACATCTTTTACTAGCACTTGCGGATTACTGCAACATTTTTTCAAACTGAGTGTTTTTGGTTTTACTATTCTCTTTTGTGTCTTCAGGATCCTCCATTAGTTATAGATTAAGTCACAGCTCACCTCCTCCAACTCCCTGCACAAAGATCTCAGCACAGATCCCAGAGCATGCCCACAATAACTATATATAGATATTACAGGATCCTCCATTAGTTATAGATTAAGTCACAGCTCACCTTCTCCAACTCCCTGCACAAAGATCTCAGCACAGATAACAGAGCATGCCCACAATAAGTATATATAAAATACAGGATCCTCCATTCATAGTAGGTAATGTCAGAGATCACCTCCTCCCCTTCCCTGCACTAAGACCTCAGCACAGATCACAGAGCATGCATAAAGAAAAACCTCCCCTATAGAAACCAATGAGTGAGAGGCAGCCTTTTGTAGGGTATGGTCTCTGTGGCTGCTGTAAAGCATATCTCTAAGCCTTGTTTGCAGCAGAGAAGGCAAGATGGCCGCCCCATTATCATTTACAAAAAAAAAAAAAGTACGGTAATAATCTTCAATCAGAAAATTATGACAGGCTAAAATCAAAGAATAATGCATCACTGTCTGGTTTCAATTATTAAAAAAATACTGTAGGTGATATTCCCTTTAAAGGATAGGTGGGGGGTCCCCATTACAGACACTGCATTGGGGCCCGGGGGGTTGGGGGGACGTCTCTCTATAATATGCATTTACATTTTGACATATGAGACTTAGTAACCATTGTATGTGACGCCGCAGGGTAAGGCAAGGTGAGGACACAGCGACAGGTCTGTATCATTCTGGTCCTACATGTCCCATGTTCTCACAAATCCCCCCATAGCTCCAGGTAATCCTTCCTATTACTTCGCATAACCTTTCCTCATTACACTTCTATCCAATGCCAATAATCTGTTCCCATTTGATAAGGTTGTTTTTTCTTTTGCTTCCTTTCCGCCTTTACTGTGTTCCTTGTTGAGCGAGTACCAGACACAGGAGGTGCCAATAATTAGTGCACTAGGGAGGGGACGGACTAATTACGTTCCTATTTTTGGCCGAAGCAGAAGGCTCATAAGTATAGAGCAGAGTACAGGTCTGCAAAGCTACAACAGGACCTACAGCTCTGGGGTAATTAGTCCCTTTTCAATGCCGCGACCTGTAATCGGACCCCCAGCTCCGGGGTAATTAATCTCCTTTCATTTTTAGTCTGAGGGGATTGATGGGGTGCTGCGGATTGTGGGAGTACTTACTATATTCCTTCAGCAGAAACTGTTTTTGTTGATTTTCTTTAGATTCACTTATTAATATATTTAAATTTTTGGCATACGGTAATTTCATCCATATAACAATTTGAAAATCACAGAATCACATTAGGTTAGATGTTTAAAGGAAGACCGAACACAGAAAATGCACAAAAAAAATGAAAAAAAAAGTCCTCCATTGATCTTTTCCTTCCTTTTGATCCCATTTTGTTTCATATTGTAATTAAAACTGAGAAATATCTAAAGGAAATCTCTGTGTCTCAGGAGCTCGGTCATGTCCTCCCTTCTCTTCGCTGCCCTGAAATAAAACTGGCTGCAGCAGGAGCCTCCCCCCACTGTCCTGCCTGAGTAAGCCCCACCTTCCTAGCTAAGAGGGTGCGGCTTAGTGCGGGCAGGAGTTGAAAAATTGAACTGATCAGCAAGA
This sequence comes from Ranitomeya imitator, assembly GCF_032444005.1. NCBI lineage: Eukaryota > Metazoa > Chordata > Amphibia > Anura > Dendrobatidae > Ranitomeya > Ranitomeya imitator. The sequence continues at coordinate 131,622,953 of NC_091291.1, forward strand.
GATCAACCCTGGGTTCTCCAAGACTGACTTCTCCATGATCATGCAGAAAATGCTGCCGACTAAGAAGCAACGGGAATGACTATTTTCCTTGTTTAGTGTAATGATTCACTTTTAGATTGCGTTCCTTTAAGAGGTTAATTTTTTTTTTTCTCCGTCTTGATTGTCCTCAGACCCATCAGATCTAATGTTCCAAGACTCGGCAGGGAGTCGGAGGAACTGATGAGTCTTTAATTAGGCGAGCATACATACATGGCAGAATTAGCACAAGAGATCTCACTGTGTGGCAACATCAAAGTATCACTAAATGACGACACTCATCATTGGAAACACTCGGCTCTTTCATTTCATTCCGAAAATATTAGAAATTATTTTTGGGCATAGATGGTGGTCTGGTCAAGGCTCCGGTCACATTACTATTAGACACAGTCCCTATGGTCTCCATTGTATTCTGACAACCAGAAAAGCATCGCCTGCTGCTTAATTCATGCAAAACTATATCAGATCTTAATTTTTTTTTTAGGATAAGCGTTTATTAGCTTCCATTAAAATTCCTCTCTCTGTTAGACACCGTCTTTATTAAATACGCGCTCCAAAGTTTTTAATTTTCTTAATATATTGCAGTCGTCGTATTATATGGCAGTGTATTTACAATTGCTCATTTTGCCTTTCTACTCAGATAATTCTTCTTTCCATTAAATCTATAACCTCACTTCATTAAAAACAGACTAGCTGAATACTTCTAAGCCTTATGCAGAAAAAGGAAGTCGATTTTAACTGCATGTGTCATCATTAGAACTACAATTTTACATCACTCTGAAGTCCCTGGCAGGGGTAGGAGAGGAGCAGCTTGGTATGGAGGCGAAAAGGAAGTGGAGCTGGACTGCCAGGGACTTTGCAGTAATGTAGAATTGTAGATCTAATGATGACTCATGCAGGGATAAGAGACTTCCAGTTTCTTTATAGAGTTTAGAAGGATTCAGCTAGTCTGTTCTTAATGAGGTGAGGTTATAGACAATGGAAAAGAATTAACTGAGTAGAATGGTAAAATGAGCAATTGTAAGTACACAGTGCTATATGATATGATGACTGCAATATGTTAAGAGGATAAAAACTTTGATGGGGGGAGGAGGACGAGGAGGAAGAAGAAAAGGAAGAGGAAGAGGAGGAAGAGGAATGATTCTCTAATGGCCATATACCATATATGCACATATAAGAGCACAGAACCTGCAGAAAACGATAGAAAGTCCCTGCAGCTCAATAGATATGGACTGGTAAGTAGATAGTGTGCCAACACATCTACAGCTGTATTAGGTTATTCTCCCTACAAACAATTCTTTGTTTTGTCCAACTACATGTAATTATTTTAAAAACAGGCCAAGTTAGGTCTTAAAAAATCAAAACCTCATTTATTGGACGTCTACTTCTCCCCAATGCTTCAGGTGCCCACCCTCCTGTTTCTTAGCTTCTCTTTCACTGTTCTGGTGTCAGGTAGCTAATTGAGGGCCACTGATTGGCTGCAGCGGTCACGTGCTGTCAGACCTAGAGAGCGATCTTCAGGCACAAAAGCAGCCACTGACTGGTGGCAGCGACCATCTGATGTCATCACTAGAAGAGGCTGACAGAGGACACGAGCAGCGTTGAGAAGTAATGATTGGTCCGGTAGGTGGGTGTTTTTCATCTAAAGACCTCCATGGGCTCATTTTTTTTTATATTATAAGTGGTAGAGGGAAAAATATATGAAAATAAGGCATTAGCCTTATTTTCATATATTTTTCTCTCTGTCGTGCTAGTGACGCATATAAGGGAAACGGACGAAAGAACTGAATGCACAGTTTATATATGGGCTCATTCTCAGTCAATAAGGGCATCAATTGTGACGGATTGGTCCGAAAGCTGAATCAAAAAAATTTCATGCATTGCTGTTTTTTTTAAATCAAGAAATGGACGCCACACCGGAGCACAAAGAATGATGTGCAACTCTTTCAATATCTAGCTCCTACTACAATTCAAAGATACAATGTTCAGCCATCGATCTATGCAATGGCAAACACAAAAAGAAAATGGCAAGACAATATATGCGCCCAATAGCGCCTCATAATGGACATTTCCACATGTTTTAGAGGTGGAAATGGGCCCTCTTACCTCTTGGGCCCCTGTGAGGCTGGACAAGTTGCACCCATGATATGGCCGCCCATGAATATTTGCTAAAGAAACATGGTAATGATTTTTATTTGCATTCTCACTGTACAATCACAACTCTGAAGCCAATTGTCCTCAATCACAAAAATCCATTTTGCGTTAAGCAGTAAAATAAAATGGGAAGTAATCAAATTGTAAAAATAGTAACAAAGGCTTATTTCTGATTCAGTGGTTCATGACTTTGATGGGAAGATCAGGGTCCACAGCAGTTGGGGCTTTGGAAACAGGCTTGTGTGTTGTGCTTCGCTGTTTCTGTCATTTTTAATCACTAGCTCTTTTTTTTTTTTAAGTATATGTGTCGATTAAAAAAAAAAAAAAATCAGCATTGTATGCAAAATGAAAAAAAGAAAATTAACATCTTCCAGGAGGAACAACCTCTGCTGCACAATTCTACCATGGCAGCAGTGGTTGTCATAGTCCCACCCCTCCTCAATACTGTCAGTAGTTTGTGGCTATAGACAATATTGGTTTTGACTCTTCGATTTGTGTTCTCTTATAAATGTCTTCCTACGTTTGTGCACCTGACATTGTCCTTCTTGACATCAATATCATCAAATCAAAAATTAAACTCTTAGATAAATTACGGAACATAATTAGATACGACTGAGGATCAATCATTAATTCCAGGTGTTGTCAATTTACTTCATTTGCGATGATTGAGCATGATTTATGTGTGTTCCGTGCCTGATCTCTGATAAAAATACGGCTTACAAGAAGAATACCAACAAGAAGCCCAGAGGGTTTGGTTAGTTCTTAGGCTCATTCACATGGAGCAACTTTGGTTTGTAATAACCCTTTCTTCTGGAATTTTTTCATCTAGTTAGGATTCCTCTGATATTGGCCCCCACCCCCCCCAAAACCCCCCAAACATTCTCAAGCCTTAAAGCTGTTTTACAACTACTATAATTGCATGGCCATGGCTTCTTCTACCCAATTAGGCTATGTGCCCACTGAGTCTTTCTGCCAAGTTTTTGTAAACTTCTAGTTTTTGAGGAATTTTACATTTTTGATGAATATTTGGAGCGTTTCAACTCACCTTTCATGCAGTTTCTGCTCGACAATGTTCTCAAAAAACTCCATGTGCGCATAGTCTTACGGTGTGATCACACAGCTTTCTTTGCAGAGTTTTTCTTTATGGGTGGAGGTGGAAAAACTCTCCAAAAGCCACAAGGAATTAAAAAAACATGAATTTTGAATGGAGATTTGGGCTATGAGAATGCAGTCTTTTTGCTGATGTTTTGGAGCCGAAATCAAGTGGAAACTCCCTAAATCCTCCTCAACTCAAAGTTTTGAGAGGGATTTGGAGAGTTTCCGCTCAATGTCTATGTGCACATGGCATCTTTTTATGGATGATTTTTTCCTTTTTGAGGAAACTGAGCAGAAACTCCAATTTTTTAGGAGTTTCTGCTTAGCTGACCCTGAGGCTGTTAAGTTCAGGACATGAAATCCCCGGTCAGCCTGGAAATCATATTTTATACACAGACTGAGAAATGTGGATTTGTAATGTGGGTCTAAGGCTTCAATGGATAGTGTTGGCACTCGCCCCTCTGCAGGGGCGGACTGGGCCGGGTGGCAAGAATGCATCTGCCCCCCGGGCCGGTGCCTGAGCAGGTACACAGGGCCGCTGGAGGAGCAGCAGCAATTTTAATACATAGCGCGCTGCATCCCTCCAGCCGGCCCTGTGTGCGCGCGTTGCCTGCTCTGACAAGTGCCGCGGCGGCCCACACTAGTGTGCAAGCATGGCCGCGGTCCTCGTTCCTGCGCGTGCTCGTCTGCTTCCCATGTCAGAGCGGAATAAGCAAGGAACCACAAACAACTATGGGACATCATGTTAGTACACCACATAGTAATCGATATAACCCATAGTATATAACAGGACGTATACGGACACACTGAAGTCCACAAAGAGAACACCACAGGAATAGATCAGTGTACAAATGTCCAGAGACTGACACTAATAGTAAATGCAAAAGTTTATTAAACATATACAAGGGGATCAATAAATAGCACACATGGAAACAGGGGTAACGGACACTCCCACAAATAGCACTGGCAGGGAAGGGGTATGTAAACCAATACAAAGAGACAGTAAATATTTATACCCAAGCGTAAAAAATATCCATATTGCACAGTGGCCAAGTCTCCAGTACCATACCTTATCGTATCACAGGTTCACATACGCGTTCCCGCCCTCCCCGACGCGCGTTTCGGAAGCGTGGAGACTTCCTTCCTCAGGGGGCATGGGACCACAAAGAGCCACCGCCAGATAAAGGCATAAACCGGAAGTGTGCGCCGGCCGGCCAGAGAGGCGCCGCCTACCCGCAAGCGCCGCAACTCACCGCCGACGTCAGGTCACCTGGAGGACACGTGACCCAAGACGTCATGCAGTAGGCGGAGCCGGCGGGCGGGAACAAGCGACAACCAGCCGTGCCAGCACACAGAAAACACCGGTAGCCATATTGTTAGAGGGCAACTGCCCATATTCCAATATTCATAGGCAGATAGCCCTATATACAGACTTAGACTACATATGGCCAGTATATACTCCAAACAGGAGCACAGCCGCTGAAACTAGGCAGCGACCGAGAGGTGCACATCACGCACACATAGGCACCAACAACCGCCGCAGACATGGGGCCCCATGTGACCATCGCATCCAACGGTGGGCGGGGCCAAATGCATACGGGAGGCAACCAAACACGGACAGTGCCCAACCACAGCGGCACAAATAATGAAAGCAAGAAAATATACATAAAGTCAAAATGCATCCTATAGGGCATACATAAACAGACCACAGAAACAAGATAAAACAATACATTGAACAAGGCATCGCAAAATAACATATAAGTACAAAGCACGCCCAAATATACAGAATATTCCAAAAATGCAAATAAAGCATATACGCAAAAACAAATATATATAACAGGGGGAAAAAATTACACCAATATTATAAAGGCATAGAATATTCAACATATATAGCTTGAATGTCATGTCCATCTTGATACCAGGTCCAACGCAGAGGCATGTGTATAGCGTGGCGTAGTTTTAGACCATTCATGTCCCATGATATATGAAGTATATCAGCAAGTATTAGATTATCACTAGACAAATAAGAAAAAAACAATTAAAACCATATAAAAACAATAAATGCGGAAGACTCCGCACCCATCGGTACACATCACCCGGGGGACTCCAGAAATGGGGCGAAAGACAGGCACTCATTAAGGCCAAACGGATGAACCGTATTGAGAGTCCATATCCACCTTGTCTCCAGCCTAGCTAAACGTCCGGAAAGTCCACCACCCCTAATATTAATTCTCAACGCATCGATACCACGTACCCTTAATAGGGAACTATCACAATTATGTGAGTTTTTAAAATGCCGTGGTATCGTCTTTAGGGTGGACGCATCCGCCTGGCGGGCCGCCGCCTCAATCCCCAACACGTGCTCCCGTGTGCGAACCTTAAGTTGGCGCGTTGTTAACCCCACATAAATGAGGTCACACGGGCACGTAGCGTAGTAAATCACGTACCTCGTAGTGCACGTGATACGTTGACGAATCTCATATGATTTTGTACCATCAGAATTGGAGAATCTACTACACCGATCAATATTGGGGCAGGCGACGCACCCACCACACGGGACGCATCCACCCCCCCTCTTAAATCTATCAAGAAAAGTGGGTAGTGGACGTTCCGGGTAGTGGCTGGAGACAAGGTGGTCCCTCAAATTTTTAGCCCGCCTGAATGACATAGAGGGTCTTGGCGGTACAATTTTTTTCAAAATAGGGTCCACTCTAAGTATTGGCCAGGCCCGCTCTAAAATGGTACGAATCCTATTGGACTGCGAGCTAAATGTAGTCACAAATCTTATTTGGTCATCCGTTTTAGGTTTATCACTAGACTTTGATTTATAAAGGAGATCATTTCTCGAGGCATGTTTAGCACGGTGATAAGCAGTTTTAATAATCCTCCGGCTATATCCACGTGCCAAAAACCGCTGTCTCAATTCGTCGGCCCTTGCCTCGAAATCCTCATCCGAGGAACATATCCGCCGTAACCGGATGAACTGGCCCACCGGGACGGAACGGATCATGTGCCTAGGATGTCCAGAGGAGGCGAACAGCAAGGTGTTACAAGATGTTTCTTTCCTGTAGATGTCAGTCTGTAGGACCCCGAATTGGTCACGACTAATAGTGACATCAAGGAAGTCTAGCGAGACCCGGCTCTGGCAGAACGTCAAATGTATGTTCAGGTCATTATTGTTCAAAGTACAAATCAGCTGCTCAAGGTCGACGGGTGTGCCCTGCCAGATGAAGAAGATGTCGTCAATGTACCGCGTCCAAAAGGGGACACGGTCCATCAACCCCTGTTCATCCGACAGGAAGAGGTCCCTCTCCCACAGCCCCAGGAAAAGACCGGCATAGGCGGGCGCAAAGGCCGCCCCCATGGCGGTCCCCCGGAGCTGAAGGTAGAAGGACCCCTTGAGGCTGTGGGAGAGGGACCTCTTCCTGTCGGATGAACAGGGGTTGATGGACCGTGTCCCCTTTTGGACGCGGTACATTGACGACATCTTCTTCATCTGGCAGGGCACACCCGTCGACCTTGAGCAGCTGATTTGTACTTTGAACAATAATGACCTGAACATACATTTGACGTTCTGCCAGAGCCGGGTCTCGCTAGACTTCCTTGATGTCACTATTAGGCGTGACCAATTCGGGGTCCTACAGACTGACATCTACAGGAAAGAAACATCTTGTAACACCTTGCTGTTCGCCTCCTCTGGACATCCTAGGCACATGATCCGTTCCGTCCCGGTGGGCCAGTTCCTCCGGTTACGGCGGATATGTTCCTCGGATGAGGATTTCGAGGCAAGGGCCGACGAATTGAGACAGCGGTTTTTGGCACGTGGATATAGCCGGAGGATTATTAAAACTGCTTATCACCGTGCTAAACATGCCTCGAGAAATGATCTCCTTTATAAATCAAAGTCTAGTGATAAACCTAAAACGGATGACCAAATAAGATTTGTGACTACATTTAGCTCGCAGTCCAATAGGATTCGTACCATTTTAGAGCGGGCCTGGCCAATACTTAGAGTGGACCCTATTTTGAAAAAAATTGTACCGCCAAGACCCTCTATGTCATTCAGGCGGGCTAAAAATTTGAGGGACCACCTTGTCTCCAGCCACTACCCGGAACGTCCACTACCCACTTTTCTTGATAGATTTAAGAGGGGGGGTGGATGCGTCCCGTGTGGTGGGTGCGTCGCCTGCCCCAATATTGATCGGTGTAGTAGATTCTCCAATTCTGATGGTACAAAATCATATGAGATTCGTCAACGTATCACGTGCACTACGAGGTACGTGATTTACTACGCTACGTGCCCGTGTGACCTCATTTATGTGGGGTTAACAACGCGCCAACTTAAGGTTCGCACACGGGAGCACGTGTTGGGGATTGAGGCGGCGGCCCGCCAGGCGGATGCGTCCACCCTAAAGACGATACCACGGCATTTTAAAAACTCACATAATTGTGATAGTTCCCTATTAAGGGTACGTGGTATCGATGCGTTGAGAATTAATATTAGGGGTGGTGGACTTTCCGGACGTTTAGCTAGGCTGGAGACAAGGTGGATATGGACTCTCAATACGGTTCATCCGTTTGGCCTTAATGAGTGCCTGTCTTTCGCCCCATTTCTGGAGTCCCCCGGGTGATGTGTACCGATGGGTGCGGAGTCTTCCGCATTTATTGTTTTTATATGGTTTTAATTGTTTTTTTCTTATTTGTCTAGTGATAATCTAATACTTGCTGATATACTTCATATATCATGGGACATGAATGGTCTAAAACTACGCCACGCTATACACATGCCTCTGCGTTGTACCTGGTATCAAGATGGACATGACATTCAAGCTATATATGTTGAATATTCTATGCCTTTATAATATTGGTGTAATTTTTTCCCCCTGTTATATATATTTGTTTTTGCGTATATGCTTTATTTGCATTTTTGGAATATTCTGTATATTTGGGCGTGCTTTGTACTTATATGTTATTTTGCGATGCCTTGTTCAATGTATTGTTTTATCTTGTTTCTGTGGTCTGTTTATGTATGCCCTATAGGATGCATTTTGACTTTATGTATATTTTCTTGCTTTCATTATTTGTGCCGCTGTGGTTGGGCACTGTCCGTGTTTGGTTGCCTCCCGTATGCATTTGGCCCCGCCCACCGTTGGATGCGATGGTCACATGGGGCCCCATGTCTACGCGTCTGCGGCGGTTGTTGGTGCCTATGTGTGCGTGATGTGCACCTCTCGGTCGCTGCCTAGTTTCAGCGGCTGTGCTCCTGTTTGGAGTATATACTGGCCATATGTAGTCTAAGTCTGTATATAGGGCTATCTGCCTATGAATATTGGAATATGGGCAGTTGCCCTCTAACAATATGGCTACCGGTGTTTTCTGTGTGCTGGCACGGCTGGTTGTCGCTTGTTCCCGCCCGCCGGCTCCGCCTACTGCATGACGTCTTGGGTCACGTGTCCTCCAGGTGACCTGACGTCGGCGGTGAGTTGCGGCGCTTGCGGGTAGGCGGCGCCTCTCTGGCCGGCCGGCGCACACTTCCGGTTTATGCCTTTATCTGGCGGTGGCTCTTTGTGGTCCCATGCCCCCTGAGGAAGGAAGTCTCCACGCTTCCGAAACGCGCGTCGGGGAGGGCGGGAACGCGTATGTGAACCTGTGATACGATAAGGTATGGTACTGGAGACTTGGCCACTGTGCAATATGGATATTTTTTACGCTTGGGTATAAATATTTACTGTCTCTTTGTATTGGTTTACATACCCCTTCCCTGCCAGTGCTATTTGTGGGAGTGTCCGTTACCCCTGTTTCCATGTGTGCTCTTTATTGATCCCCTTGTATATGTTTAATAAACTTTTGCATTTACTATTAGTGTCAGTCTCTGGACATTTGTACACTGATCTATTCCTCCATGTCAGAGCGGGCAAGCAGGAGACCATGCGTGCGCGCGGCGGCCCGCACTAGTGTGCGAGCACGGCCGCGGTCCTCGATCCTGCGCGTGCTCGTCTGCTGCCACCTGCCCATGTCAGAGCGGGCAAGCAGGAGACCATGCGCGCACATGGTGATATTTGAAAAAGCCGGCGCGCATAGCCTGACTGTGTCTGACGCTGGCCGGCCTGCACCAGCGTCAGAGAAGCCTGCTCACCAATGCCTGGGATCCTCTTCACCGCCGACGCTGGACAGGACCCGACCCACCTCAGCCCTTCATCCTCCCGACCTCCCCCCAATCTCAGGGACCTGGGTGAGTCCCAAGATGTTTTTTTTAATGTACATACAGCAGTATTGCCTATATAATGTGTATAGACTGCTATATATACATTATATAGGTGATACTGCTGTATATAATCACTATACCACTATATTGCATGTATAGCAGTCTATATCTTTTATAGGTGACACTGCTACTGATGCGTATATACCTCATATAGGTGACACTGCGGTGTGTGTGTGTGTGTGTGTGTGTGTGTGTGTGTGTGTGTGTGTGTGTGTGTGTGTGTGTGTGTGTGTATGTATATGTATGTATATATACAGTGGGGCAAAAAAGTATTTAGTCAGTCAGCAATAGTGCAAGTTCCACCACTTAAAAAGATGAGAGGCGTCTGTAATTTACATCATAGGTAGACCTCAACTATGGGAGACAAACTGAGAAAAAAAAATCCAGAAAATCACATTGTCTGTTTTTTTATCATTTTATTTGCATATTATGGTGGAAAATAAGTATTTGGTCAGAAACAAACAATCAAGATTTCTGGCTCTCACAGACCTGTAACTTCTTCTTTAAGAGTCTCCTCTTTCCTCCACTCATTACCTGTAGTAATGGCACCTGTTTAAACTTGTTATCAGTATAAAAAGACACCTGTGCACACCCTCAAACAGTCTGACTCCAAACTCCACTATGGTGAAGACCAAAGAGCTGTCAAAGGACACCAGAAACAAAATTGTAGCCCTGCACCAGGCTGGGAAGACTGAATCTGCAATAGCCAACCAGCTTGGAGTGAAGAAATCAACAGTGGGAGCAATAATTAGAAAATGGAAGACATACAAGACCACTGATAATCTCCCTCGATCTGGGGCTCCACGCAAAATCCCACCCCGTGGGGTCAGAATGATCACAAGAACGGTAAGCAAAAATCCCAGAACCACGCGGGGGGACCTAGTGAATGAACTCTCTGGGACCAATGTAACAAGGCCTACCATAAGTAACACACTACGCCACCATGGACTCAGATCCTGCAGTGCCAGACGTGTCCCACTGCTTAAGCCAGTACATGTCCGGGCCCGTCTGAAGTTTGCTAGAGAGCATTTGGATGATCCAGAGGAGTTTTGGGAGAATGTCCTATGGTCTGATGAAACCAAACTGGAACTGTTTGGTAGAAACACAACTTGTCGTGTTTGGAGAAAAAAGAATATTGAGTTGCATCCATCAAACACCATACCTACTGTAAAGCATGGTGGTGGAAACATCATGCTTTGGGGCTGTTTCTCTGCAAAGGGGCCAGGACGACTGATCCGGGTACATGAAAGAATGAATGGGGCCATGTATCGTGAGATTTTGAGTGCAAACCTCCTTCCATCAGCAAGGGCATTGAAGATGAAACGTGGCTGGGTCTTTCAACATGACAATGATCCAAAGCACACCGCCAGGGCAACGAAGGAGTGGCTTCGTAAGAAGCATTTCAAGGTCCTGGAGTGGCCTAGCCAGTCTCCAGATCTCAATCCTATAGAAAACCTTTGGAGGGAGTTGAAAGTCCGTGTTGCCAAGCGAAAAGCCAAAAACATCACTGCTCTAGAGGAGATCTGCATGGAGGAATGGGCCAACATACCAACAACAGTGTGTGGAAACCTTGTGAAGACTTACAGAAAACATTTGACCTCTGTCATTGCCAACAAAGGATATATTACAAAGTATTGAGATGAAATTTTGTTTCTGACCAAATACTTATTTTCCACCAGAATATGCAAATAAAATGATAAAAAAACAGACAATGTGATTTTCTGGATTTTTTTTTCTCAGTTTGTCTCCCATAGTTGAGGTCTACCTATGATGTAAATTACAGACGCCTCTCATCTTTTTAAGTGGTGGAACTTGCACTATTGCTGACTGACTAAATACTTTTTTGCCCCACTGTATATATATATATATATACACACATATATGTACCTGTATACACAGCAGTATATAAGGTATATACGCATCTGTAGCAGTGTAACCTATATAAGGTATAGACTGCTATACATGCATTATATAGCTGGTATAGTGATTATATACAGAAGTATCACCTATATAATGTATATATAGCAGTCTATACACATTATATAGGCAATACTGCTACTGATGTGTATATAGGTGATACTTCTGTGTATATATGTCGTTATGTAGGTGATACTGGTGTGTGTGTGTGTGTGTGTGTGTATGTATGTATATACACACACACGTACATATATACACAGCAGTAACACCTATATATAACGTATATACACATCAGTAGCAGTATTGCCTTTATAATGAATATAGACTGCTGTATATATGATATATAGGTGATACTATCATTATATACAGAAGTAGCAGTATCGCCTATATAACGTGTATGCAACATTTGCAGTATCACCTGTATAATGTACAGACTAATGTATGTACGTTATATAGGCGACACTGCTGTGTATAGTCGCACTATCTATCTGTGTCTAATCTATATATATAATAATAATCTTTATTTTTATATAGCGCTAACATATTCCGCAGCGCTTTACAGTTTGCACACATTATCATCACTGTCCCCTTTGGGGCTCACAATCTAGAATTCCTATCAGTATGTCTTTGGAATGTGGGAGGAAACCGGAGTGCCCGGAGGAAACCCACGCAAACACGGAGAGAACATACAAACTCTTTGCAGATGTTGTCCAGGGTGGGATTAGAACCCAGGACTCCAGCGCTGCAAGGCTGCAGTGCTAACCACTGCGCCACCGTGCTGCCCATATATATATATATAATTGCCTAAGGGGTACTTCCGTCTTTCTGTCCTCAACTTCCGTAACGGAAATCCCGCATCGCTGATTGGTCTCGCCAGCTGCCTGTCATGGCTGCCGCGACCAATCAGCGACGGGCACAGTCCGATTGGTCCCTCCCCTACTCCCCTGCAGTCACAGTGCCTGGCGCCCGCTCCATACTCCCCGCAGTCAATGTGCCCGGCGCTCGCTCCATACTCCACGCTCCATACTCCCCGCAGTCAGTGCCTGCTCCATAATCCCCTCCAGTCACCGCTCACACAGGGTTAATGCCAGCAGTAACGGACCGCGTTATGGAGCGGGTAACGCACTCCGCCACTATTAACCCTGTGTGATCAAGTTTTTACTATTGATTCTGCCTTTGCAGCATCAATAGTAAAAAGAAGTAATGTTAAAAATAATTAAAAAAAAAAAAACCTGCTATACACACCTTCCGTCATTGGACGATGCGCTCCAGCCAGCCGCCATCTTCCGTTCCCAGAGATGCATTGCGAACTTACCCAGAAGGCTTGGCGGTCTCATGAGACCGCTAAGTCATCTGGGTAATTTCGCAATGCATCCTGGGAACGGAAGATGGCGGCCACATCACACAGCTTCGCTGGATCCCATTGGTGAGTATAGAACTATTTTTTATTTTAATTATTTTTTTTAACAGGGATATGGTGCACACACTGCTAAATACTGCGTGGGCTGTGCTATATACCTACGTGACTGGCCAATATACTACGCGACTGGGCAATATACTACATGACTAGGCAATATACTACGTGGCTGGGCAATACACTACGTGGCTGGGCAATATACACTACGTGGCTGAGCAAAAAACTACGTGGCTGGGCAAAAAACTACGAGACTGGGCAATATACTACGTCGCTGGGCAATATAATACATGACTGGGGAATATACTACGTGGACATGCATACTCTAGAATACCCAATGGGTTAGAATCGGGCCACCATCTAGTGTGTGTATATATATATATATATATATATATATATATATATATATATATATATATATATATATATATATATATATATATATATATATATATGTGTATGTGTATATATATATATATATATATATATGTATATATATATATATATATATATATATATATGTGTGTGTGTGTGTGTGTGTGTGTGTGTGTGTGTGTGTGTGTGTGTGTGTGTGTGTGTGTGTGTGTGTGTGTGTGTGTGTGTGTGTGTGTGTGTGTGTGTGTGTGTGTGTGTGTGTGTATATATATATATATATATATATATATATATATATATATATATATATATATATATATATATATACACACACACATACATACATACATACATACATACATACATATATATATATATATATATATATATGTATGTTTAGTTAGGGCCAGAAATATTTGGACAGTGACAAGTTTTGTTATTTTAGCTGTTTACAAAAACATGTTCAGAAATAAAATTATATATGTAATATGGGCTGAAAGTGCACACTCCCAGCTGCAATATGATAGTTTCCACATCCAAATCGGAGAAAGGGTTTAGGAATCATAGCTCTGTAATGCATAGCGTCCTCTTTTTCAAGGGACCAAAAGTAATTGGACAATGGACTCTAAGGGCTGCAATTAACTCTGAAGGCGTCTCCCTCGTTAACCTGTAATCAATGAAGTAGTTAAAAGGTCAGGGGTGGATTCCAGGTGTGTGGTTTTGCATTTGGAAGCTGTTGCTGTGAGCAGACAACATGCGGTCAAAGGAACTCTCAATTGAGGTGAAGCAGAACATCCTGAGGGTGAAAAAAAAGAAAAAATCCATCAGAGAGATAGCAGACATGCTTGGAGTAGCAAAATCAACAGTTGGGTACATTCTGAGAAAAAAGGAATTGACTGGTGAGCTTGGGAACTCAAAAAGGCCTGGGCGTCCACGGATGACAACAGTGGTGGATGATCGCCGCATACTTAATTTGGTGAAGAAGAACCCGTTCACAACATCAACTGAAGTCCAGAACACTCTCAGTGAAGTAGGTGTATCTGTCTCTAAGTCAACAGTAAAGAGAAGACTCCATGACAGTAAATACAAAGGGTTCACATCTAGATGCAAACCATTCATCAATACCAAAAATAGACAGAAAAACACCTCAAGAAGCCAGCTCAGTTCTGGAAAAGTATTCTATGGACAGATGAGACAAAGATCAACCTGTACCAGAATGATGGGAAGAAAAAAGTTTGGAGAAGAAAGGGAACGGCACATGATCCAAGGCACACCACATCCTCTGTAAAACATGGTGGAGGCAACGTGATGGCATGGGCATGCATGGCTTTCAATGGCACTGGGTCACTTGTGTTTATTGATGACATAAGAGCAGACAAGAGTAGCCGGATGAATTCTGAAGTGTACCGGGATATACTTTCAGCCCAGATTCAGCCAAATGCTGCAAAGTTGATTGGACGGCGCTTCATAGTACAGATGGACAATGACCCCAAGCATACAGCCAAAGCTACCCAGGAGTTCATGAGTGCCAAAAAGTGGAACATTCTGCAATGGCCAAGTCAATCTCCAGATCTAAACCCAATTGAGCATGCATTTCACTTGCTCAAATCCAGACTTAAGACGGAAAGACCCACAAACAAGCAAGACCTGAAGGCTGCGGCTGTAAAGGCCTGGCAAAGCATTAAGAAGGAGGAAACCCAGCGTTTGGTGATGTCCATGGGTTCCAGACTTAAGGCAGTGATTGCCTCCAAAGGATTTGCAACAAAATATTGAAAATAAAAATATTTTGTTTGGGTTATGTTTATTTGTCCAATTACTTTTGACCTCCTAAAATGTGGAGTGTTTGTAAAGAAATGTGTACAATTCCTACATTTTCTATCAGATATTTTTGTTCAACCCTTCAAATTAAACGTTACAATCTGCACTTGAATTCTGTTGTAGAGGTTTCATTTCAAATCCAATGTGGTGGCATGCAGAGCATAACTCGCGAAAATTGTGTCACTGTCCAAATATTTCTGGCCCTAACTGTATGTATGTATATATATTAATCTGTTTCATCTATATAATGTGTGTACAGCAGTCACAGTATCACATACAATATATAGGTGATACTACAACTATACACATCAGTCGCAGTATCGACTATGTATTGTATATACAGTAGTTTCAATGTGATATATGTTCAGCAGTCGCAGTGTCTCCTATGTGATGTATGCATCATTATATAGTATAATGCTGTCTTAATTACCATATATTGTAGAGATATTTATATAGTGTAGAGATGTTTATATAGTGTGGCACTATGTATATATTGTGGAATTCACACTATATATACACTGCTGCCACATCTCTACACTATATAATATATGCACCGCTCTATATTCCTTAACACGGTATATAATATGCCGCTGTGTATATAATATATTGTAGTATACCATATATACTCGTGTATAAGCCGAGTTTTTCAGCATATTTTTTTAGTGCTGAAAACACCCCCTTGGCTTATACACAAATCATTGTCCCAGAAAGACGGAGAAGGAGCAGCGGGTGACAGAGGCAGGAACCGGCGGCTGTGGGTAAAGCCTGTGCCGCTGCTAAAGAGAAATGAATATTCACTGCACTGGCAGTCAATATTCATTTCTCTTATAGCGTTGACAGCCACAGCCGCTGGCTTCCAGCACACATCCTACTTACCTTCCCTGCGCACCCTCGCTGCATCTCGTTCCGGCGCTAGCAGCTCTTCAGGAAGACCGAGGCGATCACGTGTCTTCCGCTCATTAAGGTAATGAGTATTCACCCCTCTCCACTCCCATAGGTGTGGGTAAATATTCATTACCTTAATGAGCGGGGGACATGTGATCGCCCGGCCACCGGAGCTGTTGGCACCAGAACGAGATGCTGCGAGGCCATGCAAGGAAGGTAAGTAGGATGTGGTTTTTTATTTTGTTTTAGGAACCATGCATACATGAACAGGGATAAGGAGCCATGCATACACGGATGGGGATAATGAGCCATGCATACAAGGATGGGGATAAGGAGCCATGCATACAAGGATGGGGATAAGGAGCCATGCATACAAGGATGGGGATAAGGAGCCATGCAGACAAGGATGGGGATAAGGAGTCATGCATACAAGGATGGGGATAAGGAGTCATGCATACAAGGATGGGGATAAGGAGTCATGCATACAAGGATGGGGATGAGGAGCCATGCATACAAGGATGGGGATAAGGAGCCATACAGACAAGGATGGGGATAAGGAGCCATGCAGACAAGGATGGGGATGAGGAGCCATGCATACAAGGATGGGGATAAGGAGCCATGCAGACAAGGATGGGGATAAGGAGTCATGCATACAAGGATGGGGATGAGGAGCCATGCATACAGGGACAGGGGAGCCATGCATACAAGGACGGGATAAGGAGCCATGCAGACAAGGATGGGGATGAGGAGCCATGCATACAAGGATGGGGATAAGGAGCCATGCATACAAGGATGGGGATAAGGAGCCATACAGACAAGGATGGGGATAAGGAGCCATACAGACAAGGATGGGGATAAGGAGCCATGCAGACAAGGATGGGGATAAGGAGCCATGCAGACAAGGATGGGGATAAGGAGTCATGCATACAAGGATGGGGATGAGGAGCCATGCATACAGGGACAGGGGAGCCATGCATACAAGGACGGGATAAGGAGCCATGCAGACAAGGATGGGGATGAGGAGCCATGCATACAAGGATGGGGATAATGAGTCATGCATACAAGGATGGGGATAATGAGTCATGCAGACAAGGATGGGGATAAGGAGTCATGCATACAAGGATGGGGATAAGGAGTCATGCATACAAGGATGGGGATAAGGAGTCATGCATACAAGGATGGGGATAAGGAGTCATGCATACAAGGATGGGGATAAGGAGCCATGCATACAAGGATGGGGATGAGGAGCCATGCATACAGGGACAGGGGAGCCATGCATACAAGGACAGGGATAAGGAGCCATGCAGACAAGGATGGGGATGAGGAGCCATGCATACAGGGACAGGGGAGCCATGGATACAAGGACGGGATGTGGGGACAATGCATACCCAGCTTATACTCGACTCAATACGTTTTCACAGTTTTTTGTGGCAAAATTAGGTGCCTCGTCATATACTCGGGTCCACTTATACTCAAGTATATACGGTATATTGTGGAGCTGTGTATACTTCTAATGTCCTGCATAAATGGTGTAATTCTCAGTATCTATTCTTATGTATGTGTGTATCTGTCTATCACTCCAATTAATTGTAAGAAAAGTAGCGGACTCTTTATTGGCCCATGTGGCAACGTTTTGGATCCATAACTGAACATTTCTCTGATATGGAAGTGAAATGTTGCCATGTTGACTAATAAAGAGTATAAAAAACAAAATCGGTTCCATTTTCTTCCACAAAAGTGGTACAATCTTCTTCTCACTTGCTGTCCGTGTGCAGTCGTGTTTTTTTTTTCTCAGCAGACGTTGCAGTCTGATACACGGTGAGTCAGACCATTGAGGAGATGGAGAAATTAATTTCTCCGTCTCCTCCACACCTGTGCTGCGAGAGCATTGGAGCATGGACACTGATCACGCTCACAGCAGAGCAAGAGCCGAGTATCATTGGCATATCACATCCGATGCCATATTCTAGTGTTATTCCACCCTAATGAGCACCGGTATTAAGCCCACGTTCACATGGTCAGTATTTGTTCAGTATTTTCATCAGTATTTGTACGCCAAAACCGGGAGTGGAACAATCCAGAGGAAAAGTATAATAGAAACATATGCACCACTTCTGCATTTATCACCCACTTCTGGTTTTGGCTGCAAATACTGAGGTCAAATACTGACCGTGTGAATGTGGCCTTATTCTGTATCTATACACTGCACAGTACCACTACTCATTATAGAGTGGGGCTGTGTGTGTGTCACTATACAGTGGGGCTGTGCCTGTCATTATACAGTGGGACTGTGTGTTATATATATATATATATATACATACATATACACAGTTAGGGCCAGAAATATTTGGACAGTGACACAATTTTCGCGAGTTGGGCTCTGCATGCCACCACATTGGATTTGAAATGAAACCTCTACAACAGAATTCAAGTGCAGATTGTAACGTTTAATTTGAAGGGTTGAACAAAAATATCTGATAGAAAATGTAGGAATTGTACACATTTCTTTACAAACACTCCACATTTTAGGAGGTCAAAAGTAATTGGACAAATAAACATAACCCAAACAAAATATTTTTATTTTCAATATTTTGTTGCAAATCCTTTGGAGGCAATCACTGCCTTAAGTCTGGAACCCATGGACATCACCAAACGCTGGGTTTCCTCCTTCTTAATGCTTTGCCAGGCCTTTACAGCCGCAGCCTTCAGGTCTTGCTTGTTTGTGGGTCTTTCCGTCTTAAGTCTGGATTTGAGCAAGTGAAATGCATGCTCAATTGGGTTTAGATCTGGAGATTGACTTGGCCATTGCAGAATGTTCCACTTTTTGGCACTCATGAACTCCTGGGTAGCTTTGGCTGTATGCTTGGGGTCATTGTCCATCTGTACTATGAAGCGCCGTCCAATCAACTTTGCAGCATTTGGCTGAATCTGGGCTGAAAGTATATCCCGGTACACTTCAGAATTCATCCGGCTACTCTTGTCTGCTCTTATGTCATCAATAAACACAAGTGACCCAGTGCCATTGAAAGCCATGCATGCCCATGCCATCACGTTGCCTCCACCATGTTTTACAGAGGATGTGGTGTGCCTTGGATCATGTGCCGTTCCCTTTCTTCTCCAAACTTTTTTCTTCCCATCATTCTGGTACAGGTTGATCTTTGTCTCATCTGTCCATAGAATACTTTTCCAGAACTGAGCTGGCTTCTTGAGGTGTTTTTCTGCAAATTTAACTCTGGCCTGTCTATTTTTGGTATTGATGAATGGTTTGCATCTAGATGTGAACCCTTTGTATTTACTGTCATGGAGTCTTCTCTTTACTGTTGACTTAGAGACAGATACACCTACTTCACTGAGAGTGTTCTGGACTTCAGTTGATGTTGTGAACGGGTTCTTCTTCACCAAATTAAGTCTGCGGCGATCATCCACCACTGTTGTCATCCGTGGACGCCCAGGCCTTTTTGAGTTTCCAAGCTCACCAGTCAATTCCTTTTTTCTCAGAATGTACCCAACTGTTGATTTTGCTACTCCAAGCATGTCTGCTATCTCTCTGATGGATTTTTTCTTTTTTTTCAGCCTCAGGATGTTCTGCTTCACCTCAATTGAGAGTTCCTTTGACCGCATGTTGTCTGCTCACAGCAACAGCTTCCAAATGCAAAACCACACACCTGGAATCCACCCCTGACCTTTTAACTACTTCATTGATTACAGGTTAACGAGGGAGACGCCTTCAGAGTTAATTGCAGCCCTTAGAGTCCATTGTCCAATTACTTTTGGTCCCTTGAAAAAGAGGACGCTATGCATTACAGAGCTATGATTCCTAAACCCTTTCTCCGATTTGGATGTGGAAACTATCATATTGCAGCTGGGAGTGTGCACTTTCAGCCCATATCATATATATAATTGTATTTCTGAACATGTTTTTGTAAACAGCTAAAATAACAAAACTTGTGTCACTGTCCAAATATTTCTGGCCCTAACTGTATATATATATATATATATATATCTATCTATCGCATGCTTGCGGTCACCAGACCACCTGTTCCCGGCGCTGGCACCAGAGAATCCTCATAGCGCACAGTGCGCACGATATGAGGATTCACACATAGTGACTGTAGACATGTAGCTTAAGATCCGACAACCCCTTTAAGGATGGGCCGCTGCTCATGGGCCACTGCTTGTGCTTGCCCCCCAGGCTAAAATTTGCCAGTCAGCCCCTGCCCCTCTGCTTAGAAGATTCCAGAATGTTGCGTTTTTCACCCCGTCAGCCCAATACAAGAATCTTGTCTTCACTGTAAGGCCTGTGTTGCATTCACGCGCCACTGCCTGCAAGGGCCTCCCTTCACCTTCGGGCCCCGATGCAGCTGCTCCGGTTGAACTGGCGGTAGGTCCGCCCCTAATACACAGAGTAGCTTCTGCCCAGTGGAGTGAAATATGCCCAAACTGTATTATTGCTATTCCTTTGCAAAAAATATGTTTTGCTATGTAAACTAGTGGGAGATTTTCACTGCATGTGTTGTGACAAGGAGGCCCTACCTGAAGTGTACTGTGGCAGGTCTGTCAGCAAGTCATGTATGCAGAAAAGAAGAATATTCTCCCTGCCAGAGTTGGACTGTGGAGATAAAACTATAGTTCTGGATGAGAAGGAATTATATCAGCTTGTACTGAGGTCCTGGTATCATCTCCTTCATAACCTCCTGTGTGCAAAGGATGCCCATAGTGGAGAACAACATGGAGAAGTAGGTCACAGCCTGACAAGCAGGAATAGTGTTGTGCCGGAACCAGGGACAGATGTACTGAGAGCCAAGACTCAGCTTCTGGCGAATAATTGACCGGAGGCACCAAGTAAGGGTGTCTGACAGGAACGGCAGGAGACAAGAGTCCAGGATGGACCGCCTTGAGACTGTGTACAGTCTCAGGTGGACCTGAGACTTTTTTGTGCGATATCAGCAAGTGTAAGGGCCAGATTCAGGAGAGAGCACTGGAGTGAGAAAAACAGGCATGAGAATGGAACTCACAGAGTCAAATAGTTGCTGTAGACCCCTATACACCATAGACTTACATTGGCCAAAATGTTGAGATCAATGAGATTAGTTGATAATCTAATGTGTATGAGGGCCTCCAGCCTCTCCCTCGACAAAGAATGTGACATGTTAAATTTAGGACTGCCCATCCATATGTTTTTTAGGAGATAAGCAGTCTCAGAAAAAAATAGAACCATTTGCTGAGCTGAACTATGGGCATCAGGGGAGATAACCGTTTTCCAAAAGATTGTTTGACCGACAGCTATCAAACGTGTGGGAAGGACTTGAGTTGGCCAGTTTTCCCAATTTGGAATTGACCATAATACAAGTCTTTGTCATCTTTGACACCCTGGGACAGATCATCTCCTCCATTAAATAGTCCATGGACATGAAGTCATTGTTCTCTAGGTTGGGATCACCTTATATTAGCCAATATAAATGAATTTTGTCATTTGGATGATACGTATTGTTAGCTCTCATAGATTTTTTCGGTCCGAGCTCAGAAAAAAAAGATTCCCGCCTCGCCCACAGACAGCGTGATTAATAGTACCACTTAGTGCACATCTCCCACCTGAAGCAGATTGCAGAGAAGATTGATTTGCATGTTTATCAAGGGACTTATTTTTGGATCTCAGTCCAGATCTTTTTTTCATTTTTTTTTTAAATTGAGAAACTGAAAATCTAAAACAAAGCAGCGTAAGAAATGAATGAAGTCCACCGTATTCTATTCAACCCTGCCAGTTTGGTGGTATCTTTGTGGGCTACAGCTAAATGGTGGATGCTTTTAGGGTTAAAGTGGCCCTCAACTCTGGACAAAAACATTACAAATATATACTATAACTAGTTAATATCCTCTTTTCCTGACGCCCTTTTGAGGTCCTTGAATTAGCCCCTGTTGCAGCCATCACCACTGGTCCCTCCCAGGAGGAGCTGTGGAGGCATCGTTAGTGGGATTCTCTCATAAATTGGTAAAATAGCAAAGTGTTTGTAAAAATAAGCAACTTATTACTTATTAAGAATGGAAAGATTTCGAATTTGATCATTTACTTCTCATTGCCTAGGTTGCCTGCCACCTCTGCAGTGCATCAGAAGTGATCAACTTCCACGCGTTTGCAATCGCTGCTCTGGATTTCCAGCTTTAGTGAACCTGCGCTACTCCAACGCGGAAATGGCAAACATGGATCTATTTACAGCATGGGAGAGCGCACAATATGGATCAGTAACGTGACAACAACACTGGACCGAACTGTCAATCATTCAGGAACAAACTGTCTTCAGTCCAGCAGGAAATTGGAAGTCAGGGGAGCAGTGCACTCCCAATAAAGCATACATGAGATCAAACCTTTAAAGCTTTCCACTTTTCAATGAAGTCCAGCAATTTCGGACTTCGAGAATGGAGCTCCCAGAACTTGTGAACCGCGGTTCCGGAGACTGTAAGGAGGGCATGAATGGCGACTTTATTATATTTTTACCCACCTTACAAGTTTCTTGTTTAATCTATGCCAGACCCATCTTTGCTTGATTTTGCAAATGGAGTGGAATACCAAGCATGGACCCCATTTTCTATGATTCATACGCCCTTAGTTTCAACATAATAACAAAACAAATAAAACCGAAAATAAAATCTCACGCACAAAATCAGGCTCGCCCTTCGGTGCGGCTGTTAGTTGTTTCGGTGGCAGCTTTTAAGTTTGACAAAACTGAAGATTTTGCAGCCGGTGTGAGAAGAAAGGTTATTTCAGGGCTTCTATATGAAATCACACAAAGCCGGGGAGTAAGGGGAATAGGTTAAAATGGACAGATTCAACAAAAATACCTTTTCTATTAAGGTTCGTTATGCCTTTTTTTATGCCTTTTGCAGCTTTATCCAATGCTCATGGAGGGATTTTTTTATATAAATAAAACATCAAACCTTAAAAAGAAAAAATATTTAGTGATATACAAGGGAAAAAAAAGAAAAAGGGCTTAACAAATAGAGGTAAGAGTTCTAGATGCCGCACTTATGGGAAGAAAAGAAAAAATTATCCTCCTGCACTGGTTTAAAGCATTTTTTACATTCCCCTCCATTCAACTTATCTATCAACTATATACTGTGATTCTACACGTCTCAACATTGAAATTACAAAACCAAGCAGGAAACATCATGGAATAATGGAAATTATAGGATGGATACATCTCTGATCTGCAAATGATGAAAAAGTGGGAAAGAAAAAGTTTAAAAACATCTCCATTTATTCAATATGGAGTATGAGCACCACATACAGAAATTCCGGCACTTACAGCCTTAACTGTTATCAATGATGTTAGTAATGTTCTGCCGTGCTGAATGCGCTTGAGCAAATCATCAAGATCCGCTGCTGGCAGCTTCCTTTGTGTTTGCCGACCAATGACATCCCAGATATGGAGGCAAGTCCGGAGACGCTGCAGGACATAGTAGCATGTTTAGTCTACGCAGGCTGCTCACAGTAGCACGAGCACCATGCGGCCTGGTATTATTGAGAAACTGTTCTTGGGAGACTTTGGAGAAATGGCCGTGCAGTGCCCCAGGGTCCTGGTCGTTGCAGTAATGTCATTCTTCCACCAGGGGAAGTGATGTTACGTCTGAAGGTTATAAAGGAAATCACTTTACCAGGTATCACAAACCATGCAATACACTTCACACTCCAGCCCACCAGGGGGAGCTATGCTCCTATTTAGTAGGGCACGCTTCACAATTAAGTAAAACTGGTGGTCTGGATAGGAAGTTAGAGAGAAGCTGACTGGCTTCACCCAGGCAGCACCTGTCAGGCAGACAGGGAAAAGGAGGAACATCTAGCGGTTGCCAACAAAGGGTCCCTGACAGGGGTGAGATCCTGTCAGAGGCCTAGAAAGAAGGCCAGTGAGCTGCGACTGCCTACCGATGCGACAGCATCCTAAGGAAGGATGCAAAAGAGAATTGTATTGTAGAGGGTGAGAAATGAAGTCATAGCAAAAGGAGAGGAAAACCAGAAGGAGTTCTGCCCTACACAGGCTGCCTCCTTCTGAGGCGCAGGATCCGGTAGCTGGAACACCGAGGGAGCAATCGTCTCCATGCCTTGCTCCAGAGACCGGAGGACAGCTAATTCCACGTTACCTGCCCGACCTTTACCCAGGAGGCACGGTGGCAACTTGTGGGGGCTGTGGCGTGCTAGAGTCCCTGTAAAAAAGCCTCAGGCCATTAGTCATACGGGTTGTTCCTATCCATCTGGGGGACAGAGAGAAAGACATAACATCTAGAACACCAATAACAGTTGTGAGGACCTTACGAGAGGCTCAGCAGTAAGGTACTACAACATCCAGGCGCTAGAGGAAGGCTACTGATTGCCACCTGGATAAGGGGACTCTGGATTTGCTTTCAGACTGGCCGGACTCTGCCAGCCCTGTGATCCGGTGCTCTGGACTGTGGACGCTGAAGCCTTCAGTAAAGGTAAAGAGACTGCAACCTCGTGTCCTCATTCTTCACTGCGCCTTTCACCATCCACCCACTGGGAAGCCCTGGGGACATACTTCACCTGTGGGAAGGTATACCATCTAGCTGCCATAACATCACCCCAGCGAACCCCTAAGCAGCGTCGGTCACCCTGATCGAATACCACAGGTGGCGTCACGAACATTATCCCTTTAAAGACCTTTCCCCATTTACAACGGACGTCCCTAGGGCCACGGACCGGGTAAGCCACCGTGACATCCCCCTTGAGAACTGGAGGTCCCGGCTCGGAGTACCCCACTGCCCTACGGGGGCGATCAAGCTGCACCATTGGTTCCACCTACAAATCAATGTATTGCCGAGTGGTTAGTGCACCTGGAATGAAGACTAGAGGGGTCCGGCTACCGTACATTTGCCACCCCACATCATAATCCTAGGAGTAGGAGTGGTGTGATGTCTCTTTGTAAATTCGTTCCATTATTATTGTGCTTGCTTATATAGCACCATCATATACCGCAGCGATTTACAGACATCATCATCGCGGTACCCATTGGGGCTCACAATCTAGATTCTCTATCAGTAGGTCTTTGGAGTGTGGAAGGAAACCGGAGAATCCATGGGAAACACACACAAAAAGATACAAACTCCGAACAGATGGGGTCCTAGGTGGGATTTGAACCCAGGACTCCAGTGCTGCAAAGCAACAGAGCTAATCACTGATCTGCCCACTGATCTCATGTCATCATGCGTTGATGCTCTGCTTGTCCTCAGAAAGCATATCATAGTGCTTGTCAGCTGAAGAGGTCGGCGCTAGTGATAAGCGAACGTGCTCGGATAATGTGTTACACGAGTATCTTGTAGTGCTCGTATATTATGTTCAAGTCCCCGCAGCTGCATGTTTGGCAGCTGTTTAACAGCCTCAACACATGTGCCCTTTTGTTAGATAATCCCTACATGTATTGAGGCTGTCTAAAAGTCACAAGTCATGCAGCCGCAGGGACTCGAACATAATATACGTGCACACCCAAGATACTCGGAGAACACCCGAGAATGTTCAGATAACACGTTATCAGAGCATGTTTGATCATCACTAATCGGCACTCCTAGGTATCGGCAGAGTCAATGCGGAGGACAGCCAAGCCTGATCAGGTCTTGTGTGGTGCCAGGGGTGGACATATCAGCCACACAGGGACCCAGAGGGTAAGTAGGCCCATTGCCACCTCCAAAGCAGGTGAAATTTTGCACCCTAATCAGCTATTGGAGTGTAAAGAGCCCTTACACTGTTCATGCACAGGTCTGTATCTGCCAGTGCATGGTGCACAATGCTTTGGGGCGCTGGCACATCACAACACTTGTCAGCTCAAGGGACCTGCAATCTAAAGCATCGGCAGGATCCACGGAGAGGAGAATGAAGTCTGTGATTCGAGCATGTACGCATGGACACCCTATCAATCCATGAAAGACAGCTCTGCCCTGCCCCCACCAGTGACATCCTCTTATTTTTGTCCAATTCCAATGCCCAGATTGAAAGTAGAAGAGCAGGAAGCAACATCACGCCACCCTCACCGAGATGCATTGATAGAAACAGCACAGGTAATAAAAGTATATTAGAAACGTGATTGTTAGGAAGAGTTAGAACTTATGTAAGGTGGTGGGGAGGGGGGAAAAAATAGTAGTAGAAAATCCATTTAAAGTAATATATGACCTTGGCTGAGATATCTTCGAATCTTTGAGCTGCCATTTTTGATCGGACTCCCACGTTACCCTGTTGGGTGTTGACGGAAGTCTTCTCTCTGACTTTTAACCATTAATGAAATAATTTAGCATATGACAGTGTCTCAAATTATTACTCTCTAACTATCAGACAAAAGTGAAATTGGAAATTAAAAATCTTCGGTTATCCAATTTGGAGTTGAAGTCTACATCTGGAGCCATAATATTATCCATCAAAAATAATTTGTCTTTTCTCTTGGGAAAAGAGAGATAGATCAAAATGTCACTTCTTCAGTTAATTGCAAGAGTCCGGCCTGACCGATAGACTATGTCAGACGAGGAGCAGAGTCTTACGTTACTGATGGTCTCCGATGAGTTTTCGAGGGGTCATTTAAGGACTGTTGGTATAAATATAGCCTAGTCCGTTCTTCATCCCAGTCCCTCTGCTAGTGCCAACTCTACGACTTGACCTATATTCAATGCCGGGAGAGATTTGCACATTGTAAAGTGACATTTCTAATTGCCTGATGTCCACCACTTCACCCGATGCAATAGAGGAGCTATGGTGGTTTGACTTCTGGTTCACACTTAACTCCCTCCTCTCCTGGTTGACAGATCTCGCGCTCAGCCGCAGGTTTATTTACATGTTTATCTCTCTATATAATCTTTCCCTGTGCTGCATTTCTCTCCCCTTTAATTAAGAGCTAAATATAGATCTTAATTAAGGCACTGATGAATTTAATTTAGGCTGGTATTACAGACTCGCGTAGAGCCGCAGTGTGGAGCGTACAGCTGGAGAATCTCGCCAACGACGGTGTCTTCACACCTCGAGTCATAAAGACGCATTTTCCTATTACGTAACTACCAAACAATATCCAAGCTATTTTTTTGTGTGCAAAAGATGAAGATAGAAGAAGGCCATAATGCACCATTGATTCAAAGTTAAAGGGGTGCGAGGTCCCAACATTTTTTTTTAAGCATCCAACATGCTAAAAAAAGTTAAATATAGCTTACTCACTGTACCCATTTCTCGCCACTCCTCTTCTATTACTGTTCTGGTCTTCTGCCTGGAAAAGTAAGTTGATAAAAAAATATTTACGGTATTTGCTCACTATAAAGTTTCAAAGAAAAGAAAACTAAAATAATGTTGTCCTACGCGTTTCAAGCCCATGCAGAAACCATAGTCAAAGCTCTATATTGACATGAGTCATCATGAGGATGAGCTAACGACTCATGTCATTATGGACCTGACTATTTAAGAGTCTCATTCACACTGTTATTGTGCTATGACTGATGGCTCTGCATGGGCTTGAAACGCGTAGGACAAGTGTTTGCTTTAAGTTGCTGAAACTGACTTACTATGTAAGTCTATGATGCCTCATTCTGATGTCTGCAAAAAAAAAACAACAAAAAAAACGGAGTTCCAATTGGAGAGCACGATAGATCCACTCTGGGAGGCATCCAGTTTTCAGCCCCTTTTTGTTGTTTTTGAAGCGATGGCCGGGGGACCACCACGGTGCAGGAAGACTACTGTACACAAGATGAGTTGCAAGCAACAAAGGGTAGATTTATTGGAAGGCAAGGAATGAAGGGAATGAGGAAGATGCAAACAGGGGTATACAATGGCAACAAGACAATTTACAAGAGTAATAAACTTTATCTTTTCCGTAAAATAGCATGGTGCTCCAACTATTTCAGACTCAAAATATGTCTAACAAGCAAATGTAAACAATAAACGAGTGATGATGCTACTCTACGTATCACCTCCCTGGCCTTTACTAAGCAGGCCACACGGCTCCCGTGTACTGACTATTGAAGCCTACACTAGGCCTTAACAGGTGCACCAAACAGGAACAAACTCACGGTGATGTTGGAGAATCAGGTCCAGTCCCAGGGGGCCCCCAGCAGTCCAATACGGTGTGGTGCACAGCTTTATGTCAGCTCTGTGAAATGTGGTCTTCTCCTTGCTTCTGGATCCTAGGGATGCTCCTGGAAACTGTAAATCCCTTTCTCTGTATCTTCGTGGCTCTCTTGCAGCTATATCAGGACACAGTTCTTCTCTCTTTCAGCTATCAGCACAAAAAGTCCTCTCTGCAGCAGCCTCAGCTCACACATGCTGCTCCAGCTCCACACCTGCACCGACTAGTTCATTACAACGATTATCGCAGGGGAGAAGCAGAACATTCCATCACGCCAGACAAGGGGGTGCAGCCTCTTAAAGTGACAGCGTGTTCCTTACTGTCCATAACAGCACCACACTCTTACATTTTCGTGAAAATCAGACCGGATGGAATGTTGTCCATTTTTTGCATGGAGCCATAGATTTGCATAGTCAACTCTGAGCTAACACTTCAAAATCGGACATGTCTCCGTGATTCTGCTGGCATGGCTGTATTTTCAGCCAATGTGCTGTACAGTGGTTTCCATACGTCAACACACTGATCAATAACGTATGTGCAAGAGCAATATTCTAGGCAGAACACTCCAAAATGTATTACTCGAGACAGTTTTATGGGCCAAATAGTGAATAAGATAGGAGGCAGCTCCTCCACAGTGAACAAGAACACGGAGGCGGCAGCTTGTGGACATGAATGGGACTATTTTTTTTTTTTTTATTTTTTTTTTTTATATACGGCTATCTGTACCCGGTATTACTACATT
Organism: Ranitomeya imitator; assembly: GCF_032444005.1. Taxonomy (NCBI): domain Eukaryota; kingdom Metazoa; phylum Chordata; class Amphibia; order Anura; family Dendrobatidae; genus Ranitomeya; species Ranitomeya imitator. The sequence goes on from NC_091291.1 coordinate 131,651,752, forward strand.
TATTTTAAAATCGCATTAAAAGGTTTTATATTGAGACTATTAAATGTTGAGATGATGATCTGTTTATTAGATCGAGGGTCTGGAAGGTAACTTGTGCTTTTCTTATTAGCCATTTATCCTCTAATCAAGCACTCGTACTGTCACGCCTTCCCGAAGTTGCACCACAAAGGGCAATGGACCGAATCATCTTTATTGTTGAGTCACTGGATTATCATAAGGATTTAACTCTCAGCCAAACTAAGCAAACACTGAGGAATTAGCAGAGCGAATTCGGCGAGGACTGAAAATAAAGTATTAATAAAATGACCGTGAAAATGGAGCATAAAAGGCAGAGTTTTGTCAGTCTTGAATCAATGGCGCTGGCTGTGCGGAGAACGGGCTAGTTGGCTTGCGAGGCATAATGGTATTACTCCGACTCAATAGGACGTATATGATGATGATGTTAAAGAATTACACATTTGCTTTTTTCTCAGTTGAATTTGCACTTTCGGTGTTCTTTTCACTGTCTCTGTACTAGTGGGGGGAGACTACCTGCTATGATGTTTCCCATACAGCACACACAGACATGGGCAATCCCTGCTTTCCTGTCTCTCTGTGACACATTTAGAATCAACAGTAGAGGCATGCAGGAAATTATATAGCAGTACTAAGCAATGCATCTGAATCCAGCACTTAAGACGAGAATAAAACACTTCGTAGAAAGCAGCAGCACAGTCTGCGTGGGTCTCTCTGTCACTTTGCTCCACCTCTCCTACCTTGGACGTAAATATATAGCTATAATCTGATCACTCAGTTAAATAGTAGTCCATCGTGTGCTGACCAAGATGAATTTTATGAAGAAACAACAACAAAAAAGGGCTTAATCTAATGTGGAAATATCATTTCAACAAAAAATCCTAAGAAAAGGGACTTACACTTTGTGAGTGGCACAAGACCACCCACATAACAGAGCCTCTAGCGCGTTGAGTCGTCCTGCAGGTTCCACACTGCGACTATCTAATCTACGAACACCTTAAATCAGAAAACCAGCTACAGAAAATAGGAAAAGGAGCGTCAGTCAACACTACTTCTGAGTGTACGTATCACAAAAAGTACAATGTCATTACACTTTGCAAAGGGGAAAGGATCCATCTTTGCCATGGCTAATCCTGGTAACGCACTTAAGCTTTGTCTGAGTTCTTCCACCACAGCCGTCTCCTAGATGTGCACTCTCCTGCATGATGAGCACAGACCTTCTTTTTCCACCTTTCCTTTGCTTAAGGAAAATGAAAGGTGGAACAAGAAGGTCTGTGTTCATCAAGCAGGAGAGTGCATCTCCATGGGACTGCTGTGTGGGAAGGTCTCAGAGGAAGCTTAAGTGACTGCTGTGTGGGAAGGTCTCAGTCAGGTTTCTAGATGGATTTTAGAAGTTTTACAGAGTGACCGAAAGAGGCAGAAAGAAGAGAAGTGACTCAGTGAAAAAAGAAGGACATTTCTCTTAGAAATTATAAAGTTTCTGATATTTTTTTGCACTATTGATTTATGTGAAGATTGTCAAAACAACAACTATGCAAATGTCTATATTGAAATTTAATCTATCACAAGCGAAACTCAGAGGAAAGTTTTAGGACTAAAATATCAATATCTTACTCTGAAGTTACCCATGGGCATTAGGTAGAGGTTGGTCAAAATATCTGCTAACTGGTTAACTAATAGGAAGATCCTGAACTCTTCCGTATGGAAGATGCCACCGGAAAGACAGCTCGAGGTGCCCAATACATTGCGCCATTGGGACATAGTCCGCTGCCTAGTTGGCCGTGATGAAAATCTGTTGTCTGAAATGTCATTTAACTTCTTTATGGAAAGCCTTAAGTCATACTGGCCAACTCTCCAGAAATGTCTACGAGGCTTCCGGAATAGGAAGAACACTCCTGGAATAATCAGCAATTCTCCCATGACAATTCTACCCTTTCTTGAAACCTGTTATTTGGAGAGAGGAAACGTGGTGAATAGGCACGAAGGGAGTGCAGGATTAAAAAGTGGTTTCCTGATGAGACCTTTTCACTTTGCATCCTGCAACTACTCCTTTCACAGGTAAAAGTTGTTGACAAATATAACTTAGGTCAAGACTTTAAGGGATTGTCCAAGCTTGGGGCTCACTCTATTTGACTGCAGACTTGTGACTTCTCACAGTGCACAGTGTGTAAAGATTCTTTGTTGCAGGTGTAGACGAAACGAGCATAGGAGACCAAGTGTTGCAAAGGTGTACAGCTTGAGACTTGAACTATTCCTAAGGAGAAAAGTTGCAGTAGGGACAGAATTAGGCAGTGCCCCGGATCTGGTTACAGTGACAAAACCAGCCTTTGATATAAATAAAAGGTCAGCATTACAAAACAGGAAGAGATTGGGGGCCAAGAGAGGTGGCAGACGCTCTCGCTGCAGCTCCACCAGCCATGATAGTAGGCCGCAGCCGTGGGTACCAGCCAGGCCGAAACCTAGATGACAGTCAAGAACCGAAGACCAGAACTACGCCAATCAAAGTCCAGACTGCACTCCTCGAGGTAAAGCACCAAATACCCGAACAACGCCGGTCGAGGTTCCTGACCTAGATGACGCCGGTCAACCTGCCTCAACTGATACAAACCCTGGGAGACGCTCGTCAATCACCAAAAAGGCTCTGAGAATACCCAGCCAGACTCCAGTCTGGCCAGTGATCGGATTAGATGTGTGAGATGGGCCATCGTTTCCAGAATGGTTTCGGGTGTGGGCACGGAGAGGGTTGCAGACAAGATGGGGTCCGGTTGATGCTAGAATGGCACAGAGAGCGTTGATAGACTTTGTAAGTAAAACGTGTGGTGCAGTCAGATGGACATATAAATTGGACCCATTGGAATGAAGTGCACGGACTGGCGGGTGGCTCTTTCGTTCCGAGCGCAACAGCTGCATAGAAATACATGAAGCCATCACGCTCACGTGAGGAGAGCTGCCGGCCAGTCCTTGCACTGCGTTCCGATCTCGGTCCAATTTATATGTCTGTCTGACGGCAGCTTCATAATAACCAATCCTTTGGCTAATTTACTATATGATGATAGACAAACCCGCCTATTAACCTGGCAATGCTGAACTAACGCACTTATTCCAGTCTCCATTAAGACGTTTACCGGTTCACGTGTAGCGGAGACTGTCAGAAATTATTTAATGCTTTGTGACTCATCCAACTGTGACAAAATCGAATAATTACTCATCCTGAACTATTTTTCTCTTTTCAAATGGTTGCCATTGACAAGTCACTTGTCAGGCGTGGAGTTGGAAAATCAAACTAATCTAACACCTTCACTTAACGAAGCAATTTTCAATCTTTCATACAATCACAATTACATTTATATAATGAAAAAAATCGTCAAAAATATTAATGCGACAATCGCCAACTGTCCCAGATAAAGTTGTATTTTGCATCATTTAGCTTCACATTTGTTACCACTTGTCATAATGTTTCATAGTTTTACCATTAGCACTGGCTGATCATTGATGAGAAAGGGATCTGTAGACAGGGAAGAAGATAATTAGCGGGTGGCAGTAAAGTCACTTGTTGATTATTAGCACATTGTAGTAGAAGTGCCATCCAAAGTAATGATACAGTTTTAAATTGGAAAACCTATTACCAATGGAAATTATGTACTGTGCTCAGTGCTATTAATGGTGACTAGCCACAGTCATTTACAGAGGATTTCAATATTTGCAGCGATCCACTTCTCAATAGAGCTTATAATCGAAAGCTAAAATTGGCACTCAAAGGGTGTTCTCCAGGACTTTGATATTAATGGTCTATCCTTAGACTGGGGTCATGTGATGTTTATTCTCACATCCGAGAGAATCGGGTCATCTATGCAAATGACATCACGGTATGAACCGATTCTCTTGAATGGGGAGTGCACAGAAATCGGAGTGCAGTCCAATGCCTTCCATGGAATCATTGACTTGCATGGCCAAGTGTGATCCAAATATTGGATCAAACATGGACCTGCTGCGATGTTTTGCTTGCATCGGCTCGGTCTGAGGAGAAGAAAAAAAATGGACATGTGCTCTGCCCCATTGACTAACATTGGTCCGAGTGTGTGCCGATGTCAGATCGCACTCAGACCAACAATAGGGTGGTGTGAGCAAGCCTTGAGAATTGCTCATCAGTATTCAATCATTGGGGTCCAATACAAGTGATCCCCACTAATCAGCTGTTTGCAGGTCCCAGAGTGCATGACATACAGACTCAGTGTTAGGGTTGGCGGAACGCAACGAATATATATTTATTAGAAGTTGGTGCGTTCGCAACCCGGGATCCACCGTGCAGGAAAGCACCTGCTGCTAGATATGGCGGTACAAAAAGCAGTATAAACAGACTCTGTTACTTCACAGAGTCTATTAGCAAAGATAACGCTGTGCCCTGTTTGGCTCACAGAGGCACACAGCTACTTAGTAGAGCAGATGGTGGTCATGCAGTCAAATGCAAACATGAAACTCCTCGCCGGAGGTGCCAGCATTCTAGGGGCTTATTTCAGCTGGGTCCCTGAATACACATACACGAAACTCCTCGCTGGAGGTGCCAGCATTCTAGGGGATTATTTCAGCCGGGTCCCTGACTGCATACAAAACATGACCACACTGGCGCTGAGCTCATACATAAATTGATACTAGCGCATGGCCGTGCGGCCATGCGAACCTTATATAGCTGCAGCACGTACAGGACCTTCCTAGAAGGACCAATGAGAGGCTGCCACAGAGCCTGAGGAACTTCAGGACCTTCCTGGAGAACCAATGGGTCTTGCTGCAGTATCTGAGCATGTGACCCTCGATCTCCAATGAGAGATCTTACCCTGGGCATGCTCAAAAGGGGAAAAGCAGGACTTAAGCTACTTTCACACTAGCGTCGTACAACGCACATCGCAATGCGTCGTTTTGCAGAAAAAAACGCATCCTGCAAAGTTGTTTGCAGGATGCGTTTTTTCTCCATAGGCTTGAATTAGCGACGCATTGCCACACATCGCAACCGTTGTGCGATGGTTGCGTCATGTTGTGGCAGACCATCGGCACCAAAAAACGTTGCTTGTAACGTTTTTTGGTGTGTTGTGTCCGTCATTTCCGACTGCGCATGCGCGGCCGGAATTCTGCCCCCTCCTCCCCGCAACTCACAATGGGGCAGCGGATGCGTTGTAATAATGCATCCGCTGCCCCCGTTGTGCTGCGTTGGCGCAGGATGCGTCGGTACGTCGGCCCGATGCACTGCGACGGGCCGACACCAGTGTGAAAGTAGCCTTAGTCCCAAAAGCGTCTGCTCGCCGCTGCCCAACACTGGCTTCAATGGCAGAAGCTGGAAAAGCAGCAGTAACCCTTTGCACAGAGTGAGACTGAGCGAGACGCTGGGACCGACGTCTCCGCTGAGCAGGCTCCACTGCGGCAGGAGAAGAATGGGAGACCACAGCGGAGATGGCCCGAGATTCCCCCTGTTCAGAGACGAGAACTCGACCCCTAACACCCATGACCCCAAACCTCCATGTCTAGTGGCCGTTCTCATGCACTCCTGTTAAATTCACTAGGATCTAAGCTGCAGTAGCCTAGAACAGCCACGACAGTGTAAAAAGCCGCTCTCTAGACTGTTTTAGAGTGGTCCTCCCTCCAATTAAGGTTATGTTCACGCATCGTATTCAGCCCTACGTTCCATGGTTCCATCAGGGCTTACATCTGCACCCCGCAATATGGAATTCCAGTGTGTACACGGGCGTGTGCTCTGTCTACTATATCATACTGACTGCCTCAAATAGGCACCTACAGCCAAAAACAACGTACAACAGTGCACACCGCAACTCCGTCTGCATTGTTATAGTCAATGGCCCCCGTAAAACCCGACAGAGCCACTGAACATATGTTAAAAGTGATGTGAACATAGCTTAACTCTGGATATCTCACCAGACAAGTGACTGAAGACCCCGCAGCTCATCGGAACGGACACAGCTCCACGCATTGTGTAGTGCTAGTGAACGGTCCTGCAGATATCTCCCTTCCACTTGCAATAGATGAGTCCCGTGCATCCCTGATGCAACCATCCACACGATTGTAGCAATATAGAGAAATCCGGGAACCGGGGCACCAGACGTCCTCCTTTTGATAACTTTATCAGTGCCAAAAAAAATCACAACGTTTTGGCCTTGCGAGGCCTTTATCAAGCAATAGAAATGCATCTCCCCTTTTCTATGACTTAATAAAGGCCCTGTGCAGCTGAAACGTTGTGATTTTTCCACACTACTAAAGTTACTAGAAGGAGGACGTCTGGCGCCCCGGTTCCCGGATTTCTCGATATTTCCCTTTCAATCAGATAATCAGTGGGGCCACCGAGTCTTGGATCCTCCATCAATATTAATATTGCAGAAAAGTCATGAAAACAAAGCAGAAATAATTTAAAAACGGTCTGAGATTGTTATTCAGTGCCCATGAGTAGTTGTACAATAATCCAGGACAATGCAATTATATTATATGGATAGCCCTAATAAAAATCAATAGATGCCTTAATTATTTGCTAATTTTTCTGATAATGCCCCATTGACCACATTCACATTGGAGCAAGGAGGGTTTGGAACAATTTTGGAACAGGAACCGTCTCAGTTTCACAGTAGTAGACATACAACCGGTGCGTTGCTCAGCAAGGTGTGCACCTATCCTTGGTTTTTCAATTTTTTTGATCATTTTGGTTTATTTTTAAATTTTAGTTCTTAAAATGTATCACCTATAGGCAATATATAGTTGATCTTTGGGGGTCCCTGTGCTCCCACCAATTGCTGGTTACCACAACCAGAAGGTCAATGAAGCCTATTCCATTGTCTTGTGGACTCCTGCGATGATCGGCGAGAATGAAGCCCATTCCATTGTCTCGTGGACTCCTGCGATGATCGCCGAGAATGAAGCCCATTCCATTGTCTCGTGGACTCCTGCGATGATCGCCGAGAATGAAGCCCATTCCATTGTCTCGTGGACTCCTGCGATGATCGCCGAGAATGAAGCCCATTCCATTGTCTCGTGGACTGTTGCGATGATTGCCGAGAATGAAGCCCATTCCATTGTCTCGTGGACTCCTGCGATGATCGCCGAGAATGAAGCCCATTCCATTGTCTCGTGGACTGTTGCGATGATTGCCGAGAATGAAGCCCATTCCATTGTCTCGTGGACTCCTGCGATGATCGCCGAGAATGAAGCCCATTCTATTGTCTCGCGGACTGTTGCAATGATCGCCAAGAATGAAGCCCATTCCATTGTCTCGTGGACTCCTGCGATGATCGCCGAGAATGAAGCCCATTCTATTGTCTCGCGGACTGTTGCAATGATCGCCAAGAATGAAGCCCATTCCATTGTCTCGTGGACTCCTGCGATGATCGCCGAGAATGAAGCCCAATCCATTGTCTCGTGGACTCCTGCGATGATCGCCGAGAATGAAGCCCATTCCATTGTCTCGCGGACTGTTGTGATGATCGCCAAACACAGAATTCGGCTATCTTTCCCAGTGCGCTAGACTCTGACCAGAGCGGGAGGGCGCGTGCACATCTGAATACTCCACTCAGCTTATTGTGGTCGTAGTCTAGGGGGCGGGGGTGTGCCGAAGAGAGATGCTCATTTTTGAAGATTGGATTACACCCTTAGGTCTTATTCAGATAGCCATTTTTTTTCCCCATTGACTTGCATTGCCGATTTTGATCCAACCCTCGTCTCCAAAACGGACATGTCTCTGATTTCTGCAGATCACTCAGTCCGAGGAAAAAAATTAAAAATATCGGACACATAAATGGCTCCATAAACTATCACAGGTACGTGTGCCATCCATGAAAAAAAACGGACAGCACTTGTATGCAAAAATTGGACATCTGAATGAGGTTTTAATCTAATGATCAGTTTGTTGACAAATATGCAATAATATCTAACTTCTGAAGTTGCTAAAAATTTTTATTTTTTCGAAAATCATCTTTTCTGACCAGCGACTTTCCAATTTTCCTCCCAAACTAGTAAATGTGACATGGCAAATCTCACTTTTTTTGCCTTTGTATTTTCCCCCTGTGCAATCAGAATATATTTATATATTATATTTATAAATTAAAATATTTTATTTCTGGCGTTTGGAGGCTTTATCTCGTGGAGCCTAATGAAAAAATGTTTGTATTTCAGACCTGTCCGCAGCCACTTAGCACGGAAGAAATCTCGTTTTATTCGCAGGGAAATAGTTTTCTCTTCTTTATAAGTGACTGACGTGCCCTTCTCAAGCTAAATAAAATTAGGACTTAAAAATCGGCAGAGAAATACAGGAGGCGCGGGCTCTCACCGTCTCATTATGCAGATCAGGCTGTCTGCGTTCACAGCCGTTTAGCTCCTAATATGAGTTTGCTTTTGGGTGGACAAGGAGAGAATTTGAACCAGACAGACCTCACTACATTTCATGTTCTTCTTAGGAGAAAAAAAATAAAAAATTCCGCTGAAAATTCCCAGCAATTATGTCCGAAATGACAGCAATTTCCATCAAGGCATTTTGCTAGAAAGCTATCAAGGAAACAATTCAACTTGCAAACTTTTTTTTTTTTTTTGACTTTGTGTAACATTGGTGAAGGTGGTCTGTATGCAGGGGAGTCGCAAAAAAAATAAATACCGGTCCTGACTGCAATGATTTTATACCCCATACCTCTATTAGGGGTGACCAAAAACTGATATCTAAGGCTATGTTCCCACGATGAGTATTTGACGTCGCAAAATTTCTGCCGCCATTAGGTTACTTTTTTTTCCCCCCTTTCTTCTTTGCATGCACTTTTATCGTTTTTTTCACATTGCGATTTTTCATCTCATTTTTTGGCGTGGCATGTTTTAAAATAATGGGGACCCGTCACGTAAAAAAACAAAAACAAAATGCTTTTAACTAGAATAAATGGGTTTAATCTGCAGCATAATGGTGTTCTAAAACTGTGCCGACACTGCGCTACCAGCCCGGAAGCCTCCAGCTTTCAGTCACAAAAGCAAAGCCGGCTAAGTATTAGTTATCACTACATACATAGTAAACAATGACTGACAGCTGTCTCTGCCACGCATCAATAGAGCAAAGTAAGGCCACGTTCAGTATTTGTAATCCAAAATCAGGAGTGGAACAATCAGAGGAAAAAGTATAATGAAAACACATCACCTTCACCACTTATTTATCACCCACTCCTGGTTTTGGCTTACAAATTCTGATGAGCTATACTGAATGTGTGAACAACATGGAGATTTCTGACTTTTTTTTTTTTAAAGGAAAAAAAATGCTTATTTTACTTCTTGTGGAGTTGTGTCATTAAAACATTTTTTTTTTTTAGATCTGCAGCATGTGAATTCATTTAGTGTGTTTAATCCATTCAAATAAATGGGGAAAAAAAATTGCAAGTAAAAACGAAAAAAAAAAAAAAAGACGTAAAAATTGTGTATTTTAAGCGGTGTTTTTCCTTCTAAAAACTCTGATTTTTGTTGCAGAAAAATCTACAAATAGACTCATGGTGTTTTCATACATTTTCTTTAAAGCGTTTTTTTTTCAGCCGAAGCTCCTGAAATCCTTCTCAAAAACTATAATTTACAAGTTTCAACTCCAAAAATGCAAAAAAAAAAAACAAAAAACCCCAGTGTGAACATGCCCTTAGTACTTTTGTTACTGTTTGAAGCTATACAGAGGATTCCACAAACAAATCCAAGAATCTTCAGCTGCAGATCCGAATCATAACACACTCGGCATCTATACTTCTCATACAACCCGTACATAAAACATAGAAACCACGTGCCCGTGGCATTTTATAACATTCATAAACCACAAGTTCTACGAGCGGAAATCGCGTCATGAAACTCATGTTTTAGGGAGTTTATGGAGAAGTTTTTTTTTCATTTCCTGACTCTTTCTTTGTAGCCTTTTGCCTAAAATCAGGATCCACTTTCTTGTTTTTTCCACCAGGAATTTTTCAAAACCTGAATCTTAAAAAAAAAGATTCCCATAGAAATTAATTGAAAGAGTTTTTGAGAAGGATTTGAGAAGATCCAATCTACCAAAAAAATCTTTAAAAAAAATCCTTGGTGCACAAGCCCATAGACTCTGTTCAAAAAACAGATGTCATAAATATAACCGGCGAGTAGGCAGCTAAATGACAAATCCATTATGCTACATCCATTACAAAGTGGTTTTACTCTCCTTTTTGATATTTCTTACCCCTTATGTGGCTCTCTCCTGGGCATCAGTCCTCCATTCCTTCATCCAGAACCAGCTTGTGTTGTTCCTCATCCTCCATCACACATGCTGGCACTTCTCCATTAACAGAGCTTTGGAGGTCAAAAGGCTCTTCCTGTTTTTTTTTTTTCTCCAGCAGTAATTTTCACCTCTTTCCCCAGCCTCTGAATGGTATACTCAAAATTTCTCTTTCCTGTTCTTGTTCTTAGAATTTAGGTTGAACTGCAAATCAATAAAGCGCCCATTGTGTAGATTCTTTTTGCCTTCCGGTAAGCGTTGCTATTTTGTGAGCCAAATTTTTAAAAAATGGTAAACGGGGTTCATGTTTTTTTTTTTTTTGCAAAGTTAAATATCAACTTTATTCTTGTCTTTAAACAATTTTTCAACTTTTTACTTGAAACAAAAGTCGCAACAATTGCGCCAAAAATGTCTGGCACACATAAAAAAAGGGTACAGTTCGTGCTGTTCCCAGGTGCTGAAAGCAGCTTGGATCATTGCTGCCTTGGCTCCTCGAGATCAGCGCGACTAGGTGACAATGATGGGAGTTGGATTTAGCACCCGCTGTGTAAATCGTGTGTAAAATAAATCATTTGAAAAAAAAAAAATAGCGTAGGCTCCAGCGTAATTTTCAAAACCAGCAGACGGAAAGCCCATGGCTGGGGGTGATATTACTAATCTGGGAAAGGTGACAATGTCCCTAAAGTTCCTAGATTATTAATAACAGCTCACAATTGTTTACTTAGCCTTTACTGGTTAGTTTACTGTGGACCCCAGAAAAAAAAAGACGTTGAGTTCCCCAATAAATTCTAACCAGCAAAATTCTAACCAGCAAGGGCTAAACAGACATCTGTGGGCTGATATTAACAGCCTAGGAAGGGACAAGAGATATTGGCCCTCCTCCCAGGCTAAGAACTTCAGTCAAAAGCTGATCCAAAAATGGCGCATTCATAAGATTTGGGGCTTAGCCTAGCTTTTCCCACTAGCCCTGGTGCTGTGGCAAGTGGGGTAATAGAGTTGGGGTTGATGTAAGCTGTTTTATGGTAGCTGACATCAAGTCCAGGGGTTAGTAATGCCCCCATTACAAACCCCATAGCCATGTTGCAAAAACCTCTGAGCTGAGCTTAGGTGGCAGCTTCAGTGACAAGCGGTAGTTACCGTTAGTCACTGTCAGCTGTTCCCACTCTCAGTGTGAGTCGGCTGATGAATTGCGGTAACCTTCATTATATCATTGCTAGCACCGTGAGAATTTTGTGAGGTGAGGAATTTTTTTAATTGTTTTATTATTATTTAGAGTAATCAATGGGTAAAAAAGGGTGGAGAGTGTTTATGTTAAAAAAAAAAGTAGTCTGTGTCTTTCTTTCAATTAAAGGACTTCATTCTGGCTGTTTTTTTGTTTTTGTTTTCTTTTACTGTATGACTAAGGGGTTAGTAATGGGTGCATTTTATAGATGCCTCTCCATTACTAACCTCTGGGCTTGATGTCACCTGACAATACAAAGGTGACATCAACCTCAACCCTTTTACCCCAGTTGCCAATGCACCAAGTAAGAAGAGCTGACGCTAAGCACCAGATTTGGCACATCTTATGGATGCGCCATTTCTGGGGTGGCTGAGGGCTGATGATATTAGCATGGCAGGGGGGCCAATATCCCTCTCCCCTTCCCAGGCTACTAATATCAGCTTGCAGCTGTCTGTTTAGGCTTTGCTGGTTAGAATTTATAGTCATTGTTTTTTTCTGGTGTCCCCCATAAAATAACCATTAATGGCTAAGCAAACAGCTGTGAGCTGTTATTAAAAGCCTCTGAACCTTTTGGGATTATGTCCCCTTTTCCCAGATTACTAACATCAATCCCCAGAGGTCGGCTTTCCCTTTTGTGGTTTTGAAAATTACACTGGAGCCCACACCACTTTTTCTTGTGTTGAATACAACTCTCATCATTGTCGCCTGGTGGCGCTGATCTCAGGGAGACCAGGCGACAATGATCCCTGCTGCCTTCAGCACCCGACGCCTGGGAACAGCGTGAACTCTACCACTTTTTCCCAGGTGCCAGTACATGTTGCACAGATGCGACACATGGATGCCATCTGGGTGTCATCAGTGTGCACGTGTGAGGAATGTTTTGAGACCCATGCTGCTTATTAAAGACCAACACGTCAGAGTATTTTGCTCATGGACACACGGCCCGTGGAAACACACTGACATTTTCACAAACCCATTCACTTGAATGGGTCTACGAGTGTGTATCCAGTACATGTGAAAACTGTCACCACACGTACCGGAGACACTGACGTGTGAAGGGGGCTTCAAACATCTAGACAAATTAAAGCCCACTCACAATGGCAAACAAAAAAAATAGACTGTTACATAAAAAAAAGTGCAAAATGAAAAGAAAACACACAAAACAAGACAAAAAAAATGCACGAAAGCAATGATGAACCCGATGCATACACAAGTTTTTTTTTTTTTAGGAGTTTCTTTAATTTATATTTAAAGTTTTGAAAAACTCTTCCAATTCATTTACATGGGAAATCCACATTGCTGTTCATAAGAGATTTCGAGCATTTTTATTTTTTCATATTTCTTTTCAGTTTTTTTTTCACTCAAGGAAGTTTATACAGCAGAAAATGTTGGTAACACATCATTGGAATCAAGGTATTTGTCCCTAAATTAAGCTGCTTTCAGATTAGGTGTTAAAAACCTGGTGACAGATTCTCTTTACAGCTATGCTCGCACCCAGTGTTTTGGCTACATTCTTTTTTTAAAGAGTTTTTGTTGCTTTTTTTCCAAGTGTTTTTTTGGGGCGTGTATTAGATGTGTGTTTAGCAAACTTTTATTCACCAAAAACGCTTTTCAAACACAGTGAAAACGCTGCAAAACAAACACAGCTGAATTTTTTGGCAATATTTTTCTTTTTTCTCATTGCTTTCAATGGACGAAAAAAAACAGTACAAAATGCTGAAAGTAAAAAGTAAAATAAGGGTAGATGTTGTTATTTTTTTTTACAGAAATTTATCTTACTTTACAAAACTTGATAAAGCCCCGACACTGATATAGCGAGAAACACTATGAGATGTAATCACTATTGCACTTGTGCCTTTTGTTCGTTGTTTCATTTGTACCTTTCTATTAATTTGCGCCTTTTTTAAAGTTTGCTCGTCCTTTCTTATGTTCGCCACAGTGGGCGCGGTTTGAGGTTTTCAGCTATTTTCGGCTACTTCATCAGTTATGACTTTTCAAAAGTAGCAATAGTTTTTACAAAAACATATTCCAATCTCCCCATGGAGTAATTTAAGTTTCGCTGAAAAATTTGCAGAAATTTTCAGCTATTGGGACGGACTTTTTTTTTTTGCACCAAAAAGTTTTTTTTTCTGCTGAAAGCCATGTGCGCCATTTTAAATAATTTGGCGCAAAAAAAAAAAAATCAGTGAATGCTATAAGAAAAAAAAAAGAATGCAAATGGAACCAAAGTTTGTGACGCAAAGTTTGTCATCTTGTGATCTCGCGAATCCTTCGTAAATCCAACCTCTGAGATTGCGAGCTGGCTGCTCTCTGCGAGCTCGTTATATTGCGAGCTCATTAAACTGTGTCTGTATTTAATAATTGCCGCATCCGCAGGGTACACGGACTAATTAGCATTCACCGTGAGCGCCGAATCAATTTGCAGCATATTTATCGGGGCCGCGTTACTCGCGCACAAACCAGCGTTGCTAATTAAAACAAGAGCAAATGACGGGGTTTTTTAAGCAGTAATTAAACGCTGTGATCGTTATCCTGCCGCTGGACGCTTCTTAATCAGAGGCAGATGTTCCAAATAGTGTATGATGATGAGCGGGAGCCCAGGACACGAAGGGTTAATGAGAAAACCTAATAAAAAATGATGTCATCAGATTAGCAACGATTTAGCTACCAAATGAGTCCGGTTACTCTCGATCGTGAATATTTATGTATATATGGGCGAAATGATCAAGTGATCGATGAGCTGTGCGTAATCGCTGGGCTGTGGTAGGCATGCGTGCAATAGATTACTGTGTCACTGGTAAAGAAAGAAGTGACTAATCTGCAAGATACATTCTGCAACGGTAACTAATACGAAAAACAGCATCCGAGTGTATAGCTAAAAATGCCCCGTTGTTTCAGATGACTTAGACTAAGCTGTTGTGTGTGTACATGACATATGACTTGTATCCTGCATTTCTTTACTTTTCTCCCCCCCTAATAAATCACTTACTTAGAAAACAACAGCAGCCACAGCATGAAAGACATCATACAGCAGTACTGAGAAGTGTAGTTGTGATTCCAGCTCTGGGATAAGATAAAAGTAACTAGAACTCAACAGCAGCAGTGTGAATCCAGCACTGGGGTGAGATGGAACACATAATATAAGTAGCATCAGCACTGACTGTGTGTGTACACAAGGAAAACATAATTTTTGGCCACTGTAGTTTTTATATCCTGCATTTGTTTAGTTTTCTCCTCTGCAGGGTGTATTATAGTTTTCACTTGTCTCTGAGCTAGAGGATGTAGACTACCTGCTATGATGTCTCCTATGCACAGCAAATTCAGACGTGAGAGATTCCTGCTCTCTTGTCTCTGCATTTACATATTCAAAATCAGCAGCGGCATGAATATCATTATACAGCAGTACTTAGCAGTGCAGCTGTGAATCCAGCTCAGGGTGAGATAAAAGACTTAATAAATGTTGCAGCAGCACTGTCTGTGTGTATACATGATAAATAACATCAGTTTTGGCCATTATATGATTTATGTCTTGCATTTTTGTTTTTAATTTTCCCCTTTGCAGGATCTATAAGGCTACGTGCGCACATTGCGGAAAGTCCTGCGGATTTTTCCGGACTGATTTTGGTAAATCCGCAGGTAATCTGCACTGCGGATTACCTGCGGAATTACTGCGGATTTACCGTGTTTTTTTGCGCTTTTTGTGCGGATTCCACCTGCGAATTTACAGCTGCGGATTCCCATTATGGAGCAGGTGTAAACTGCTGCGGAATCCGCACAAAGAATTGACATGCTGTGGAATAAACAACGCTACGTTTCAGCGCGTTTTTTTTCGCAGCATGTGCACTGCGGATTTTGTTTTCCATAGGTTTACATGGTACTGTACAATGCATGGAAAACCGCTGCGGATCCGCAGCAAAATGCGCAACGTGTGCACATACCCTTATCATTTTCAGCTGTCTCTGAGCTAGTGGGTGCAGACTAGCTGCTATGATATTTCCCATACACAGCACACACGGACATGAGGGATTCCTGCTCTCCTTTTTCCTATGTAACATATGATCAGAAACAGCAGCATCGAGGACATCATATAGCAGTGCTGTGGGCCCCTGTGGAAGAACAATATATGGGCCCTCTGCAGTTCAATAGCTCCTCATGATGTACACATCTCCCTGCTTTGGAGGTGGTAGTGGCCCCCTTACCTCTTGTGCCCCTGTGCAAGAACAGTATGTGGGCCCTTTCCAGTCCAATAGCTCCTCATAATGTACAAATCTCCCTGCTTTGGGGGTGGTAGTGGCCCCTTACCTCTTGTGCCCTTGTGCAAGAACAGTTTATGGGCCCTTTCCAGTCCAATTGCTCCTCATAATGTACAAATCTCCCTGCTTTGGAGGTAGTAGTGGCCCCTTACGTCTTGGGTTCTTATGCAAGAACAGTATGTGGGCCCTTTCCAGTCCAATAGCTCCTCATAATGTACAAATCTCCCTGCTTTGGGGGTGGTAGTGGCCCCCTTACCTCTTGTGCCCTTGTGCAAGAACAGTTTATGGGCCCTTTCCAGTCCAATTGCTCCTCATAATGTACAAATCTCCCTGCTTTGGGGGTGGTAGTGACCCCTTACCTCTTGGGCCCTTGTGCAAGAACAGTATGTGGACCTTTTCCAGTCCAATAGCTCCTCATAATGTACAAATCTCCCTGCTTTGGGGGTGGTAGTGACCCCTTACCTCTTGAGTTCTTATGCAAGAACAGTATATGGGCCCTTTCCAGTCCAATAGCTCCTCATAATGTACAAATCTCCCTGCTTTGGAGGTAGTAGTGACCCCTTACCTCTTGGGCCCTTGTGCAAGAACAGTATGTGGGCCCTTTCCAGTCCAATAGCTCCTCATAATGTACAATTCTACCTGCTTTGGAGGTAGTAGTGGCCCACTTACCTCTTGGACCCTTGTGCAAGAACAGTATATGGGCCCTTTCCAATCCAATTGCTCCTCATAATATACAACTCTCCCTGCTTTGGAGGTAGTAGCGCCCCCTTTACCTCTTGTGCCCTTGTGTAAGAACAGTATGTGGGCCCTTTCCAATCCAATTGCTCCTCATAATATACAACTCTCCCTGCTTTGGCGGTAGTAGCGCCCCCTTTACCTCTTGTGCCCTTGTGTAAGAACAGTATGTGGGCCCTTTCCAATCCAATTGCTCCTCATAATGTACAATTCTCCCTGCTTTGGAGGTAGTAGCGCCCCCTTTACCTCTTGTGCCCTTGTGTAAGAACAGTATGTGGGCCCTTTCCAATCCAATTGCTCCTCATAATGTACAAATCTCCCTGCTTTGGAGGTAGTAGTGGCCCCTTACTTCTTGGACCCCTGTGCGGCTAAGGACATGTCCAGTCCAGAACATACATGGCACAGTACCAAATGTGCACACGACAAGCCTACGACACACACAGCACAGCACATCTATGACTGTGCCAGAAACATTAGAGCGGCCCCGGAGTCTACGAATGTGGACAGGTAGTGTCCACTGATTTTATGCTCCATGACACAACATCCCCAGACTTCTTCCCGCTGCTCCTCTCAATCTATGAGCATGCAGGTGTTCCATTCGCCCATCTGACTTTAACATTAGTCTTTTCGTGTTCCTCCATATTTGCCGTCCTGTTACCCAAGGTCCCGGCATTCGTCCGTCTGCCCGCGTGTCACAAAAATGCCGAACAGTGGAGCCGACAATACTAAACTCCGCAGGCAAGGGAGGAATTTGTCCTGACTTTATGTCTAAATACAACATTTTCCTAGTACTCCCTGTAGCATTTCCTGCCCTTTGCAAGGTAAACATTATCAGAGAAGATTAGGAGAATCCTCCTTCTTACAACTGCTTATGTAAACATGTCGCCCGCAGAGTATTGCAGGCATGAAACATCAGGGCTACATCCAGCAGTCAGAATGAAGCCATCAGTAGTAAAAGCTTAGGCAATAAATATATAATAAGGCCCCCTGGCAGCTCTCTTCCTCCCAGACAGATCATCTGGCCTACCCGCCACACTGGCACAACTCCGTCTTGTTTCAGTGTTAGCAGCCATCGCGAATTGTGCAAACATCCAGCAGTTTTCCTGCCTCACCTACACGACTAATCCACAATTCCGAGACCGCCGCACTGAAGAGTAACTCTTTGCGACCGGAGCCTTTCAGTCCGAAATGAACAAGGCATCATAGTAGACCGTGATTTTCACTACACATCGCAGCACTGGATCAACTGATGGTTCAAGTCCACTTAGAAAAAAATAAGTAAAGTATTAAAAAAGTTTTCGAGAAAAGTTTAAATCACTTGTTTTTTTCCCAAATCAAAACTAAAAAAAAATAAAATAAATAAAATTATTCGGCACCGCCAGGTCCACAAGTCTGATCTATCAACATAAAAAATGATTTAACCCATATGGTGAAAAAAAAAAACATCAGAACTCCAGAATTGCTATTTTTGTTTGTATGCGATTTGCATATAAGTGGTCACGTGCCAACTAGCCGTGCGCCGCCTCTTCTCGGAATGTGGTCGGAAATATGCATATTGCATACTTGTGACCTCATGACCGCCCACCCATGGTGCCGGCAATGGAGCATCCTGACATTAAAGCTTATTGAAGTGATTTTCATTGTCTATTTTATTTTCCTATAGACATAAGGTATTTACTCTCGGGTCTTTTCCTTCTGTATGGATTATGTTTGGGAATTCTTCTTGAGTACAATACATTCTTTTACATTATTATTTTGCAGTTTTCCACTGTAACTGGTGCATCTATATGTCAAACAGATGACTCAACCATGGTGTGAACTAAGCTTAAGTAGATGGTAGATTCATTTTAAACTCACCTGTCCTTTAACACAAAGCTTGTGGTATAGCACAGCCCTCCTCCCTCACAAAATGTTAAAACTGCCATTTTGGTACATACCAGTCTAATATGGCCTGTTACTGTCCTGATTCTCATACTTTATATCTTGCCATTCCTTCCTTTTCAGTAGCCAGTTTCTCTTTATAAACATTTTGCCAGCACTATATGAGTTGGACCTTCCCTTCATTCACTTCCCAGCATGCATTGTTTTTGTTATTAGTTTCCCTGCCCTGAATGGAAAGCCAATCTCTCTGTTAGGCCTGTTTGCAGACAGAAGAGCAGAAGAAAAAAAGCTCTTCCAAAACATCCTGTAAAGAAGTAAAAATCCGCTCCCATCTCCTGTAGAGAAATAATTTTTTTTCCAACTTCCTGTAGAGAAGTAAAAATCCACTCCCACTTCCTGTAGAGAAGTAAAAATTTTTTTCAACTTCCTGTAGAGATGTAAAAATCCTCTCCCACTTTCTATAGAGAAGTAATAATCCACTCGCGCTTCCTGTAGAGAAGTAAAAATCCTCTACCACTTCATATAGAGAAGTAAAAATCCACTCGTGCCTCCTGTAGAGAAGTAAAAATCCACTCCCACTTCATATAGAGAAGTAAAAATCCACTCCCACTTTCTGTAAAGTGACAAAAACCTGACTTCCTGTGATCCATTTTGGCATCTTTATTTTGAGAGAGTGAAGAGGAAATGAGACATCTAATGCCCAGCACTTTGGACTGATATTTTGGGAGTAAGACAATATCATTTTTAGATAAATTGATTTGTAGACTGTTTATTTATCCCTTTATCTATCAAATGGTATCAAGTTGTATTAAAGTACAGGGACTGTTTGCATCTGACACTCTTATGCTGGACAGGCAAGAGGATTAGTTAATTTTTTTAAATTATTGACTGACACACTATCAAACAGAGTGTTAAAGAAAGATTCCTGGGTGAAATGATGCTAAAATAATATTGAATCATTATGTTTTAATTTTTTTATAGTTTTTTTATTCATATACTATTGTGTTGATATGTCAGCTACAGGGACAACATGTCACAACAAGAGGGTTGATATCTTTCTTGTAATTTGGGAAATTGGTGAAAGTTGACTTTACTATGTGTTATACTATCTCTTTAAAGAGGAGCGGTCACTTGTCACATATCTGTAACTTTTTAACCTGGTGTAAATGCCGCTGTTCTCTGGAATCCGGCGTTGTTTTTCTTTTGTTCCTGCTCCTCTCCGTTCCTGAGATATGACCTGTTTATTAAACTAGCCTTTTTAGCTAACAGGGCATGTTCCTCAAGACGACGCCCAGAGGGAAGAGCCGAGTACCCCGCCCACTTATTTTACAGGCTAGATATGTATACAGGGAAAATGGGTCCGTATCTGAGGAACAAAGGGGCGCAGGAACAAAAGAAAAACAGCACCGGATTCAGGAAAACAGTGGCTTTTACACCAGGTAAAAATATTACATATTTATCAGAAGTGATGAATCCCCTTTAAAGTAGAAAAAATAAAGATTTTAATGCTGCCTTGTTTAGAATTTGTTGCAATGTCTTGAACATTTGATACCATGAGTAAAGTAAAATAATCCAGTCTCAAAAATATATATAAAAATATGCAATTTCTCTTCTTATATTCAATGCCACATTTAGAAACCAGTTAATGACATACCCCTCACATGTCTAGGGTCCCCCATATGCAGAGGAGCTGTCAGATGTTAGTTTTCTGCAAGCCATGTTTAAAAGAATTAAAATATTGTGAATTCAATGGTGGATTGTGAATTATGTGAGACTCTGCTCTGAAATCACGTAGACACCGAGGATAAATAACATCCAAATTAGTCCAGACGTTAGAATAGAGGCCGTGCATTATTAATGTGCAAATATTATCTCAGTGACAGACGTCTCTCTGCCCATCCACTCACTGCTGTGATATGTGTAGTCTGCCTCCGCTCTGGGACACAAAGATGATTATGTTTTATACTTGCAAATGGAGTCAGTAAGGAGGCTGAGCGGAGGAAGTGTTCGGGAAGGACGGGAGTCGTGAACTGTTCCTTAGAAGACATCAGAACTGTGTCAGATCTGGAAAGAGAGAAACCAAAAAAATATACCGAAATAATGGCTGAAGAGATCGTGGCCGGTCAACCCCCATCAATTCGGACTCTGGAGTACACCATTTGCATGGAACAAAGCCGTGTATGGGCATCACGGCCCTTTCTTGTACCTTACAGACTCCTTAACCCCTTTCTGCAAGCTGACGGAATAGTAGGTGGCCTCCGGCAGTAAACCCACTTCAAAGCCGCGACATGTCAACTGTTTTCAACAGCTGATATGTGCGCGCAATGGGCGCAAGTGGAATCGCTATCTGCCCGCGCCCATTAACTAGTTAAATGCCGCTGTCAAACTCTGACAGCGGTATTCAACTACCACTCCCGGCCGCGCGGCCGGAAATACTCACACCGCTGACCCCCGTCACATGATCGGGGGTCATCGGTGCGTTGCCACCACAACCAGAGGTCTCCTCGAGACCTCTATGGTTGTTGATGGCAGATTGCTATGAGTGCCACCCTGTGCTCGGCGCTCATAGCAAGCCTGCAATTCTGCTGCATAGAGATGATCCGTGCTTCATCTCTATGTAGCAGAATTATGTAGCTTACCAAAATTTAAAAAAAATGTGTTTAAAAATCTAAAAAAAATAAAAAAAATATAAAACTTCAAATCACCCCCCTTTCACCCCAATCAAAATAAAACAAACAAAAACAAAAATCAAACCTACACAGTTTTGGTATCGCCGCGTTCAGGATCGCCCGATCTATCAATAAAAAAAAAGGATTAACCTGATCGCTAAATGGCATAGCAAAAAAAAAAATAAAAGCACCAAAATTATGTTTTTTTGGTCGCCGTGACATTGCATTAAAATGCAATAACTTGAGATCAAAAGAAGGCATCTGCACCAGAATGGTATCATTAAAAACTTCAGCTCGGCACGCAAAAAATAAGCCCTCACCTGACCCCAGATCACGAAAATTGGAGACGCTACCATTATTTTTTTAGAAAACTTTGGAATTTTTTTTTACCACTTAGATAAAAGAGATCCTAGACATGTTTGGTGTCTATGAACTCGCAATGACCTGGAGAATCATAATGGCAGGTCAGTTTTAGCATTTATTGAAACTAGCAAAAAAGCCAAACAAAAAACTAGTGTGGGATTGCACTTTTTTTTTTTAAATTTCATCGCACTTGGAATTTCTTTTCCCGTTTTCTGTTACACAACATGGTAAAACCAATGGTGTTGTTCAAAAGTATAACTCGTCCCACAAAAAATAAGCCATCACATGGCCATATTGACGGAAAAATAAAAAAAGTTATGGCTCTGTAAAGATGGGGAGCGAAAAACGAAAAAAGCTCTGGGGGTTAAGTAATCCGGGTAACAGGGCAAGCTAGCGTGTCCCTAGCATTAGGGTCGGGGAAGGAGCCCCAGATCCTGGGACACCTGATAACAGAGTTGTGACAGAGGAGCTGTCAAGTAGACTGTGGGTTCTGAGATTCAGCAGCAACTCGGAGGAGGAGCATTGAAGAGCTGTCAATCAGGCTAGGTGTGAGGGGAGATCCAACATCAGCAGCAAAGATGGACGCTGAGGAGCTTTCAATCAGACTAGGGGTTCTGAGATTCAGCAGCAGCTGGGAGGAGGAGCACTGAGGAGCTGTAAATTAGGCTACATGGATGGAGATCCAACATCAGTAAGGGGATTGGACACTGAGGAGCTGTCAGGTTAGGTGGATGTAGTATTTGGGGAACTGAGATTCAGCAGCAGGGTGGAGGGACGCTGAGGACTTGTCAATTAGGCATGGTGGATGGAGATCATACATAAGCAGGGAGGAAGGACACTGAGGAGCTGTGTGGGGGAGATTGAGTTTAAACTTTTCCAAAGGAATATACAACCATTCTTTTCTGGCTTTTCTGATTAAGTACACTAGCCTCATCAGGTCTAAGGGATCTCTTTAATAATGTATGAATTTTGAATGGTGTGAAATCTGGCGACAGATCCACATTACAGAAGTCGTCACCTTGACTCTTGGATGTCTTGATTCCCAATAATTTACATTGACTCGTGAGTAATAGTACTTGATAAAGATGTCATCCATTGTACAGAGGAGATTACTGGTGATAACAGAAGATGAAAAGACATTTCCTCTGACGCCACAGACCTATCACCAGACCAGTTCTCCGTCCTTTCCCACGTCATTGCTTGCTAGTTGCAGTTGTCATATTTTGCCCCCCATTTAGGCAGTTCCACCTTTGAACCTTGCTCCCTCTCTAGTAATTTCCCTGGTCGGCCCTCCTTCACGCCTCTCTCCCTCCCCGTCTTCTCTCCCTCAATCAGTAAAACGTAATCCACAGCAGATATTGATCCTGGCTAATGTCTGCATGCTGTGCATCCTTGTTCTCCCAACGGCTGTATAATTTGACGATTATACTTTAATGAACAGATGATGTATGTTTCAATGCGGATAACAAGGGACGTAATGGAAATCCCAGACAGGTAAATGGGGACTGTGATTACTGAGTGACGGGAAGCCATTCCAGCTGAGATGTGGAAACGCTGCAAAACAAGAGTTGTATGAAATGCTCTGCGTCATGGAGGGAGGTCCGGGCTGATGCCTCGTGTCACTATGAATGGGCTCCGTACCTGCAAACCTCAGATAATCAATAACTGACAATTATAAAAGGTTGTAGTGGGGTCAATGCTTCAATCAATGCGGTCCGGTGGGAGTAGATGTTAATTGGAATAAAAATAATTATAGAAAATCCTTTCAATAAAAAAAGCAATGTTACTGTGAAATGTCAATGATTATAATTATAATGATGAAAATAATGCTATAAAGGGAATCTGTCACCAGGGTGCTCCCCCCTAAATGGCCGAAATAGTCAAGTATCACTTGCAAAGACAAGTCACTCCATACCTTTCTTTAACAAATCCTCCGCTCCTTAATCAGTAAATCTCCATTTCATTTTAATCAATACGCAAATGAGATCACAAGTGATCTGGACATCAAGGAGCACTTCCCTAGTTTCTGTGTCGCTAAATCAAGGCTTCTCGCCTTCCACTGCTGCTTGATTGACAGCTGTCTGGCTGTGTGATGTCAAACGCTATCAAAGCAAATTCAAGCATGCTCAAATCGACGCTGCGCTCACACCTGTATATTTCTCTGCCCATCTGTGGGCATTCTGGCCTCTTCTTTCCCATACAAATGTATCCTCTTTTTTACTTTCCCAACTACTTGTACCCCATTTTTTACTTTCCCATACACATGTATCCTCTTGTTTTTATTTACCATACTGTAATTTAGCGGTAGCACCATATGCAGTGACCCAAGCAATTTAAAAACAAAACGTTCCTTTAAGGTGTTACTTCACACAGTCCATTAGAATACATAATACACGGCTTTAGTTTGCAGTCCCTAAACAGGCCGGACTTCC
This sequence comes from Ranitomeya imitator, assembly GCF_032444005.1. Taxonomy (NCBI): domain Eukaryota; kingdom Metazoa; phylum Chordata; class Amphibia; order Anura; family Dendrobatidae; genus Ranitomeya; species Ranitomeya imitator. Next base: position 131,675,565 of record NC_091291.1, read on the forward strand.
CTTTGTCCAGTTTCCCTGGGCGACTGCACGGCGGGACCAAGTCTCTTTACTCAAGCAGTGCACAGCATGCTGTATCCTCCGGATCGCAGCCGGGTAAACAAAAGACAGCCTGAGATGCAGGGTGTCAGTCTCTTTGGTTCCTCTTGCCCCAGTGTTGCCTCACACAGGGAGTGCTCTGCAGACAACTGCTCTGTCTGCTTCCCAGACCAACACTGACACCTCTCCCTATACTACAGGGCTTTTAATCAGTCACTGCCTCACCATTCTAATCATAGCTACACCTGTGACTGCAATACGCTCTCATGGCCTCACTACGCCTCTGTACACATTCTGGAGAGCACAAACAGCACCCCCTAGCAGTAACAAGTGTCACTGCCTCACATATCCTCCCCGTTCATACCTGTGGGGTTGAACATTTGTTACCCCATATGGGCACGAGACAGGGCATCTGCATGCCCCTGTGGCATCCCCGCCCGACACTACACTAAAAATCCAAAGTAGGCACCGGAACCATTGATCGGCGCATGCATCCCTCCCCTTTGCTTTTCTCCTCCACACTTCATTAAGGGACCAGCAACCCTGTTCTTCATTGCAGAATCCAAGCCCTCTTTTATGTTTAATCATAGATTTGGGCCAGTTTTGGGTGGTCTCGACATTGTTTATTTTGGGCTCACTAGCCCCGCGGGTCATCCTGTCACCTAACTATCTGCTTTCAGGCCCCTAGTACCGTTTCCTCTGAAACCTTACCTGTGCCTCAGTGACTATATTGCGCTGAAACGCTGGGGACTGTGTTGGCAACTCCGAGCATATGTCTGTATTACTTCGCACCCGAACCTGAGCCTCCCGACACTGCTGTCTAGCGAGCACTCTAATTTTCCCTGACTCCTGGCCCCATCCTTGACCGGTGCCAGAAGGTTCCTCATGTGCACGTCCCCAGTCGCCTCCGTGACCATACACTCTTGGCTCCTCTCATACCTGCGTTTTTTATACCTTCATCTCAGTGTGGGACCCTGGATCTGAGCTGTCCCGAACTTACCAGGGAACACCTCCATCTCGGGGTTCGATGGGGTCCCCATGACCTCTAGTGCCACAACCTCTAGGGGGAGCCTATCGGGATTACACTCTGTCCCTAGGTTCACCACCCCTATGGCAGGTATCTCACCATCTTCGGGTTCTGCACCCGGCACAACATTTTCCGTGAGAGTTTTAAACCTGGTCTCCCACAGGGACCGAAACAGGGGCAAGTATCTCCCCAACACAGTCCCATATGAAAGGGTCTTTGCCACTCCCACCACATGTTTAATGTTCCCACATGATGTGGAAAAATTAACCTCCGCGGGTGGGTACTCACGGATTTCCCCGTAGATACCCATCACCTCCATTTTCGGTCCTTTGGGGTTGTCCCCGGCATCAAGGGACCTATGGACCAGAGTCACTTTAGTCCCCGTGTCCAGGAGAGCCTCTGGTCGGCACCCATTCACAAGTACCTGGCACAATCGTGGTTCGCTGCCGGCTGTGCCCATAGTGGTGATACAGACTGGCTGGGCACACATAGACTCATGGAGAGTGTTTCCACAGTCCATGGGCTTAGATGTCACCAAACAGTTACTAGCCCCATGCCCGGGCACTGGTGCAACTTCCTGAGTGGGTTTATACCGCTCAATCAACTCTATCAGCATTTCCAGGGTGCCTAGGTCCCTCAGACCGACCTAACGCTGCATGGCGGCCGGCAGAGCCCTCACCATCAGGTCAGCCACGATTCTCTCCATCTCCAATGGAGAAAAAACTCAGGCTGGAGCTATTCCTCCAGCAACTGCAACAAGTCATTTGCCTGAGACCTGGCGGATCGGGACGCTACATAGGACCACTGGTGCATCCAATGATCACCCCTTACCTTGGGGTCTCTTCATGACTCTGCTGATTGACCCTCATCTTAGGGGTCTCCTCTTTACCATGCTGAAGCTCTGATAGTTTCCACTGCAGCACCTCTTGCTGCTGCTGCAACTGCAGCTTCTGCAACTGCCGCTCCTGCTGCTGCAGAACCTTTTGCTGTGACTGCTGAAACTGCAGCGCCTCTTGCTGAAACCTTTGCTGACTGAGCACCATCTGCTCCAAAAGTTCCTCGATTTCTCCAGCAGAATTGCACAATGTTCTACAGCACTCTCTGAGGTATGTTTCAGTTCACACGGCCTGCATTTTTTTGCACCATATGTAATGTAGCGGTAGCACCGTACGCAGTGAAACGGCAGTGAGCCAAGCAAGTTCAAAGCAAAATGCGCATTCTGGAGAGCGCAAACAGCGCCCCCTAGCTGTAACAGGGGTCACTGCCTCACAATACTTATGTACCCTCTTTTTTATTTTCCCTTACACAAGTACCCTCTATTTTTACTTTCTCCTAGACTTGTACCTCTTTTTTACTTTCCCATACTCATATACCCTCTTTTTTTTTACTTTCCCATACTCATGTACCCTCTTTTTTTACTTTACCATACACATGTGCCCTCTTTTTTTTACTTTCCCATACTCATGTACCCTCTTTTTTTACTTTACCATACACATGTGCCCTCTTTTTTTTACTTTCCCATACTCATGTACCCTCTTTTTTTTTACTTTCCCATACTCATGTACCCTCTTTTTTTACTTTCCCATACTCATGTACCCTCTTTTTTTACTTTACCATACACATGTACCCTCTTTTTTTTACTTTCCCATGCTCATGTACCCTCTTTTTTTTTACTTTCCCATACTCATGTACCCTCTTTTTTTACTTTCCCATACTCATGTACCCTCTTTTTTTACTTTACCATGCTCATGTACCCTATTTTTTTTACTTTCCCATACTCATGTACCCTCTTTTTTTACTTTCCCATACTCATGTACCCTCTTTTTTTTACTTTACCATGCTCATGTACCCTCTTTTTTTTACTTTACCATGCTCATGTACCCTCTTTTTTACTTTCCCATACTTACCGTATGTACTTATTTTTGACTTTCCCATACACATGTACCCTATTTTTTTACTTTCCCATACTTACAGTGGGGCAAAAAAGTATTTGGTCAGTCAGCAATAGTGCAAGTTCCACCACTTAAAAAGATGAGAGGCGTCTGTAATTTACATCATAGGTAGACCTCAACTATGGGAGACAAACTGAGAAAAAAAATCCAGAAAATCACATTGTCTGTTTTTTTATCATTTTTTTTTGCATATTATGGTGGAAAATAATTATTTGGTCAGAAACAAACAATCAAGATTTCTGGCTCTCACAGACCTGTAACTTCTTCTTTAAGAGTCTCCTCTGTCCTCCACTCATTACCTGTAGTAATGGCACCTGTTTAAACTTGTTATCAGTATAAAAAGACATCTGTGCACACCCTCAAACAGTCTGACTCCAAACTCCACTATGGTGAAGACCAAAGAGCTGTCAAAGGACACCAGAAACAAAATTGTAGCCCTGCACCAGGCTGGGAAGACTGAAGCTGCAATAGCCAACCAGCTTGGAGTGAAGAAATCAACAGTGGGAGCAATAATTAGAAAATGGAAGACATACAAGACCACTGATAATCTCCCTCGATCTGGGGCTCCATGCAAAATCCCACCCCGTGGGGTCAGAATGATCACAAGAACGGTGAGCAAAAATCCCAGAACCACGCGGGGGGACCTAGTGAATGAACTGCAGAGAGCTGGGACCAATGTAACAAGGCCTACCATAAGTAACACACTACGCCACCATGGACTCAGATCCTGCAGTGCCAGACGTGTCCCACTGCTTAAGCCAGTACATGCCTGGGCCCGTCTGAAGTTTGCTAGAGAGCATTTGGATGATCCAGAGGAGTTTTGGGAGAATGTCCTATGGTCTGATGAAACCAAACTGGAACTGTTTGGTAGAAACACAACTTGTCGTGTTTGGAGGAAAAAGAATACTAAGTTGCATCCATCAAACACCATACCTACTGTAAAGCATGGTGGTGGAAACATCATGCTTTGGGGCTTTTTCTCTGCAAAGGGGCCAGGACGACTGATCCGGGTACATGAAAGAATGAATGGGGCCATGTATCGTGAGATTTTGAGTGCAAACCTCCTTCCATCAGCAAGGGCATTGAAGATGAAACGTGGTTGGGTCTTTCAACATGACAATGATCCAAAGCACACTGCCAGGGCAACGAAGGAGTGGCTTCGTAAGAAGCATTTCAAGGTCCTGGAGTGGCCTAGCCAGTCTCCAGATCTCAACCCTATAGAAAACCTTTGGAGGGAGTTGAAAGTCCGTGTTGCCAAGCGAAAAGCCAAAAACATCACTGCTCTAGAGGAGATCTGCATGGAGGAATGGGCCAACATAACAACAACAGTGTGTGGCAACCTTGTGAAGACTTACAGAAAACGTTTGACCTCTGTCATTGCCAACAAAGGATATATTACAAAGTATTGAGATGAAATTTTGTTTCTGACCAAATACTTATTTTCCACCATAATATGCAAATAAAATGTTAAAAAAACAGATAATGTGATTTTCTGGATTTTTTTTTCTCAGTTTGTCTCCCATAGTTGAGGTCTACCTATGATGTAAATTACAGACGCCTCTCATCTTTTTAAGTGGTGGAACTTGCACTATTGCTGACTGACTAAATACTTTTTTGCCCCACTGTATGTACTCATTTTTTACTTTCCCATACACATGTACCCTGCTTTTTGACTTTCCCATGTACATGTACCCTCTTTTTTACTTTTCCACACACATGTACCGTCTTTTTTACTTTCCCATACACATGTACCCTATTTGTTTTACTTTCCCATTCACACGTGCCCTATTTTTTTGACTTTTCCATACACACGTACCCTCTTCTTCAACGTTCCCATATACCCTGACATAAATGGCTGAGCTGTAATCCGTGTGTCAGTTATTGATATCCAAAGCCAACGAATACCGATAGCTTGTGACGAAGTGGAATCTCGCGACTTACGTTTCCTCAGTAACTGAGAGCCTTCAGGTGTTTATAAGAAAACATATAATGAACAAGTCTGCACGCAATGTTCTGCAGGGAGAAGAGCACTTCAGGAGAGAGCAAGAAAGCCGCTCATGTCAGTCCCGTGCGAGCCGCAGCCCCATCACCACCACCTCTCCGACAGACCGTTAACAAGAAATTATTTGTACATTTACGGAAATAAAATAAAAAAATCGCATTTACAGCCACTTCTCGGGTTATTGGCATCTGGCAATCATCAGGCAGTGGTAATTTAGCTAATTAAATGGACTGTCGTTTAACGATATGTAAATAGCAGGCAGCCCTCGTTAGGCAGGCTGATGACTCTCCCCTCATTTACAAAAATCCTGATGAATTCTTGCTTCTCAACAGCCCTTCTCCCATAATTGATTCCTGAGCACAAAAGGGAGAGAAACTCAAGAGTCGCCGTCCATTTTCCCCGACGTTCTGCGGCAGATAATTCGCACTCGTCTGCTCTCTCCTCCAGCTGATCTCGCCGTGTTTATTCTGTGTGTCCCCAACACCTCCCGTCTATCAGACTCGTCGCTCGCAGCCCATTGTTCCGTGATTTCCATTTTTCTCTGTACACAGGGCCGCTGTACTCGTTTTTACGTTTTTTTATTTTTAAGTAATTAGTTTGGTAAATAGATTTATCACACAAACAGTAAAAATAAGAAACAAATTGGTAAAAGGGTACTGAAAATAAATGGTGCGTCTAAACGATCTGACGTCAATCCTTATCGCAGAAATATTATCGCGAATACATTTAAGAGAACGCAATACCAAACGATGTAACCCTAACCGCTGCATGACTGACATAAAGATGCAGGAAGGGAAACTGCCGCCATTAAGGCCATGTTCACACGATCAGTATTCAGTCAGTATTTTACATCAGTATTTGTGGCCAAAACCAGGAGTCGAAAATTATAATAGAAACACGTCACCACTTCTGTATTTATCACCCACTCCTGGTTTTGCCTTACAAATACTGATGTAAAATACTGAACATGTGAACATGGCCTTAAAGGGAATCTGGCAGTAGGATCACCCCTTCTAAGCCGTCTATATGGGCCTGTAGGTCATAGGAAGCTGAATAAAATGATACCTTGATATCTGCGATCCGATGCCTTTTTCCAGAGAAATCCATGTTTTTCTTCATATGTAAATGAGCTGTTCAAATCTATGGAAGGGACCTAGATCTTCCTGAAACTCTGCCTCCAGAGCCTATTGTAATTGAAAGGGGGAGCTACCATTGTGAGACATGCAAATCAGACTGTCAGCCATTACATGTCTCACACTGGTAACACCCCCTTTCATTAACTATAACCTCTGGAGGCAGACACTCAGGAGATTTATGTCCGGCCCATAGATCTTGACAGCTCATTTACATATTAAGAAAAACGTGGATTTCTCTGGAATAAGACATCGGATCGCAGATATCAAGGTATCATTTTATTCAGCTTCCTGGGACCTACAGGCCCATGTAGACGGCTTAGGAGAGGTGATCCTACTGACAAACTCCCTTTAAGGGGTTCCACATATGGGAGATTAATGACATTGAGAGGATAGTGCCATAAATGTCCTATAGATGCTGGACTCACATCTATTGAGGCTCTGAAAATTGCTGAACAAGCAAGGACATTTTCAGAACTCTAAGCCCACTTTCACATGATCAGCATTTTACACCAGTAAAACCAGGAGTGGAATAATCAGTGGGTTTTTTACCCTCTACTGAATTTGGCTTACAAATACTGATGTAAAATATTGACCAAATACTGAATGTGTAAATGTAGCCTAATAGAAATGAATAGAGAGAGTTGTGCATGGGCGACCATCTGCTCTCTGACAGCGCCATGCTACCTAGCCCCGTTCTCAGAATAGATACAGCTCATGGCAGTTGGATCAGCACCTATTGGACATTTACGGCCTTCAGTTTACATATCAAAAAGTTCAGCAGCCATTGTGTGCATCAAGATATATGCAAACTTTGAATGTATGTAAGTCTGAATTGCATTCATGGTAAAATTAAAGTAAATAACACACAAATTGGTCAATTTGTGTGTGCCCACCAGCCATGACAAGGCGTCCCCAGTTGCTACCTTCCTTCAAATTAAAAGCGGCAGGTAAGATTGCCTCCATATTTGACTAAGCATTTCTCCGATGAGTCTAAGGCTTATTTAAAAAGAAACGTTGCCTTGTCATGGCTGATGGGCACACACCAATTGGCCAATTTGTGTTCTAAGCATCTAAGTTTTTTTATTATAGTCTGTACGTCAGTAATGCAGTTCATAATTCATATATCCAAAGGTTACTTATATCTTGGCGCATGAATGGGTTGCATATTCGGTCAAAATGCCATCACATTGGGAATCGTTATAATAGATGAAATGTGGATTATATCCGCGCTTTTTTTGTCTCCTATCTTTCAATACTAATCACATTGGGAATGGGTAATGGAATTTGCCTATGTTGATTGTTTAGGTCGAAGAGGTGCAATTTCAAGCAACACGTATGAAGCACTGAGTGATGTCAAAGAGGAAGCATTGTTTCGCCAACCTCTGCTGGACATTCCTCCTGCAGCAGTAGTTGTTATCACCTGTTTTAATTATCAAAAATTTACAATGCATATTACAAATTTTTTCATAGTAAAGCAATATTTTAATGGTTCTGGTGTGTGAAATAACCCTATTGCACCCTTCCAAAGAGTTTTGCTTTAAAGGACATATACAACTTCTTTGTCCATTTTTCTTCTTCATAAATGCATATATTTTTGGCTTTTTTGAAAAATTGGGTTGCCTTAAAAATTTTGCACCGTACTCTTTTTACAGCTTCTATGTGGCACTGTCTATCACAGGCTGAAGAATGAGTTAACGAAGAATCCCGACAGTTTATAACATTTTCTTTCTTATTCTGGGGCTGATTTCTGACCACATGAAAGTGGTGCTGAACTTTGTCTGAGGCCGGTTTCACACGTCAGTGGCTCCGGTACGTGAGGTGACAGTTTCCTCACGTACCGGAGACACTGACTCACGTAGACACATTGAAATCAATCAAATCAAACACGGAGACATGTCAGTGTTCGTGGGAGCGCACGGATTACACAGACCCATTAAAGTCAATGGGTCCGTGTAAAACACGTACTGCACACGGACGCTGTCCGTGTGCAGTCCGTGTGCCATGCAGGAGACAGCGCTACAGTAAGCGCTGTCCCCCCCACTTGGTGCTGAAGCCACCATTCATATCTTCTCTCCAGCAGCGTTCGCTGGAAAGAAGATATGAAAAATCCTTTTTTTTTTTTTTTTTTCGTGTTTTAAATAAAGATCGCTGTCCCCTCCCCCCTCCCACCCCCTGTGCGCCCGCCCGCTGGTAATAAAATACTCACCCGGCTCCCTCGCAGCATCCTCTCAGCGCCAGCTTCTCCTGTATGAGTGGTCCCGTGGTGCCGCTCATTACAGTCATGAATATGCGGCTCCACCTCCCGTAGGGGTGGAGCCGCATATTCATGACTGTAATGGGCGGCACCACGTGACCGCTCATACAGGAGAAGCTGCAGCGAGGACAGGACGCTGCGAGGGAGCCGGGTGAGTATTTTATTACCGCACAGGGGGTAAGAGGGGGGTGGGGACAGGAATTTTTATTTAAAACACGAAAAAAGAAAAAAAAAAAAGGATTTTTCATATCTTCTTTCCAGCGAACGCTGCTGGAGAGAAGATATGAATGGCGGCTTCAGCACCAGATGCAGGGGACAGCGCTTATCTCTAGCGCTGTCTCCTGCACGCTCAGTGTGGTACCTAGTCAGCACACGGGCGGAACACGTGTGCCGCACGTGTGCCACACGGATGGCCTACGTGAGCTCACGGACACACGGACACGGATAACTCCGGTACCGATTTTTTTCAGTACCGGAATTATCTGGACGTGTGAGACAGGCCTTAGTAAATCAGCTGCAGAAGGATGGATTCTCAGCCAGCCGATTCTGCAGCCAATGACAGACAGTGGAATATGGAGGCTACAAAAGGCAAAAGATGCAAAATGCATAATAATATCCAATTGCCAAAATAATTTTGTAACAAAAAAAAATGTGCATTTAAGTACAAAAAGTGTCCATAATATCATAATATCCATTAATGTCTGCATTATGTTGCCCCGGAAATGTTATATTGATATGTTAATATTCAGATCTTGAGTGGATTAGACTACTGAGCCATAATCATTAATCTCTACTTTGTGAAATAAGCGTGAAGCGTAAATGATTAGAGTCGCCGTTCACACCAAAGAGGGCGGCATGTGATAGGCCGTTGATGCATTCAGTTGCTCATATCCAATGACGGACCCCTCGCTGATCCGTAGGACCCCGCTGCTTTCGGCTTGCGTTGTGGTTACTAGCACTGTGATTTTCTTGAGATCAAAAAAATGAAATAGTCTACGGCTTGTTATTGGAGAAATATCCAGCGATGCGCAGACCGCGCGGAGATGCTCCACGGTAAGCTGCAGCTATTGGCACGCGGCCACGCAGAGGCTTAGCACAAAATTCCGAGAAAAAAAAGTGCTGAAAACAATTCCTTTACTCATCAAATATTTATAAATGTATCAACATCATCTCATGCTTAGAGAAAACTTGGCAGCGCGTATAAAAGAATCGTGTGTATTTATTCCAATGGATGTGCATCAGGTGGGTCCCTGTGCAAGGACGGTACACCAGCTCCGTTAGCTCCGGATAGGGGACCATCGTGAGGACTCTTTGAGAATCAAGCAGCAATTTTAGCGGTAAAATTAATTAGCTTTACATGCAAGGTGATAGATGGGAGGCGAGGAGCTGTTTCCGGGGTAGCAACGCGCCTCCTGACTTTTGGTGCTTCTATACACCGAGCACGGATGAACATCAGGTACAGCTGCTTCTCGCAAAATTAGAATATCATCAAAAAGTTAATTTATTTCAGTTCTTCAATATCAAAAGTGAAATGTATATATTATATAGAGTCATTACACACAGAGTGATCTATTTCAAGTGTTTATTTCTGTTAATGTTGATGATTATGGCTTACAGTCAATAAAAACCCAGAAGTTATCTCAGTAAATTAGAATACTTTATAACACCAGCTTGAAAAAATTATTTTAAAATCTGAAATGTTGGCCTACTGAAATGTATGTTCAGTAAATGCACGTCGGGGCTCCTTTTGTATCAATTACTGCATCAATGCGGCGTGGCATGGAGGCGATCAGCCTGTGGCACTGCTGAGAGGTTATGGAAGCCCAGGTTGCTTTGATAGCAGCCTTCAGCTCGTCTGCATTGTTGGGTCTGATGTCTCTCATCTTCCTCTTGACAATACTCCATAGATTCTTGTATTGAAGAACTGAAGTAAATTAACTTTTTGATATTCTAATTTTGTGAGGAGCATCTGTATGTCTGCTCCAGCAAAATATACAGTATATACCAAGGTCTGAGGTTGATTGGCAGTCTCCAGTCTGCCTTGGCTTCAAACAGTCGGTTTATAGTGCGACCACAAACAGTTTTGTAATTATTGCAAGATTATAGATGTTCACTGGGATGATCATCCATCCTGTGTTGCTCCTGCAGTATGACTTACTAAGTATAGCACCTCTGCAGTTTTCACATCCTTAAGTAGCTAAATTACCTTTAAAGTGGATCTGTCACCAGATTTCCAAATGCAAACAGGATAAACTATTAAATTGTTCTCCTTGACTTGATGGGTCTGGTGTATTTACTCTGAAAAAAAATATTTTTTAGAATGGTTATCAGATCCTGAACATACACATTTCAACGTCCGATGCCTTCTGGCTTCCGTCCTCAGGGGACACCAGGTTCTTTAAAACAGTCAAACTTTTACTAAACAGTCCAGGTTCATGAGATGGATACAGGTGGGACAGGGCTCAGCAAGGCAGGCTTCCTTTCTCCTTAGTACAACTCTGCTTCTGTTCTGCCATCCATTCATTCTGGACTATCCCCAAGCCCACTGTCTCCATCAGCCTCAGGGATCCGTAGTCCACTCCTGCCGTGCACCTGGGACCGGCCACCTGCTCCTCATGTAGCTCCATGTCCACCGACCTTGTGACATCAGAAGACCAGGCCCGCTCCATGGTACCTCTCCCGAGCACTAGACTCCAGACATTGTTGGAATGTCCATCAGGGATCTCCATTTGGCCGTCCACTGCCCTGAATGTTTGGCTCATGCTGCCCCTAGCAGCCCACCGTACCTGAACCTGAACTCCCCTTCTCAGATCACTGGCTAAAGCTGGAGTCACACATAACGATATCGTTAACGATATCGTTGCAATGTCACGCTTTTGGTGACGTAGCAATGATCCCGCTAACGATCTCGTTATGTGTGACAGCGACCAATAATCAGGCCCCTGCTGGGAGATCGTTGGTCGTTGGGGAATGATCAGGACCATTTTTCGGTCGCTGATCACCCGCTGTCATCGCTGGATCAGTGTGTGTGACGCCGATCCAGCGATGTGTTCACTTGTAACCAGGGTAAATATCGGGTTACTAAGTGCAGGGCCGCGCTTAGTAACCCGATATTTACCCTGGTTACCATTGTAAAAGTTAAAAAAAATAACAGTACATGCTCACATTCTGATGTCTGTCACGTCCCCCGGCGTCCACAGGGTTAAAACTGCTTTCGGCAGGAGCGCTGCTAATGCACGCGCTGCTGCCGAGATGCATTGACTGTGTCAGCGCCGGCCGTAAAGCAGAGCACAGCGGTGACGTCACCGCTGTTACGGCCGGTGCTGACACAGTCAATGCATCTCGGCAGCAGCGCGTGCTTTAGCAGCGCTCCTGCCGAAAGCAGTTTTAACCCTGTGGACGCCGGGGGACGTGACAGACATCAGAATGTGAGCATGTACTGTTATTTTTTTTAACTTTTACAATGGTAACCAGGGTAAATATCGGGTTACTAAGCGCGGCCCTGCACTTAGTAACCCGATGTTTACCCTGGTTACCCGGGTGCTGCAGGGGGACTTCGGCATCGTTGAAGACAGTCTCAACGATGCCGAAGTCGTTCCCCTGATCGTTGGTCGCTGGAGAGCTGTCTGTGTGACAGCTCCCCAGCGACCACACAACGACTTACCAACGATCATGGCCGGGTCGTATTGCTGGTCGTCATCGTTGGTAAGTCGTTTAGTGTAAAGGTACCTTAATTCTAACCAGGAAGTGCCCCCTTCTTATCAGCACCAGTGCCCCCCACTGGGCTAGTCCCAACCTTAACCATTTCTTATCTACATGCCAACCTGTCCTATATCCTGTGCTGTTCTGAGCTTATCCTTATGATGTAGTCACATTATGCTCCAACACTTTATATCCTGTACATCCCCATAATACATTGGATCACATTACATTAGACATACGTCACTGCACGTATAAAAGCGCAAGACGGTATTCACATAGTGCGTCTGTTCTCTCCAGGGACAGGAACAAAGTGAGACAGTGCACATTCTTACATTATCTATCATCTATCCATTTATCGATCTATCATCTATTATCTATCTATTTAGTTATTTATCTATCTATCTATCTATCTATCTATCTATCTATCATCTATTATCTATCTATCTATCATCTATTATCTATCTATCTATCTATCTATCTATCTATCTATCTATCTATCTATCTATCTATCTATCTATTATTTATCTATCTATTACCTATCTATTATCTATCTATCTATCTATCTATCTATTATCTATCTATCTATCTATCTATTTATATATAATCTCTCATAGATTATTGATAGATAGATAATATATGAAATGGATCCTGTATGGGACACACTATGGGATATGTTATTAGTAGAATGTTTTTGTGTTTCCCCTTTGTATAGATACAGTCACATATAAATATCTCCGATTTCTGCTCCATATGTCCTTCTACGGGTGAGGTGGACGCTAAGTGATGAGTGTTATCGGCTGGGATGGATCTCCCACCGTGCGGCAGGTGTCACCTCATTAAGGTAACGGGGCAGCTCCAGGTCACACTTTGCCATTATTCTGCTGTCATTTGTGCTGGGATTGCAGAATTGCAGAACTGATGCCACTTAGTTACTTCGCATTGTTATTTACACCCATCCTGTGAGAATATTTCCGTGTTATACAGAAAAGCATGTGGAGCGAACCCCGTAGGGGCAGTGGGGTACTCGGAGCCGGGCCCTTCAGTTCTCAAGGGGGATGTCATGGTGGCAGACCCGGTCTGTGGCCCTCGGGAGGTCCGTTGTAAAAGGGGGAAAGGTCTTTAAAGGGGAAATGTTTGTGACGCCACTTGTGGTATTCGGTCAGGGTGACTGACGCTGCTTAGGGGTCCGCTGGGGTGATGTGATGGCAGCTAGATGGTATACCTTCCCACAGGTGAAGTGTGTCCCCAGGGCTTCCCAGAGTGTGGATGGTGATGGTGAGAGTCGCAGTGAAGAACGAGGACACAAGGTTGCAGTCTCTTTACCTTTTTACTGAAGGCTTCAGCGTCCACAGTCCAGAGCACCAGATCACAGGGCAAGGCAAATCCGGAGTCCCCTTATCCAGGTGGAAACCAGTAGCCTTCCTCTAGCGCCTGGATGTTGTAGTTCCTCCCTGCTGAGCTTCTCATAAGGTCCTCACAACTGTTGTTGGTGTTCTAGATGTTATGTCTTTCTCTCTGTCCCCCAGATGGTTAGGAACAACCCGTATGACTGATGGCCTGAGGCTTTTTACAGGGACTCTAGCATGCCCTGGCCCCCACAGTTGCCAACGTGCCTCCTGGGTAAAAGGTCGGGCAACTAATATGGAATTAGCTGTCCTGCCGGTCTTTGGAGCCAGGCTTGGAGACGATGACTCCCTCGGTGTTCCGGCTACCGGCTACTGTGCCTCAGAAAGGAGGCAGCCTTTTACAGGGCAGAACTCCTTCTGGTTTCCTCTCCTTTTGCTACACTCTGCAACGCAATTCCCTTCAATGTCTCTTTCTTAGGATGCTGCTGCATCGGTAGGCAGGCGCAGCTCTGTGTCCTTCTGTCTAAGCCTCTGACAGGATCCCACCCGTCAGGGACCCACTACCTGAGTGAAGCTCAGATAGCAGCTCGCTGAGTGAAACCCAGCTCGCTTCTGCCTAACTTCCTATCCAGACCACCAGTTTTACCTAATTGTGAAGAGTGCCGTGCTAAATAGGAGCATAGCTCCCCCTGGTAGACTGGAGTGTGAAGTGTGTTGTGTGGTTTGTGATACCTGGTAAAGTGATCTCCTTTATTGCCTTCAGATGTAACATCACTCCCCCTGGTGGAAGAATGACATTACTGCAACGACCAGGACCCTGGGGCGCTGCACATGGAGAATTATTTTCATCCATCATCAGATCTCACAATTCAAACTGCATGCATTATTACAAAGACCTGATGAGGCTGGACTACTTATTTCCAAAATTCTTTTACATTTTTTCACCTCTCATATTATTTGTATTTATGTATTTTTTGCCATAAGCTGGCATGAGAATCCTCTGTTATTTCCCATTTATTCTCTGCTTGTTGCTGTTATGATATTGTTATGTACCATCATCTTCAATGTTGGTACATAATCATTTCTACAATACATAAACATGCAGCTACAGTAATAATTTCTCCCTCAGTTCATGGTGCTGGGTTTTCTACACTTTTTGCTGTTGTGCATGGTGCAGAGATATTGATTATCCATTACTATGGCTAAGCTCACACTTGGCGGTATCCCCGTGACAGCTGTGGGTCGATATTAATAGTCTGGGAATGTCCATGGATATTGGCCCCTTCCCAGCATAAGACAAGCTTACAGCTGTCTGCTTTCCCTTGGTTGGCTATAAAAATACAGATGACCCCACATTGTTTTTATAATTTATTTATTAACAAGTTCAGTAAACTACATATGTAAGGTGCTGCTCCACTCCTCCACTTGGACTTCCGCATCCTGGTTCAAGATTATTATTTTTTTTATTCCATGTTATTTTAAGTAATTTGTTTGCGAGGCAATTGTCCTGCTGTTACCTGCATTTTGTTTATTTTTGCAGCCCCTTAGACCTTACTGCAACCATTTTACAGTCATTTTACAGGACCAAACTTCAAGTCATCATTGACTTCTATGTAGTTTGAGTTCGGGTCAAGTTCTGGTACCCGAACCTGAACATTCACGGGTACGCTGAGCTCTACTGCTGTTTCTATATAGAGCTTAGAAGGATTCCGTTCGTCGTGTTTTAATCATGTGATGTCACAGACCTAATGGAAAAGAGAAGAATTAAGTGGGTAGAAAGGCAAAATGAGCAATTGTAAGTACACAGTGATAGTACTGCAAAATAATAAGAGGATGAAAACTTTGATGCAAATGCTTCTTTGACTTACAGGTTTTTTCCTTATTCTAGACTTGCTGAATTTGCTGTGACCCGCTATTAATCTGCAGCAATGTCCGCAAAAAATCAGGCTACACTGTAACTTCTGACTTCCCCATTGAACTCAAATGGAAAGTTCTGACATAAAATTGAAATTTACATTTGGGTGCTCTATCGAGTACTGAGCAGTGCTGAGTATTGACGAGTATTGCATGGTGCTTGAGTGCTCGGGTCCCCATAATAAGCTCCCTTGAATCCGAACTGGGAACTCTCCTGCTGTGATCACAGGGACTCCTCTACACCGAGTACCGAGCACCTGAGCAGTTTACTGCTCAATCATCACTGGTCTTTACCCATTGGCTAATTTTTGCAAGGAAAAATTACCTGCAAGGTGTGGCTGAAAATTTGAGTACTGTCAAGCACTAGAAATCTAGCAACTCCGGGCACATGCACAATGATATTGGGCACAACGGTCCTCCAAAACAATTGGTTACACTTTCCACAAAAAATTGTATCTCTTACGTCTAAATCATACCATTGCTCCGAAATACAGAGAATTAGTCATAAACAGTCTCCCTCCGGAACGGCCCAGTTTCTTCTCTCGTTCTATGTATTTTTGTTTTTCGGAGGGGGTAGTATCTCGTTCACGCTGTGACTGACGAGATGTTGGGATGCAGATATGCAAGTGCTGCCAATCACTTGTCTGGTAGGATCTCTCAGCTTCATTCCTCAGCCGTCCTCCTGCCACCCGCATCAGACTCAGCGAAGAGGAAAAGAAAAACCACCTTCAGCACCTGATAATAATGCCCGGGGTTGAGTGTGCGACAGTATCAATTACTGCACAAGGACAAGAGGACGAAATCTCACGCATGGACGGCAGTCACTGCCTGTCACTACTGCTTGTCTGCGGCATGACTTCAGTCTCTTTCTCCTTCATACGTCGTGATACTTGGAAGCTGACGGCAACTTGTAACACAACTTGTAGCGATTTACTGCAGCGGGCGGAATTTCATGATTCTAGGCGATATATACCATTTACAGTGATTTCTATGCAGAGCCGTAACATGGGCACCAATGCAGAAGCTCCAATGCAACCCCAATTGTTGCAAGTCTTTAATAGTAATGGTCTTTTCATATGGGCCAAATGGACTTTTCGGACCCCTTAGGCACCAGGGTGGGTGCGACTGCAACCCCTGCACTTATTGTAGTTCATATTGCAGTATAATCCATTGCATAATTATTCAGTCCCGCGCCTCTATTATTAGCAGTCATGCATGTTGCCTTCTTATGGGTCACACAACTCTCTATCTCTTTTTTTCCCCGCACTGTTTTGCAGAAATGTTTTATTATTGTATCATTCTTAGACTGTTATCCTACGTGAACTGTGTTGCTTGCGCCAGGGTGATCCACTTTTTGGGGGATTTTAACATCTCGTCTAAAATGTAGAATGGAAATGGGGAACGTTTCCCAGTCCGGGTGCAGTTTGTTAAAAAAACAAAAGTGAAAAAAAGCACTTTACTCACCCTTACCAGGTCCAGCATTGAGATCACTGCGGTGATGATAAAACGGCAGCCAATCAGTGAGCTGGGTGAAAATAGAGCTCACTGATTGGCTGAAGTGATGTCAAATTGGTGTCAACCAATAACAGACACCAGGAGCAGCGGTAGAAACTCAGCAGTGGACCTGGGAATGGTGAGTAAAGGAGGGTTTGTTTTCTTATAGCAAACAGTGGCTAGGATTTTCTGAAAGGTGACTACCCCTTTTACATTTTCTATAGACAGCTCCCGTATATGTATACAACTCCTATGCAGACCTATGCATTTCCGTGGTAACAGACCACAAACATATCTTGTATAGTCTGATCTTGCGGTCACATAAGGTATAACCATTGTTTTAATTTTTATTTAGTAAATTATTAGTACACATGAAAATAAGTAACTTTGTAACATATCTTATCAGAGAAATCGGCTTCTTTGTCCTCCCAGACTGATCTTACTCATAAAATTCATGGGAAACTTCTGTCAAATCTGATTTCAATGAAGACAGATATTCCCATTACTGAGATAAGAAACGTAAAAAAATACCGCGCTAAAGGAAAAAAAATATATACTTGGGGCTGGTAGACTTTAGAAAACCACAAATAAACACACATGTATAGATATAATTGACTTCAGTCCGATCATCCACCCTCAGAGGTTTATATACTGGGGTTCTGTATTAAACCGTTCATCCACTAATTCAGTTAGTAATTAGTGTTTCCATATTAATTAACACATTTGTGCGCTCCACATGCCTTTAGAAGAAGTTATATTAGTAAGCGCTGAAGTGCTGTATGGGGATGCCTTGTAGTTCGCTGGGTTAACAGCTAATGCCCACAGATCCGTATAGAGGTTCAACAGGTATGCGTGGTTACTGTGTCGCTCATAGATCGGAGCGATAGGCAGAAGGAAAATGCCGTGACGTGCAATTAGTGGATGAACGGTTTAATACAGAACCCCAGTATATAAACCTCTGAGGGTGGCTGATCGGACTGAAATCAAATATATCTATACATGTGTGTTTATTTGTGGTTTTCTAAAGTCTGCCAGCCCCAAGTATATGTTTTTTTCCTTTAGCGCGGTATTTTTTAACGTTTTACATTTGAATGCTGGTTGTGCTTTCACACTCGTGGTAGCATGACACGGACTCTACAACCCACACAAGTGGCTCAGGTAGTGCAGCTCATCCAGGATGGCACATCAATGCGAGCTGTGGCAAGAAGGTTTGCTGTGTCTGTCAGCATAGTGTCCAGAGGCTGGAGGCACTACCAGGAGACAGGGCAGTACACCAGGAGACTTGGAGGGGGCCATAGGAGGACAACAACCCAGAAGCAGGACCGCTACCTCCACCTTTGTGCAAGGAGAAACAGGAGGAGCACTGCCACAGCCCTGCAAAATGACCTCCAGCAGGCCACAAATGTGCATGTGTCTGCACAAACGGTTACAAACTGACTCCATGAGGATGGTCTCAGTGCCCGACGTCCACAGATGGGGGTTGTGCTCACAGCCCAACACCATGCAGAACACTTGGCATTTGCCACAGAACACCAGGATTGGCAAATTCGACACTGGCGCCCTGTGCTCATCACAGATAAAAGCAGGTTCACACTGAGCGCATATGACAGACGTGACAGAGTCTGGAGACGCCGTGGATAGTGATCTGCTGCCTGCAACATCCTTCAGCTTGACCAGTTTGGCAGTGGGTCAGTAATGGTGTGGGGTGGCATTTCTTTGGAGGGCCGCACAGCCCTCCATGTGCTCGCCAGAGGTAGCCTGACTGCCATTAGGTACCGAGATGAGATCCTCAGACCCCTTGTGAGACCATATGCTGGTGTGGTTGGCCCTGGGTTCCTCCTAATGCAGGACAATGCCAGACCTCATGTGGCTGGAGTGTGTCAGCAGTTCCTGCAAGATGAAGGCATTGAAGCTATGGACTGGCCCGCCCGTTCCCCAGACCTGAATCCGATTGAGCACATCTGGGACATTATGTCTCGCTCCATCCACCGTCACGTTGCACCACAGACTGTCCAGGAGTTGGCGGATGATTTAGTCCAGGTCTGGGAGGAGATCCCTCAAGAGACCATCCGTCGCCTCATCAGGAGCATGCCCGGGCATTGTAGGGAGGTCATACAGGCACGTGGAGGCCACACACACTACTGAGCATCATTTCCTTGTCATGAGGCATTTCCATTGAAGTTGGATCAGCCTGTAATTTGATTTTCCACTTTGATTTTGAGTATTGTTCCAAATCCAGCCCTCTACTGGTTAATAAATGTGATTTCTATTGATGATTTTTGTGTTATTTTGTTGTCAACACATTCAACTTTGTGCAGAACAAAGTATTCAATGAGAATATTTCATTCATTCAGATCTAGGATGTGTTATTTGAGTGTTCCCTTTATTTTTTTTAGCAGTATATATATATATATATATATATATATATATATATATATATATATATATATATATATACACACCTGGAAAGATTATGATTACAGGCTCAGAGAGGTTCTAAAGAATATTCAATACAGATGCGCTTTATAGAACTGTGTTATATTCCATGAGAAGCCCATGATGAAAATACCCAGTTTTGTCCCGAAGCCAATTATAACATTGTTGACGTGGACATTTGCCTCCGTAACGCTTTCCTCGTGTGGACAGGTATATTATCAATAATCGCCCTCGCCTAATAAATAATGCTTGTGAACAATAGGAAGACGCCATGTGACTAAGCACACGTTAGACGTTGACCCGGCTCATCATAGCTTGCATATATAATGGCATCACATTTTCAGTCATTTTAACAATTGATTCAATGTAACGCTTGCTTTGATGCTAATACAGATTCCTTCCTGTGGCCCATTAATTTGCACCCATGAGATTCCTGCTTGAATGGAAAGATTGAAATTGATGCAGTAACAATTCAAGACTCTGTGCGTTAATTCTGATGCAGGAATTATTACTGAAATCCAAGAAAAAAATAGTGGAAGCCACACAATTCGCTTAACATTATGTTGACTCAACTAGTGCTTAGAGGGGGTGTCCATGCTTATAGTGTTAACGAAGCCCTCCTCCTTCTGCCATTAAAGTTTTTATCTTCTTAATATATTCCGGTCATCCAATTATACTTACAATTGCTCATTTTGCCTTTCTACCCAGTTAATTATGGTATTCTTTTTTTCTCTGCTTTATGTAGAAACAGGAAGTCTCTTGTCCCTGCATTTATTATTCCCCTCTTCACCTCCCAACCCAGCTGCTCCCTCCTCTCCCCCTGCCAAGGACCTTTGCAGTGATTAATGACTTGTGCAGAGAAAATTGACCTCCTGTGTTGTGAATTCTGTGGCAGAGCTCCCTCCTGTGGTCACAAGTGGTACTTCGGCTGATTCTCTCTGGGAGCTTCCGTTTGTGGAGGAAACTGGTACTGCTGCTTCTGAGTTTCCTCCCTCAGGTGATCTGGTGAGGTCGTTAGGTGCTTCTCTACTTAACCCCACCTAATGCTTTGATTCATGCTTCCTGTCAATGTTCCAGTGTTGGACTTGTGTTTCTCTGGATCATTCCTGTGGCCTGCTGCTCTGCATAGCTAAGTGCTTCTTTGCTATTTGTTGCTATTTTTTCTGTCCAGCTTGTCTATTTGTTTTGCTGGAAGCTCTGGGACGCAAAGGGTGTACCTCCGTGCCGTTAGTTCGGTACGGAGGGTCTTTTTGCCCCTTTGCGTGGTTTTCTTTAGGGTTTTGTGTAGACCGCAAAGTTATCTTTCCTATCCTCGTTCTGTCTAGTATATCGGGCCTCACTTTGCTGAATCTATTTCATCCCTACGTTTGTCTTTTCATCTTACTCACAGTCATTATATGTGGGGGGCTGCCTTTTCCTTTGGGGTATTTCTCTGAGGCAAGGTAGGCTTATTTTTTCTATCTTCAGGCTAGTTAGTTTCTCAGGCTGTGCCGAGTTGCATAGGTAGCGTTAGGCGCAATCCACGGCTGCCTCTAGTTGTGTTTGGAGAGGATCAGGGATTGCGGTCTGCAGAGTTCCCACGTCTCAGAGCTCGTTCTATTATTTTGGGTTATTGTCAGATCACTGTATGTGCTCTGACCTCCATGTCCATTGTGATACTGAATTACCTTTCATAACACTCCTGTTTCTACATAGAGCTTAGAAGTATTTAGCTAGTCTGTTTTAATCATTTGATGTCATAGACCTAATGGAAAAGGGAAGAATTAGCTGAGTAGAAAGGTAAAATAAGCAATTGTAAGTACACAGTGCTATATAATATGAGGAATGCAATATTTTAACAGGATAAAAACTTTGATAGGAGGAGGAGCAGTGGTTCTTTAATGTTCTATCCCAAGAACAATAATTCAAAACGGAGGAAAAACATGTACAAAAGATAAGTTGTGCTTCCTAAATTTTAACAAAATTAATCTTCTGTAAATTGCAAATTCAAAAGCCCAGATGAAACCAATAAAAACATGTAACATTGAGCAAATTGTGCCAGCCGAGGAGGAATAAAGGATTTCTGAAATGGATATGATTAGACACAACCCTTAAAGTGATTTCAAATAGAATTCAATCGAGAAGATAAGTGCAGAAAATAACACATAAACAATGAGGTGTAAAAAAATATAAAAGAAGCAAAATGATATTGGGCAATAAAGTGCCATGTGCACAGTCACCTGGGTAAATTTACTCATATAGAAAGCCTAATGTGGGAATGAAGACCCCATGCGTATAGCCATAGGAAATGGCTTTGTCAGGGCTTCCCTGGGAAAGCGAACACCAAGTATATTGTCACAAGAGATCGCTTTGTTAGGTGTTCCCTACCCTAAGAAGGAGAATTCCACACATATCAACACAGAATGTGTCTTCCTTAGAGGTTCCTTGTGAATAAGGACCTTGTGTATCACTACAGTAGATGGTTTCCTCAGGGGTTCCCTGTGAATGAGGACTCTATATGTATTGCTACAGTAGGGGCTTCCTCCTGTACTCCACTAGAATGAGGACCTCATGCATATAGCCACAGGAGGTGGCTTCCAAAGGGGAACCCTGGTAATGAGGACTCCATGCATATTGACATAGGAAGTGGCTTCCTCAAAGGCCTCCTTGGAATGAGGACCCAATACATATTTCAACTGGAGGTGGCTTCCTAGGGGGATCCCATGGAATGAGGAGCCCCCCCTGCATCAACGCAGGAAATGGCTTCCTCAGGGAATCCCTGGGAATGAGAACACCGAGTGAGAATCCACACATATTGGTATAGGAGGTGGCTTCCTAAGGGGAACCCTGGTAATGAGGACTCCTTGCATATTGCCATAGGAAGTGCCTTCCTCAAAGGCCTCCTTGGAATGAGGACCCCATACGTATTGCCACTGGAGGTGGCTTCCTAGGGGGATCCAAGTGAATGAGGAGCTCACCTGCATCAATGCAGGAAGTGGCTTCCTCAGGGTATCCCTGGGAATGAGAACACCGAGTGAGAATCCACACATATTGGTATAGGATGTGGCTTCCTCAGGGGTTCATTAAGAATAAGGACCCCATGTATATTGTCACAGTAGGTAACATCTTAAGGAGATCTTTGGTATGAGGACCCCATGTGTATCGCCATAGGAAATGGCTTCCTCAAGGGTTATCCGGGAATGAAGACCCCATATGTATTTCCACATGAGGGGGCTTACTCAAGTGCTAAATGCTTGAAAATTCTTCTATAACTATGTGAGCAGTCAGTGAATGTCTGATATCATGTAATGTCTAGTTTAGGGTTGAGCCAAGTTATTCTCAGGACTTTGGTTCCTCTGTCAGGTAGGTGTTCCGAGAGATCCAGGCCAGAACAATACAACCTTTCTATAACCTGCCAGCATCGTGTGCACTGGTTCTGATTAGTAGACTCCCATGACATCAAGACTTGTGTTGCACAGCGACATCATGACCACAACGTCAAGATGTTGTAGGGGCTACTAATCAGAAGAAGCGCGCAGGATGCTGGCAGGTATTCACCTAGTCCGCAGCGCTCTAGGATAGCTGTCAAAGTACCAATGCTACGCTGGTCCATGGTCCTTAGAATAGTTTTGCTCAATTCTAACTTGGATCAAACCATTTGTGAAAGTCCATGCCAAAATGTTCATCTCTTAAACCCAATATTCTTAAAAAAGAAACCAATGGAATAAAGTGTGCATTTTCTGCCACACTGATATTTAATTAAAATTATTCTGCAGGACTGCATTGACTGGGAATGTGTAATTGGAGGTCACCAGGTCACGGCATGCGTGACAAGTCAATGACAGCCATTTTCAGCTACACTGGAAGTCAAGAGCGGAAGTGACATTGAAATGAAATGAATGCAGGAGTTATTATATAAAACTGATTGAAGAGTCCTCGTTGTATCCAGGATGGGCAGCACAGGGTTAATACTTGGATGTAGTTGTCCCCCCTGACAGCTGATGTTGGAGCTCAGTGTATAAGACACTCCATACAGACAGTGCACCGTAATCCTGCCATCGATCTCTCGCTTCTCACCGTTTCTGGCCAAGAAGATAGTTCTTCCTGACAGGTGAACAGAGCCGCGACGCTCTGCTGCTGACAGTTATTGATCAAAGATATTTGTCGGGCCTTGTCAATAAGGAGGTGACAATGGGGACATCTCTTGGCCACGCAGAGATGGCTACGCTCTTGATGAAGTTGGATGGCAGCTTTGTGCTCAGAGATGAGGCTTAAAAGACTTTAATAAACGCTCCGTGCACAGAGTAAACCTCATATGAGATGATACGGCTGTAGATCCCGCTCCTGATTTTCCCAGCACGCTCCTTGATTAATGATATCTATTAAACAAGAACACAGAGATAAATTTATTTACTATTATTTGTTGTGAGGCCTCGGAGCAGCAATAAGAAGCTTTTCAAATAAATGGAATCCCTATTTCTTTGCCTGCTTTTCTGTCGCTGACATCGTCACCATATAAATTTGTCTTCCGATGGAGATGGTGCAATATATGTCAAGCAAAAAAAGCAATGGAGGGCTACGACGCAAACTACAAGTAAAGTGATACCATAGAAAAAAACTTCCTTTAGAGACCGGTGAATCAATTCGGAGTAAATTGAATTAGTTATGGATTTCACTGAAATCTCAGATTCACCCGAGCATGAAATTTTTATCATTTGAAGGAGTTAAAAACAATAAAAGGTTATTCTCATTTGTCCTAGGCAAGTCTACCATGTCCATGTCTTGCCACTGAAGATCTCTGCCTGTTCTTCCATTCTTTGCTTTGGATTGTTTGGCTTTTGGTCTTTGGGACCTCTGACACTTACTAGACCTCACGTTGGGGCTAGACGGTGATGTGAGACTTAAAGCCCCATACACATTAGATTAAGGTCAACTGAACGCGCAGATGATGACGGGTTCAGCCAACGGTCTAATTTGTATGTGCGTGTCGGTCAACTGATAGTCACGAGAAATGTTGATGGCTCATGTCCCATTTTGGAGTGGCGATTTCACATTTTTGGACTGCCAATCACGTTGTTCTCCCAGAGATAAACTGCCGCCAGCATTGTCAGTTGGTAGCTTTCTCATAGAGAACACAGGAGTGATCGGCCGAACGAGTGCAATGGTGTATGGGAGAGTTACAGTAGCTAAGATGGCTGTTGGCCCAACGATGGCATAATGATCAGCAGAGGTATCGCTTGTCCGACAGAGATCTACTATGTGTGGAGCGCCCCCGTAGGGCAGTTGGGCCCTTCGGTTCTCAAGGGGGATGTCACGGTGGCTGACCCGGTCCGTGGCCCTAGGGACGTCCGTTAGTAAATGGGGAAAGGTCTTTAAAGGGATAATGTTCGTGACGCCACCTGTGATATTCGGTCAGGGTGACCGACGCTGCTTAGGGGTCCGCTGGGGTGATATGTTGGCAGCTGGATGGTATACCTTCCCATAGGTGAAGTATATCCCCAGGACTTCCCAGAGTGTAGATGGTGGATGGTGTGAGGCGCAGTGAAGAACGAGGACACAAGGTTGCAGTCTCTTTACCTTTACTGAAGGCTTCAGCGTAGACAGTCCAGAGCACCAGATCACAGGGCAGGCAGAGTCCGGCCGGTCTGAAGGCAAATCAGGAGTCCCCTTATCCAGGTGGAAATCAGTAGCCTTCCTCTAGCGCCTGGATGTTGAAGTACCTTACTGCTGAGCCTCTCATTAGGTAGTCACAACTGTTGTTGGTGTTCTAGATGTTATGTCTTTCTCTCTGTCCCCCAGATAGATAGGAACAACCCGTATGACTGATGCCTGAGGCTTTTTACAGGGACTCTAGCACGCCCCAGCCCCCACAAGTTGCCACCGTGCCTCCTGGGTATAGGTGCGGATCAGCAATGGGCAATTAACTGTCCTGCCGGTTTCTGGAGTAAGGCATGGAGACAATAACTCCCTCGGTGTCCCAGCTACCGGATTTCTGTGCCTCAGAAGGAAGCAGCCTACTCATCGCTGGTCTCCCTCTGATATTCCTCTCCTGTGCTCTGCTTTCCTGCACACTCTCTGCAATATGTTCACTTTAGTGTTTTCTTTCAGGAGCTGCAGTACTTCAGGCTCCAGGACTCCGTCCTGTCCCTCTGTCTTCCTGACAGGAACTGAACTCTGAACCCCTTTTCCCTCCAGATCAGGATGTTTTACAGGGGAGTTCACCTAAAACAGGCTTAGAGCTCCCCCTTCTGGTCTGGAGTGTGAACATGTTGCATGCATTGTGTTTACCTGGTAAAGTGATTTCCTTTATTGCCTTCAGACGTAACATCACCCCCCCGGTGGAAGAATGACATTACTGCAATGACCAGGACCCTGGGGCGCTGCATGTGTGGCCAGCTTTAGTCAATGCTCCTCCGCCAAGATGCCCAAAGTGACCGTGAGAAACCTAGCTAATGCCCAAAGATTTGAAGAGCAGAAGATGGAAAATCCGAAGACTGAAGACTGGAAGTTTGGAAGTGAAGACCCGAGGAGGTTTATAAAACCTTTCCCTCCCCTTCATTTATTCTGCATAATAAACATCTTTTTGGGTCACTTTTGATACTTGAGCAATAGATTAGGACTAAATCGATTTCAGCTGATATGGAAAAATCTAAACCTATACAATTTTTCTTTCTTTTTTTTTTTTTTAAATGTAATCTCTACATCCTTGATCGTTGATAATTTAATGCAACTCTCCCCGAAGGGCAAACAATAGAACTTGTTGGATTTCAAACAAGCATTTGGTCATCAGTTTTTAATTACATAGCACAAAGTCTACGTACAATAAATCTTATATTTCTATTATTCTTTTGCTTCCTAAATACAGAATCAAGCAATTTTATGATCTTAGTTAAACATTTCTTGCCATTTTTGTGGCTTCAAAGAGGGGGTAAGTAAAAGTCCTTAATCTAGATAGCAGGTCTGCAAAATCGGACACAAATAGGCCAGAACTCTACATCTCGCTCCAATGGCTCTCATCGCTCTTCCCTTCCTTTCTTTCTTTCTTTCTTTTGAACTCAAAATGGAAGGCGTTGTATAGATGTATAGATGATATAGTGAGTCAGGCAAATAAACTTTATTGAGCGATGTGCTTCAACCTTGACTTGAGGTCTTCATCAGGCTGCATCATCATTTTTCTCTCCGTTCACAGATGACAGGGGTAAGAGGTTGTACATTGCAAATCAGAGTGGGGCAATGGATGAAAGCGTTTATGTACTTAGGGAGGGAGGAGAAAACCCATTGTAGATAGGGAGGAAAGCACATAAAGAGGAAATGAGTGCAGTGTAGAAGCTATACCGATATATGAAGAAAATATAGACAGCAATACACTGGATACACAAACCTATCATTCAGCCTGTATTACTGGGAGATATACTCCCATAACTGAAAAACATGAAACTTAGAGCAGGTTGCAAAATGCGTATCAGGGGTCCTTAAAATGCATGAAGGAATCAAATGGTGATTGTAAACTGAAACTTAGTGCAAAAGTTGAAACAAAAAATAAGCATTAACATTTATAAAAAATCATGTTTCTGTGACAAAGGAACGCTTAGCCTTAGGCAAGCTACAACTTGATTTTTTTTTTCTCCAAAATTTTGCTGTAATATCGCCCCAGGAATGCAGAGTAGTTTGAAATCTCTTCAATAATACTCCAATCAAGTAATTTGGTAGCAATTTTTATTTTTTTTAATCATCAAATGCTGAAATTTCAAATTTATTTCAAAAGTCTCAAGCTCCTTTTTTCTCTTTTTCCTCTAGAGAGTATAAAAATGTAGAAATATCTTGCAAAGCTGCTTGTTAAAGTTTGGAATAGTTGATTGAAGAAAAAAGTTTTGCTCCAAAATTCTAAGTGTAACCTTAGCCTTAAGGTGGAGCGTTGGTATTTGTCTCTGGTCCATCTGTAGCGCAGACAGTATCCACAGGGTCGTGATCGACCTACGCCGCACAGGTGGAAAAATATTCAATAGGGAGTCTGATGCCGTAATAAATACTCACATTGTGAGACATTTCATTTAAAAAGAGTGTGCCTTAAGGAAGACCTGAAATTCTGCTCTTTTCTGTCCTGTCCATTTCACTTTCATAACTTCCTCTGCTGTAAGCTAGTGACATTCAGATTGGGCAGCGATGGCGACAACATTTGGCCTCTGTCATTTTTGAAGCAGAACAACAAAAAATACCAAACTGGAAAATGTTTGTTCAATTTCTGAATCAAAGCGGAATATCAGTGATTAGGAGATTCAAGATAAATCATGACTGCCTTTCTTCTAGAAAATCTTGTACCATTATATCCTGTGCTTTAAAGGGTTATTTCTAGAAATAAGTGAATAAATTAGAGCGGAATTAAAGTCTACTAGAATTTTTTTAAAAACACATTTGCTAAAATGTGGAGTTTTTGTAATTGCTGGGAGAAACACACATACCTCTCATCCAGCCTATATTACTGGGAGAAACACACATACCTCTCATCCAGCCTATATTACTGGTAGAGACACACAGACCTCACATCCGGCCTATATTACTGGGAAAGACACACAGACCTCACATCCAGCCTATATTACTGGGAGAGACACACAGACCTCACATCCAGCCTATATTACTGGGAGAAGTTAAGTAAATAAGGCAGCACACTGCAGTGCTGAAACATGCAAACTTGAAACACGAAATTTGAACTGCATTACTGCACTAGAAATATGAAAAATGAGAGCGTTTAGCGCATAAAAATGGCCAATTTTATGTGTACCTGGTAGCCCCTTTAAGGCATCTCTCTTATACCAGGTCCTACACTTGCCTTACCTCGCTGAGAATAAACGTCTCCATCTGAATGGGTACATGTGAAACCTCTTCCTAGACTAAAATTCTCTCTCTCTCTGTGGAGGGGTATTGGACTTGCTGTAATTAAAATACCTGTGGCTAGGAGGCGGAGTGCACGATCAGAAGGCTAAAGAATACATTTCAAAAACCTGACCGGCACATCCAAACATAGACTAAGTGTGAACAGGTGTTGAACCTAGAGTCGCCAACTCGTATATAGTTAAGTAAATAAGGCAGCACACTGCAGCGCTGAAACATGCAAACTTGAAACACGAAATTTGAACTGCATTACTGCACTAGAAATATGAAAAATGAGAGCTTTTAGCGCATAAAAATGGCCAATTTTATGTGTACCTGGTAGCCCCTTTACGGCATCTCTCTTATACCAGGTCCTACACTTGCCTTACCTCGCTGAGAATAAACGTCTCCATCTGAATGGGTACATGTGAAACCTCTTCCTAGACTAAAATTCTCTCTCTCTGTGGAGGGGTATCGGACCTGCTGTAATTAAAACACCTTTGGCTAGGAGGCGGAGTGCACGATCAGAAGGCTAAAGAATACATTTCAAAAACCTGACCGGCACATCCAAACATAGACTAAGTGTGAACAGGTGCTGAACCTAAAGTCGCCAACTCGTATATAGTTAAGTAAATAAGGCAGCACACTGCAGCGCTAGAACATACAAATTTGAAACACGAAATTTGAACTGCATTACTGCACTAGAAATATGAAAAATGAGAACGTTTAGCGCATAAAAATGGCCAATTTTATGTGTACCTGGTAGCCCCTGTAGGACCTGTTATAAGAGAGATGCCGTAAAACATGCAAACTTGAAAACACGAAATTTGAACTGCATTACTGCACTAGAAATTTTTATGCGCTAAACGCTCTCATTTTTCAGATTTCTAGTGCAGTAATGCAGTTCAAATTTCGTGTTTCAAGTTTGTATGTTCTAGCGCTGCAGTGTGCTGCCTTATTTACTTAACTATATACGAGTTGTCGACTTTAGGTTCAGCACCTGTTCACACTTAGTCTATGTTTGGATGTGCCGGTCAGGTTTTTGAAATGTATTTTTTAGCCTTCTGATCGTGCACTCCGCCTTCTAGCCACAGGTGTTTTAATTACAGCAGGTCCGATACCCCTCCACAGAGAGAGAGAATTTTAGTCTAGGAAGAGGTTTCACATGTACCCATTCAGATGGAGACGTTTATTCTCAGCGAGGTAAGGCAAGTGTAGGACCTGGTATAAGAGAGATGCCGTAAAGGGGCTACCAGGTGCACATAAAATTGGCCATTTTTATGCGCTAAAAGCTCTCATTTTTCATATTTCTAGTGCAGTAATGCAGTTCAAATTTCGTGTTTTCAAGTTTGCATGTTTTAAGCGCTGCAGTGTGCTGCCTTATTTACTTAACTATATATGAGTTGGCGACTCTAGGTTCAGCACCTGTTCACACTGAGTCTATGTTTGGATGTGCCGGTCAGGTTTCTGAAATGTATTCTCTAGCCTTCTGATCGTGCACTCCGCCTCCTAGCCACAGGTGTTTTAATTACAGCAGGTCTAATACCCCTCCACAGAGAGAGAGAATTTTAGTCTAAGAAGAGGTTTCACATGTACCCATTCAGATGGAGACGTTTATTCTCAGCGAGGTAAGGCAAGCGTAGGACCTGGTATAAGAGAGATGCCGTAAAGGGGCTACCAGGTACACATAAAATTGCCCATTTTTATGCGCTAAAAGCTCTCATTTTTCATATTTCTAGTGCAGTAATGCAGTTCAAATTTCGTGTTTTCAAGTTTGCATGTTTTAGCGCTGCAGTGTGCTGCCTTATATTACCGGGAGAGACACACAGAGCTCACATCCAGCCTATATTACTGTCAGACACACAGAGCTTCCATCCAGCCTATATTACTGGGAGGGAAACTCCCTCCAGATTAAAATCTGTAATGCGAATCAGGCTGCAAATTCCATATGAGGGGGCTTGAAAATGAAGAAATTAAGATTCCAGGCTGAAAATTAATGCAATGCTTAAATTAAAGAAACTACCAACACATGTCACAATAACTTTTTCCTTGTCAAAGGTGTTAAAAACATATTTATTTGTGCGCTATAGAGTTACTCCAAACCCTCATTACTCAATGAATTTTTTTTTCAGTTTCTTCGACCTGCATAATTTTTCGACTTATAAACATCACTCAATATATGCAGAGTCGATACTTTGAAGTCCTACATAGCGTTTGAGAAAATAGGTAGCCCCGATGATTGATGGTTTGTCAATCTTACCACGTTTATAAAGCCAGAAATGGAAATCATTCCCCGATTAGGACCAAACAGTAGACTCGAGACACGAATTGTCTGTGGCTGCCATCAGCCCGACGTTCAGAAGAATATAGATGAATCCCCTTTGTATTATTTTCTCTGAACAGTTTAGAAAAGGTCACAGTTCAGAATTCTGGCTTTGAAATCTTTGCTTCTTATGTTGCTGTTTGTGCTGGCCCGTTATGTTCAGATGCTGCAGGACGTGCACCAGACTGTCAAACCCGAGTTGGGGGGACACAATTAAAAAGCACAATCTGACGGCATTCCAGAGCTGTGTCTTGTAGCAAATTATCACGTTTAGTGATCGGATGCGCAGGAAGATTCTCTCTTTCATCTCTTGCGAAGCGTTGGGAGACAATCAAGCATTTCTGGCTAATATTTTATGCGCACATAATTAGGCATCAACAGGAACCATCTGGGCAGCGTGTTCAGTCAAACATTTGCAGCAACTTCACAGAGGGAGTTAGATACATTTCAAATCCCTCCTTTAAACTTTGTGGCATATTGTGTTGCACCCCAGATGCCCCGAGAGCTTAGAGCGGCATGCCAAAAATGTCACTTCGTGTCGGGAAAGCCAAGGCCCCCATAGCAGATGACAAAGGAGCGTATTTGCGAATCTGCACTTTTTTAAAATATTTTTTTTCTTCCCCTGTCTTATGAATTCAAAGTGACTACTTCATCCTTGTATTTAGTTTACATCTGTTTCATTGTGACAAAATAATATAGCGGTTCCGCTTTGCTTTCCCAGGAGGTGACGTACGTTCGTTTTGATTATAACTCTCCGCATCGAATGTTACAGTCTTACAATCGGAATAATGAAATATTTTCCAAAGCTATTGATTCCGGATTTTTAATTTATCCATAATTTACATTTGTGCCCTTTTTTGACATTACTTCACGCAACTGATCCCTACAACAGGGGTGTCAAACTGCATTCCTCGAGGGCTGCCAACAGGTCATGTTTTCAGGATTTCCTTGTACTGCACAGGTGATAATTTAATCACCAACTCATTATTTGTGTAGGTGATTAAATTATCACCTGTGCAGTACAAGGATATCCTGAAAACTTGACCTGTTTGCAGCCCTCGAGGAATGCAGTTTGACACCCCTGATCTACAACATGATTCTGATAGGCATTGGCCGCTATTGGGATTTTGACTTGTGGTTAGCTATGGTGGCACCAGTTGCCGTTAGTTCTTAATTAACTCTTCAATAGGGTCATGCAGACCTTCCCCGATTACAGGACTACAAGTGATCGGTACTGTCCTCTCTTTAATGTTGGTTTTGGGGTAGGTGGCATACCCAACTGCCCTATAAAATGGTGCCCAGACTTCACCTGGTTATACCTGGGGGCTTACTGGACCAGTGAGCCTCCACTGGTATTACTTGGGCTTCTCATACCTCCTTGGCATCAGCCTACCATGCTCAATTTACCTCTGCACTCGGCTGCTGAACTCTAACTGCAGCTGCGTTCAGCTCTTGAACTTCTGTTCACCTCTCATGCCTCTCCTATTAGCTCTGCCTCAACCAAAGAATACCACCAAGCAGTAACCATATAATGGTCAAATACAAGTTCCAAGGAGCTAAAACCAATTGCTCACAGATGATGTCTTTTTGACTGGCTTCCTTCAATTTACCTTTTATTCTCCTTCCAGCCCTGACCATCATGGAGACTTCTTCCAACCACAATTGTCCCTACAAAATTTGCCACCAAAAGATCTTTGGCTCTTTTCTTCCCATTATTTCCCCACCTCTACACAAACTCCCCATCCATAGTGTGCCAGATGGTAAAAGTGTCCAAAAATGTTAATTATATCTGCCTCGGTGCCCTCCCCACCTTTAGGCCTATACCTTGAAGTTTTGTCACATGGACATTCACTGATAACAGGCCTATAGCTGGTCAGTATTCTACTCTCTTTAATGCAGGTCTTGGGATAGGAGGCAGACTCAACTGCCCGATATAACTATGTCCAGAAGTAACATGGTTAAAACCTATGGCTCCTCTACCTTGGGGTTTACTAGACCAGGAAGCCTCCAAAGTTGTTACTTAGTCTTTGCATACCTCCTGTACAACAGCCCCCTTCTCAAGCTACCTCTGCACCCAGCTGCTGAACTAGATTTATCTTTTATTCTCCTTCCAGCCCAGACTGTCATGGAGACTTCTTCCATCAGCAACTTGTCCCTACATAATTTTCCAACAAGACATCTTTTGCTCTTCGCTTTTACAGAATCCTTCCAATTTCCCCCCACATGTCTGCACAATCTCCCCCTCTATGGTGTGCCAGATTGTAAAAGTATCACAGATGATCATTATATCTGTCCTTGTGCCCCACACTGTAGTAGCTCCCCTTTATGCCTAGTAATTTTGTCTTTCTTTGTGCCCCTATTATAAACCCCTTTTGTGTCCCTAAATGGTAGTGATTTTCTCTTTTGGGCTCCACTGCATTAATAATGCCCTCTATAAGAAAGACCTAAAACTCATCAGAATATGTTCCCGAAATGAGTATCTGTTGCGTTTTCCTGTCTGGGCTGTCAGGCACCTCAGCTGTGGTGCATTATCAGAGCTTTAGGAACATCATGTTCCTGTGGAAGAAAGGTAAATTTTATCACCATTTTACATGTGATTTGGGAAATTTAAGAAATCTTATGCACATGCTGCGGATATTATGTGACATGCATTCTTCCTGCCACATTCCGACTAGAAGTGTGTGTGTTGTCTAGTCGGAATGTGGCCAGAAGTAAGCATGTCACATACTTGCGGTCACATGACCGCCAGTTCCCAGTGCCGTACTTTCTTGCCAAAACTGGACAACCTCTTGAATGAATTAGGTTGATCTTACTCCAGTGCAATCGTTATCACGATCAATATGAAAAATGCCAGTTTGGATGAAGTTGAGCAAAATGTACTGATTTACTTCCGCAATTTATCCAACAATATGTAACACACAATACACAACTTTGCCCACAATGTTTTCGTTACAGCAGTCTTTTTCTAAGTGGCTTTGCCATAGTTTTTTGCACCAACTTCATGGTGGCTTCATGGCGTCACCGTGTCTTTTCTATAAACTTTACATTAAAATGTGTCACATCTGTCAGAGGCCACAGGCTCAAAAAGGCGACCTCAGACAAACTTGGCACTGACCACTTTATCTGGCAGATTCCAGAGGAACCCCAACTTTCATGCTTTAACACCTGAACATGGAGCTGGTGTTACAACAAGGATTGCTTCCACGGAAGGGCTGCCAACCGGAGGAGCGAACCAGAGGTAAGAAGAGTGGCCAAGCGGGGTCAAAGCCAAAAGGTTATGTTCAGAACAGAATTGTAAAACAGCCGAGGTCAAGTAATCGGATAAATCAAGATTAATGACATGAGCACAGAACAAAGCTTGTAAACCAGGACAGCGGAGACATTGACTGGCAGTGGGAGTCAGACCTTCAGGGGTTTAAATAGCTAACTACTCCTCACAGTAAACACAAAAAAGTAGAACAAACTGTATTTTACAGCAGACACCTAGTATTAAACATGGATATTGGCTCTGTGCAATAAATACACACTTAAAAAAAATATTAGGACAGTAAGTTTCTGAAGATATTATTATTAACTAAAGAGTTAACATTAGCAACAAGAGAAATCCAAAAATATAACATAGGAGAGATATGTGGAGCTGCCATTACCCCCACACGTTACATGATCTTGTTGATAGGAGCCATTACCCCCACACATTACATGATCTTGTTGATAGGAGCCATTACCCCCACACATTACATGAACTTGTTGATAGGAGCCATAACCCCCACACATTACATGATCTTGTTGATAGGAGCCATTACCCCCACACATTACATGATCTTGTTGATAGGAGCCATTACCCCCACACGTTACATGATCTTGTTGATAGGAGCCATTACCCCCACACATTACATGATCTTGTTGATTGGAGCCATTACCCCACACGTTACATGATCTTGTTGATAGGAGCCATTACCCCCACACGTTACATGATCTTGTTGATAGGAGCCATTACCCCCACACGTTACATGATCTTGTTGATTGGAGCCATTACCCCACACGTTACATGGTCTTGTTGATAGGAGCCATTACCCCCACACATTACATGATCTTGTTGATAGGAGCCATTACCCCCACACATTACATGATCTTGTTGATAGGAGCCATTACCCCCACACGTTACATGATCTTGTTGATAGGAGCCACTACCCCCATACATTACATAATCTTGTTGATAGGAGCCATTACCCCCACACATTACATGATCTTGTTGATAGGAGCCATTACCCCCACACGTTACATGATCTTGTTGATAGGAGCCACTACCCCCATACATTACATGAT
Organism: Ranitomeya imitator; assembly: GCF_032444005.1. NCBI lineage: Eukaryota > Metazoa > Chordata > Amphibia > Anura > Dendrobatidae > Ranitomeya > Ranitomeya imitator. The sequence goes on from NC_091291.1 coordinate 131,710,360, forward strand.
CTTGTTGATAGGAGCCATTACCCCCACACATTACATGATCTTGTTGATAGGAGCCATTACCCCCACACGTTACATGATCTTGTTGATAGGAGCCATTACCCCCACACATTACATGATCTTGTTGATAGGAGCCATTACCCCACACATTACATGATCTCAATTAATAGGAGCCATTTAATTGCCAAAAAATAATCTACTCACAGCATCACAAACATACAAAAAAAAGGTTTCTGTGAATGTGTTAGTTAATAAATGTCCTAATATTAGATATGTCTGCACATAAAAGTTAAGCAAGGAAGTTGGGCTCTCCACGGGAGACACAATAGTGTTTATCCACCGATTGACAGAACCTTGGTTAATCTTCATACAGATCCATTAAGCTGTTATAACAGTGGGAATTCTTAGGTGACTGACATTATTATGTGCAGGGGTATAAAAGGATTCGGGGAGATACGGTTAGTGATATACAGCCAGATAGACACACACAGCTATATGTAAACAGACATACACGGCACATTCATTTCTAATCCACCCGAGCAATATTCTGCATAATGCAGCTTTGTAATGAAATGTCAGCAACACCCGCGGACCCTGCGGATTCACCTCAGCGCCGACTTGCATCGTCTTTGTGCAGAAGTCGACTTCTTTTAACCTGGTTTATCAGGATTAGTTTCTTGTGAATAAGTTAGAGGGCGAAATGGACATTAATAATGGTCTAGCTGAAAGGGTAACGAGGGGTAAAACTTTATTAGTGCACCTTAATTTGCACCAATTTTTTTGTGCAAATTGTTGCAACTAGTTTCAGATTATTGGGATTTATTACTGTCAGCATGCCGGTTGGAAAATTTTTTAGAAGGCATATCTTTTTTCCAAAAGCTATTTTTTTTTTTACAAAAATGTTTGCAACGTTTTTTATTTTTCCCCCCAAAATTGACCATTTGTGCCAAATTTTGTGGCCTTTTGATAATAGAAAATTGGTAGAGAAGGAATGATTAATGCTAAACTCGGTCCCTTTTCAGTTACTTGTGTACATATAGCGCACGGGAGGCCAATTTATTAAGATTCATACTTCTAAAGACGCAGTCAGATTGGACAAGAGATTGGACCGCAATGCTCAGACTGACCGCGGCAAACCCAACCCGAGAATGGCAGCTGGATAGAATTACATGAAGTGTCACACTCAGGTCGGGGATTGCCGCCGGCCAGTCCGTGCATTGTGTTCCGATCTCTTCCGATTTATACGGCCATCTGACTGCATCTTAATAAATGCCATTAAAGCTCTCGTGTGGCTTAAGCAGAGTTTGTGGATAACGCAGAATAGACACCTAACTTTCCCGGAGCAGGAACGTCTTCGCTGGAAATGGAGCATGGCTCAAGATATGCCAATATGTGCCAAATTCGGCCAAATGTTAGGGGGAAAAAAGCTGCACAAAACAAGCCGTCAAATAGTAAGTGTAAAGTAAGACAGAAGAGTCCACATGTATCATCCAGCCTGAGCCACTGTGATTCATTTGGTGCACTTTTTCATGGCCCAATAGAGTTGAGTGAATCGATTTGATGCAAAAGGAATCGGTGTCAAATTTTTAGGAATTCGCTTTACACGGTAAATGCAAACAATATGTTATTCGCTTTCAGCAAATCACCTAAAACGACCACTATGATTTTCCATATTTTAGAAGATTGCATCAGCCAGACACATATGAAGTCGGATGCAGCCGAGTGGGATTCCTGCCTTAATGACTTGCAGCTATCACATCACATGGTAGAGCGTGGCAAATCCGAAGGGACTAGCATTGTCTATATAAAAGCTGAGGCAGGAAATGCAGCAGCTTATTTCCGGTTAATATGGAAAGAGAGAGGACGTCACTAAGCCTCAGGTTCGGGTGGGTACATGGGCCCCAGGCATTGGTGAAGCTGGCAGGATGGCTCATAGGGAGTGAGGACTTGGCACACTCAGGACTTTTCAGAGCAGCAGGATGGGTGAAGTGGAAGTCAGCAGGGAGTAAATCAATTTAAAACTCAGTTGTGCCCAGAAGGTGGACCACACCAAACTGAAGTCTTAAATTTCAATCCTAAGACACAGGTTTCTGTCCTAATGGGCCTTAAATAGTTTAATGGAGGTAACAATCCTGATCTATGGCAGGAAACCTGTAAAACCTGATGTGGAGTCCCACAGAGGGCAGCAGACCACGGTGAAGGAAGCAGATGCCGGTATATCCGGAACTGGTGTGTAACAGAGATTAATACAAATATAAAACAGAGAGAAGAGAGCGCTAGATAGGAGAGTCACTGTGTCTATGAGGCAGGGCTGGGAAGGGACGCATAGCTGCTGCTTGCCGATCAGTGTGGTTACAGTTCAATCACACATGTGTAGAGATATGGACTGTCTTACCCTGTTGCCCCTGATGACAATGTGCACACTATGTGAATACCGGTGTGAGGTTTTATATGTAAAAGTAATGTGTGTCTAATGTAATGTGATATAATGCATTATGGGGATGTACAGGATCTAAGGTGTTAATACATAATGTGAATATAGCATAATGATAAGCTCAGTACAGCATATGATGCAGAATAAGGGCAATAGGTTTAGCATGCTGATAGGAAATGGTTAAGGTCAGGACTAGCCCAGTGGGGGCTCTAGTGCTGGTGAGACGGGAGGAACTTACTGGTTGAGGGAGTTCAGTGTCAGCCAGTGAAGGCCAAGTTCAGGTGGGTTGCTAGTGGCAGTATGGGCTGACTGTTCGATGGCTCGGGCCAAGTACCAAGGAGTGGGCCTGGTCTTCCTACATGATGAGGTTGGTGCACATGGAGTTACATGAGGGACAGGTGGCCGGTCCCGGGTGTCCTGCCAAAGTGGACAACGAGAAATCCTTGAGACTGACAGAATCAGTGGTCTTGGGGGTAGACCAGAACGAATGCGTGGCAGAACAGAAGAGGATTTGTACTAAGGAGGAAGGAAGTGCGAATTGTTGTGACCTGTCACAACTATCACCACTTGATGAACTTGTACTGACCAGGGAATGCCTGTTGTAAAGAACTTGGTGTCCCCTGACAGAAGCGCCGGAGGTAGAGGAGACATGTGGCCCACAAGTGAGTGTGATGCGCCCCACACCCTACAGCACACTATGACTGGGACGCCCCTTATCTGGAAAGTCCCAGAGCACAGCCGGACAGCAGCTTGGTGACGACTCCATCTCTGCAGCACGTTACACATGCACATCTATTCAGGGAAATTGGAGGCTTTCGGGTACTTTCAATATCGGTAAAATCTATTCATCGTGAATTGAATTTCTGGCCAAAATTTGGTGAAGCTTGAGAATTCGAATTTCAAAAGAGTCCCTCATCACTGCTGTCTACATATAGTGCAGGATTAGTAAATTTGCTCCATATTTGATTACCCATACTATAACCACGACAGTCTAACACACGAGCAACAAACATGCCATAAATACGCTGCGGGGGACTCACATGTTTTCTATATAATTTATGTCACCGGTTTTATTTCTGGAGGAGTTGACATTTGGGATCCACAATTCTTATTCCTTGGTGACTGTAAAAATCCCTACATCTCATTAGACAGTCACATCACCTTCACCCTATGTGCCATTAACAATCATATAAAAGGCAAAGATGAACACAAAGAAAATCGCAAGCGTTCTCCAAAAACATATGTCTATGGGAAAAGTTACACGCTGTACTGAATATATTCCGAAAGTTTCATAACAGTCTGTACTTGGGATTACTTGAGAAGATATTGTGACAGCTTAATAGTCTTGTATCTGCAAATAATGTGATATGCAAAGCTGGGAAATGACAAGTGACAGCCCAAGGAAAAATGCAGAGACATGGGCAGAAATGATTAGTACGTGCCAACTGGACCTGATCTCCTGTGCTGCCCCCTGGTCCTACATAGAGCAGATGCCATCACCAAACATTGCTCTAGCAAAGTAAAAAAAAAATGTGAACATAACTATCAAGCTTTAGGAGACAAAACTTTATAGAGTTGGAGGTTTAAAATTAATCCAATGACCTTAAAACTAGACCTAAAGGTCAATAGTCTTCTTGAACAGTCACCATCACCATATGAGTTACATTGGTCTGTGTGCGGCCCTTTGTGCACATAGACCAAAAATACGCTAGTCTGAACATATAATATGTCTGAGGCCGGTTTCAGTGGCTCCGGTACGTGAGGTGACAGTTTCCTCACGTACCGGAGACACTGACTCACGTAGACACATTGAAATCAATGTGTCTCTGCACATGTCAGCGTGTTTTCATGGACCGTGTGTCCGTGTGCAAAACACGGAGACATGTCAATGTTCGTGGGAGCACACGGATCACACGGACCCATTAAAGTCAATGGGTCCGTGTAAAACACGTACCGCACACGGACGCTATCCGTGTGCAGTCCGTGTGCCGTGCAGGAGACAGCGCTACAGTAAGCACTTCATATCTTCTTTCCAGCAGCGTACGCTTTTTTTTAATTTTTCATGTTTAAAATAAAGATCCCTGTCCCCACCCCCCTCCCACCCCCTGTGCGCCCACTCGCTGTTAATAAAATACTCACCCGGCTCCCTCGCAGCGTCCTCTCAGTACCAGCTTCTCCTGTATGAGCGGTCACGTGGTGCCGCCGATTACAGTCATGAATATGCGGCTCCACCTACCATAGGGGTGGAACCGCATATTAATGACTGTAATCGGTGGCACCACGTGACCGCTCATACAGGAGAAGGTGCGGCCCGGAGAGGATGCTTCGAGGGAGCTGGGTGAGTATTTTATTAACAGCGGGCGCACAGGGGGTGGGAGGGGGGTGGGGACAGGGATCTTTATTTTAAACACGAAAAAAAAAAAAAAGGATTTTTCATATCTTCTTTCTAGCGAACGCTGCTAGAAAGAAGATATGAATGGCGGCTTCAGCACCAGATGCAGGGGACAGCGCTTACTTGTAGCGCTGTCTCCTGCACGGTCCGTGTGGTACTCAGTTGGCACACGGGCGGGTGATTGCTATTTTGATTTTTTTTAGCCTGTTCTATCACTACACTACAAAATGGGTTGTCCAGGACTTTCCTATTGATGGCCTCTCTCTCCAGCTATTAGTTACACACCTGTTGCGGGTTCTGCTTCCTTGACTTCAGTCCCGTGTCCCTTGTTGTGCTCAGGGCCAGTTTTAGACAAAGTGGGGCCCTAGGCAAAAAATTTTGAAGTGGGGCCTCAAATGCTAACATTGTAAAATCACACAAACATTTAGGTTACATTACATGAGCAGGATGCGGATACAGTTGGTGGAGGGGCCTGGAGCCAGTGCTCACACTGTGGCCCCCATATTTAGGGGCCTTATATCGGCCAACAGGTGTGCCACTATTAGCTGCATGCAGGGGTGTTGCTAGGGTCAGAAAAGATTGGGGGCCCAAGCCCCAAGACAAAGAGTTGCCCCTGTCATGATAAGGTGATTCAGTACCACAATGGACATTGAGGTCAGAGCACATACAGTGACCTGACAATAACCCAAAAACATAGAACGAGCTCTGAGACGTGGAAACTCTGCTGACCGCAATCCCTAATCCTCTCCAACACACTAAAGGCAGCCGTGGATTGCGCCTAACGCTCCCTATGCAACTCGGCACAGCCTGAGAAACTAGCTAGCCTGAAGATAGAAAATAAGCCTACCTTGCCTCAGAGAAATGCCCCAAAGGAAAAGGCAGCCCCCATATATAATGACTGTGAGTAAAGATGAAAAGACAAACGTAGAGATGAAATAGATTTAGCAAAGTGAGGCCCGACTTTCTAAACAGAGCGAGGATAGAAAGGTAACTTTGCGGTCAACACAAAACCCTACAAAAACCACGCAAAGGGGGCAAAAAGACCCTCCGTACTGAACTAACGGCACGGAGGTACACCCTCTGCGTCCCAGAGCTCCCAGCAAGCAGGAAAAAACAAATAGACAAGCTGGACAGAAAAAAACAGCTGACAAAATAGCAAAGCGGAACTTAGCTATGCAGAGCAGCAGGCCACAGGAACGATCCAGGAGGAAACAGGTCCAATACTAGAACATTGACTGGAGGCCAGGATCAAAGCACTAGGTGGAGTTAAATAGAGCAGCACCTAACGACTTCACCACATCACCTGAGGAAGGAAACTCAGAAGCCGCAGTACCACTTTCCTCCACCAACGGCAGCTCACAGAGAGAATCAGCCGAAGTACCACTTGTGACCACAGGAGGGAGCTCTGCCACAGAATTCACAACATGCCCCCAACCCCCTCTTAAATTTTTTTTAACACCACAGGTAATACAGTGATAACTCTCTGAGTACAGATAATTTAGTGTATATCACATGCAGTCCTATGTAACCGCACAGATAGACATAGCGTTTCAGAGTAAGACTATGTTCACATGCAGCATTTTTTTCAGTAGCCAAAACCTTTTCTATTAGCAGTAAAAATGTTGCGTTCAAAACACCTGTTTTTCTGCTTGTTTTGTGGTGTTCTTCACACTTTTTTCAGCTTTTTTTTGGAGTGAGGATGTTTGTTTTGTCTACAGTATGTTTATGACCACATTCATACGATCAGTATTTGGTCAGTATTTCACATCAGTATGTGTAAGCCAAAACCAGGAGGGTGATAAATACTGAAGTGGTGCCATGTTTCTCAGGGTATGTGCACACACTGCAGATTTTGCTGTGGATCTGCAGCAGTTTTCCATGCGTTGTACAGCACCATGTAAACGTATGGAAAACAAAATCCGCCGTACACATGCTGCGGAAAATACCGCACGGAAACTCTGCGTTGTATTTTCCGCAGCATGTCAATTCTTTGTGCAGATTCCGCAGCGTTTTACACCTGCTCCATAATAGGAATCCGCAGGGGTAAAAACGCTGTTGAAAACCGCACAAAAAACGCGCTAATTCTGCCGTAAATCTGCAGGTAAAACGCCCTGCAATCCACGGCAGATTCCGCAACGTGTGCACATAGCCTCATTGTTCCTCTGCTGTTTCTGCATTACAAATACTGACCTAATAGTTTCATTCACCAAAACTACTTAAAGGGAACCTGTCACCCCGTTTTTTCAGATTGAGATAAAAATACTGTTAAATAGGGCCTGCGCTGTGCGTTACAATAGTGTATGTAGTGTACCCTGATTCCCCACCTATGCTGCGAAATACATTACCAAAGTCGCCGTTTTCGCCTGTCAATCAGGCTGGTCAGGTCAGGTGGGCGTGGTGACATCGCTCTTTTCTTCCCCAGCTTTCCGTTGGTGGCGTAGTGGTGTGCGAATGTCCAAGTTCCGAATTCCCTGCGCGCACGTGAAGAAACAGCGCGCGATCTGCGCTGTTATCCCTGTCATCGGTGGGGGCGGCCATCTTCCTGGGGCCGCGCGTGCGCAGATGGAGTGCTCTGCTGCACGGGGCTTCAGGAAAATGGCCGCGGGATGCCGCGCGTGCGCAGAAGAGATCGCGGCGGCCATTTTTCCAAAGCCGAGATGCAAACTTGCAGGTTGCCCAGTGTGGATCAGTGACATCATCTCCATGATCCTATTTAAGTTCCATTAGGACACACACTTGTGTATTAGCATTGAGATTCAAGACTTTCATTTGGTGTGCTCCACCTTCTGTGCACACTGTGCTTTAACTTGCTTCAATTCCTACTGGGTTACATTTCATCCTTCGTGCTGCTCCCAAGATTCCTGAGTGTGCTAAGCCCTCACTTTCCATGAGTCTTCCTGCTTGATGCACCAACACCCAATGTCCATGTGCCCACCTGGACTGGACGCTTAGTAGATGCACCTTACTAGGTGAGCTCCTAAACACTGGAATTAGTGGGACCTTGTCACAGTTGATCAATGGAGGTGGACTATGTTGGACTCCTCGCTTATCATCCAGCAGATGCAGCTTCTGCCGGAAACGCAAAGTGTACCAAATCGGACCACCGCAGCTCCATATACTGTGTAGTGGCCATTTTGGGTCCTGTAGGTCAGCTTCTATTGATCTGAGGAGCAGTATATGCGAACTCCATATGACTTACTCAGGTCATTTGCATCTTTGCACATTTACACTTCAATATGTATTATGGGCTTTGTATCTTATTTTTTGGCAGAGTTGTAGATAAGCTTTCTTTTACTTGGGGTGAAAGATAAGGTTTCTATCCAGGGCATCAACATAAGCCACCTGCCAGTGTGGAGTACTGTATATGGTCTTGTACAGCCAAAAAAAACATTTGGACTACATATACAATGATTTGCAGTAAGTATCCACTTAGGGCTTTACATACCCTTTAATGGAAACCTATCAGGATGATTTTACTACTGACATGGCTGTAAAGGTCTCAGCTTACTAATAAAAATGATACCTGTATTGTAGTAATCCGATGTGCCAGTGCTGAGAAATCAGGCTTAGAAGTCACATGCAAATTAACCAGGAAGTGCATTGGGGCCGTATCAATTTACAGCAAGTGCACTGACACACCCTCCAGTGCACTTCCCAGCATGTAGTTTCAAAGCTCAATTTCTCAGCCATGGCACATCGGATTATTACAAGACAGGTATCATTTTTATCAGTATACCATGACCTATACAGCCGTACTAAGAATATCATCTCTGACAAGTTCCCTTTAAATAAACCGAGTGCTTTAACCCTGCTGTTCTGTTCGGTCTGGGGAGACCTATTTTGAACTTTGGTATTTTTTGGGGTGTTCAAGATGCGGTTCTGAAACTTGTGGTTGATTGACTTAAATGAGGATGGGTCGGTCGGCCACGGGTTTCAGAGCCGCATCTTGAATATTTTAAAGAATATTGAAGTTCAAAGTCGGTCATTTTTGACCAACAGAACAGCAGGGTTAAAAGTCTGTAGGAAATAAAAAGAATCCTCTGTGTTTTACAGGCATCGGTGAAATAAAAGAATTCCCTCTGTCACCACGGCCATGGCTTCTAATCTAATAGAAGGAAAATTACATTATTCTTTTATGCCTCTAGTACAGCGAACCATTTTCTACTTAGATTTCTGTTTCTTTTTTTCTTCTTCTTTGCTTCAAACCGCAGATCCAGACCCCAAAAAAAGAACTTGTAGATGTTTTTTACTTTAAATTTGAGGCATGGAATAGCGGGACGGCGCAGCGGGCACTCAACAGGTATATGATATAATGTGACACATTTATTTTCCTGCTTTTTGTAGAGCTGAGAGGGAATATTGTCACACCCGGGTCCTTCCATCTTGGTTAGTATCAGTCCTGCAATAATAAGACTAGAAAGATGGGGAAGGGGCTCCCGCGCCCCCGAATCTCCAGAGACGGATCAGACGCGGACGCTCAGCTCCGTCCCCTCCCGGAGCAGCACACCCCGGATCTCACGTGACATTTTCTCTCGTTAAAAAACTCAAGACGGAGCTAAATACAAATCACTTCTGGAAAAAAAAAGAAAAAAAAAGGCGAGAGAAAATTTATCAAACCGCCGCCTGGCTGGACACAAATCCGAGAACGAGGCGTTAACACTTTGCTACTCAGAAAAAATCCTCTGCGGATGATTCTTCACACAGTGACTCTGTCATTTATTACGGGTTACAGCCGGCAATTGGAGGCATTATATTTAAAGGGACAGTCACATCCAAATCAATGTGGCCCGAGGGGAAGAAGGAGGAAAAAAGCACAAATGCAGGACGTGGTATGAAGAACGGTCTCATAAAGCGGTAAATCATTCACACAGACACGAGTATTGGCAACCTAAGCAAAAATGCCTAAAATATGAGACGAGATGTTATCACTGCAAATGCACATTGCTTTTATTAATAACTCCTCATACATTCATACGGCAGAAAACTGAAGAGAAAACCATCTGTACTGGGTGCGAGATACTAATGTACTGGGCAGTGCCACCTAAGGGATCTATCTATTATCTATCTATTATCTATCTATTTATCTATCTATCATCTATCTATCTATCTATCTATCTATCTATCTATCTATCTATCATCTATCTATCATCTATCTATCTCTCTATTATCTATCTATCTATCTATCTATCTATTATCTATCTATCTATCTATCTATCTATCTATCTATCTATCTATCTATCTATCTATCTATTATCTATCTATCTATTATCTATCTATTATCTATCTATCTATCTATTATCTATCTATCTATCTATCTATCATCTATCTATCTATCTATCTATCTATTATCTATCTATCTATCTATTATCTATCATCTATCTATCTATCTATCTATCATCTATCTATCTATTATCTATCTATCTATTTATCTATTATAGTAACATAGTAACATAGTTAGTAAGGCCGAAAAAAGACATTTGTCCATCCAGTTCAGCCTATATTCCATCATAATAAATCCCCAGATCTACGTCCTTCTACAGAACCTAATAATTGTATGATACAATATTGTTCTGCTCCAGGAAGACATCCAGGCCTCTCTTGAACCCCTCGACTGAGTTCGCCATCACCACCTCCTCAGGCAAGCAATTCCAGATTCTCACTGCCCTAACAGTAAAGAATCCTCTTCTATGTTGGTGGAAAAACCTTCTCTCCTCCAGACGCAAAGAATGCCCCCTTGTGCCCGTCACCTTCCTTGGTATAAACAGATCCTCAGCGAGATATTTGTATTGTCCCCTTATATACTTATACATGGTTATTAGATCGCCCCTCAGTCGTCTTTTTTCTAGACTAAATAATCCTAATTTCGCTAATCTATCTGGGTATTGTAGTTCTCCCATCCCCTTTATTAATTTTGTTGCCCTCCTTTGTACTCTCTCTAGTTCCATTATATTTTTCCTGAGCACCGGTGCCCAAAACTGGACACAGTACTCCATGTGCGGTCTAACTAGGGATTTGTACAGAGGCAGTATAATGCTCTCATCATGTGTATCCAGACCTCTTTTAATGCACCCCATGATCCTGTTTGCCTTGGCAGCTGCTGCCTGGCACTGGCTGCTCCAGGTAAGTTTATCATTAACTAGGATCCCCAAGTCCTTCTCCCTGTCAGATTTACCCAGTGGTTTCCCGTTCAGTGTGTAATGGTGACATTGATTCCTTCTTCCCATGTGTATAACCTTACATTTATCATTGTTAAACCTCATCTGCCACCTTTCAGCCCAAGTTTCCAACTTATCCAGATCCATCTGTAGCAGAATACTATCTTCTCTTGTATTAACTGCTTTACATAGTTTTGTATCATCTGCAAATATCGATATTTTACTGTGTAAACCTTCTACCAGATCATTAATGAATATGTTGAAGAGAACAGGTCCCAATACTGACCCCTGCGGTACCCCACTGGTCACAGCGACCCAGTTAGAGACTATACCATTTATAACCACCCTCTGCTTTCTATCACTAGGCCAGTTACTAACCCATTTACACACATTTTCCCCCAGACCAAGCATTCTCATTTTGTGTACCAACCTCTTGTGCGGCACGGTATCAAACGCTTTGGAAAAATCGAGATATACCACGTCCAATGACTCACCGTGGTCCAGCCTATAGCTTACCTCTTCATAAAAACTGATTAGATTGGTTTGACAGGAGCGATTTCTCATAAACCCATGCTGATATGGAGTTAAACAGTTATTCTCATTGAGATAATCCAGAATAACATCCCTCAGAAACCCTTCAAATATTTTACCAACAATAGAGGTTAGACTTACTGGCCTATAATTTCCAGGGTCACTTTTAGAGCCCTTTTTGAATATTGGCACCACATTTGCTATGCGCCAATCCTGCGGAACAGACCCTGTCGCTATAGAGTCCCTAAAAATAAGAAATAATGGTTTATCTATTACATTACTTAGTTCTCTTAGTACTCGTGGGTGTATGCCATCCGGACCCGGAGATTTATCTATTTTAATCTTATTTAGCCGGTTTCGCACCTCTTCTTGGGTTAGATTGGTGACTCTTAATATAGGGTTTTCATTGTTTCTTGGGATTTCACCTAGCATTTCATTTTCCACCGTGAATACCGTGGAGAAGAAGGTGTTTAATATGTTAGCTTTTTCCTCGTCATCTACAACCATTCTTTCCTCACTATTTTTTAAGGGGCCTACATTTTCAGTTTTTATTCTTTTACTATTGATATAGTTGAAGAACAGTTTGGGATTAGTTTTACTCTCCTTAGCAATGTGCTTCTCTGTTTCCTTTTTGGCAGCTTTAATTAGTTTTTTAGATAAAGTATTTTTCTCCCTATAGTTTTTTAGAGCTTCAATGGTGCCATCCTGCTTTAGTAGTGCAAATGCTTTCTTTTTACTGTTAATTGCCTGTCTTACTTCTTTGTTTAGCCACATTGGGTTTTTCCTATTTCTAGTCCTTTTATTCCCACAAGGTATAAACCGCTTACAGTGCCTATTTAGGATGTTCTTAAACATTTCCCATTTATTATCTGTATTCTTATTTCTGAGGATATTGTCCCAGTCTACCAGATTAAGGGCATCTCTAAGCTGGTCAAACTTTGCCTTCCTAAAGTTCAGTGTTTTTGTGACTCCCTGACAAGTCCCCCTAGTGAAAGACAGGTGAAACTGCACAATATTGTGGTCGCTATTTCCTAGATGCCCAACCACCTGCAGATTTGTTATTCTGTCAGGTCTATCTATCATCTATCTATCTATCTATCTATCGATCTATTATCTATCTATCTATCTATCATCTATCTATCTATTATCTATCTATCTATCTATCTATCTATCTATCTATCTATCTATCATCTATCTATCTATCTATCTATCTATCTATCTATCTATCTATTATCTATCTATCATCTATTATCTATCTATCTATATATCTATTATCTATCTATCTATCTATCTATCATCTATCTATCTATTATCTATCTATCTATCTATCTATCTATCTATCTATCTATCATCTATCTATCTATCTATCTATCTATCTATCTATCTATCTATCTATCTATTATCTATCTATCATCTATTCTCTATCTATCTATATATCTATTATCTATCTAGCTATCTATCTATCATCTATCTATCTATCTATCTATCTATCTATCTATCTATCTATCTATTATCCATCTATTATCTATCTATCAATCTATCTATCTATTATCTATCTATCTATCTATCTATCTATCATCTATCTATCTATTATCTATCTAACTATTATCTATCTATCTATCTATCTATCTATCTATCTATCTATCTATCTATTATCTATCTATCTATCTATCTATCTATCTATCTATCTATCTATCTAGCTATCATCTATCTATTATCTATCTATCTATCTATCTATCATCATCTATCTATCTATTATCTATATATCTATCGATCTATCTATCTATCTATCTATCTATCTATCTATCTATCTATCTATCTATCTATCTATCTATCATCTATCTATCTATCATCTATCTATCTATTATCTATCTATCTATCTATCTATCTATTATCCATCTATTATCTATCAATCTATCTATCTATCTATTATCTATCTATCTATTTATTATCTATCTATTATCTATCTATCATCTATCTATCTATTATCTATCTATCTATTATCTATCTATCTATTATCTATCTATTTATTATCTATCTATCTATCTATCTATATCTATCTATCTATCTATCTATCTATCTATCTATCTATCTATCTATCTATCTATCTCTATCTATCTATCTATCTATCTATCTATCTATCTATCTATCTATCTATCTATCTATCTATCTATCAATAGTCTTCTCGAACAGTCACCATCACCATATGAGTTACATTGGTCTGTGTGCGGCCCTTTGTGCACATAGACCAAAACTGCATTGTGCCCCCTGTACAGACGGTGGAGGATAATGCTATGGGCTGTTATTAGGGGTCGGCATTGGGCCCTTAGTTCCAGTGAAGGGAAATCTTAATCTTCAGCACACGACATTGTGGACAACTGTGGCTTCAGATTTGTGGGAACATTTTGGGGTTCACCCCTTTTCTGCTCCCCATGACTGAGCCCAGTGCACGAGGCCCATACAGACGTGGAGGGGGGAACATGAGCACAGACCCCGGACCTCATCCTATAATGGAGACTGTTATCCCGGCCTCTCCCCAACATCAGGGTCTGACCCCACAAATGATCTTCTGGATGAAGGGGCAAAAATTCCCACAATCTCCAAAATCTTATAGAAATATTTTCCAGAAGAGCGGAGCTGTTATATCTGCAGAGGGGAGACTCCATATTAATGTCTCGGATGGAGGACATCACTTTTGTCCATATATTGCATTTATCTATCAGTTTATCTGTCTGTCTCTCTGTGGCCCATCTGATGTGTTCCTTGTCTTCCTCGGTGTCCGTCAGTCTGTCCATCACTATAACAGGTGTTTAGTGAGCGCAGACTATTAGACGAGCTTCTTTAACCTCGGAATCCTTGTTTCTCCGTTAAAATGACACTGAATTCTTTACACCTGGACAGGTTCTGTGACAGCGGATTAAGACAGACACCTTATTAAACATCTTGTAGCAGGTTAGAAAACAAGGACATCTTGAAAGGTCAGATCCAGGCTGACAGGCGCTGCCTCTGTACATCAAATTAGAGAGAGTGACTCAGAGTCTCAATTACCGCTCAGGAACAGCACCAACATCTTGTGGGAGATTCGCCCAATGGCAATTTGGCGTCACACAGAGATCAGCGAGCATTGTGCTGAAGGTCAGGAGATCTGCAGGCTGCAGAGGATGGATCCTGATTTCTTTTCCTTGTGTCCGTAGGATCAAAACATATTCCGTTGAATGAGACAATATGTTCTAACACGCACAGTTTGCAAGCAGTGAAATCTGACAATACAGGTGCATTATATGTAGTGAAAATGGATGCATAAGATAAACAACAAAACGACAGGTAAGGCTACTTTCACACTGGCGTTTTTTGCAATACGTCGCAATGCGTCGTTTATGGGAAAAAAACGCATCCTGCAAAGTTGTTTGCAGGATGCGTTTTTGCCCCATAGATTAACATTTGCGATGCATTGCGACGCATTGACACACATCGCAACAGTCGTGCGACGGTTGCGCCGTGTTGTGGCGGACCGCCGGGAGCAAAAAACGTTAAATGTAACGTTTTTTGCTGCCGACGGACCGCTTTTTCCAACCACGCATGCGCGGCCGGAACTCCGTTCCCGCCTCCCCGCACCTCACAATGGGGCAGCGGATGCGCCGGAGAAATGCATCCGCTGCACCCGTTGTGCGGCACATCAAACGCTAGCGTCGGAATCTCGGCCCGTCGCATTGCGTCGGGCCGAGATTCCGACGCTAGTGTAAAAGTAGTCTTAGTCTTCAATCAGGTCTTAGCAGCCAGAAAAAATCCACACATAGACTTTACCACTTAGGCTACTTTCACACTGGCGTTTTTTGGACTACGTCGCAATGCGTCGTTTGGGGGAAAAAACGCATCCTGCAAAGTTGTTTGCAGGATGCGTTTTTGCCCCATAGATTAACATTTGCGATGCATTGCGACGCAGTGACACACGTCACAACCGTCGTGCGACGGTTGCGCCGTGTTGTGGCGGACCGCCGGGAGCAAAAAATGTTAAATGCAATGTTTTTTTGCTGCCGATGGACCGCTTTTTCCGACCGCGCATGCGCGGCTGGAACTCCGCCCCCACCTCTCCGCACCTCACAATGGGGCAGCGGATGCGCCAGAGAAATGCATCCGCTGCACCCATTGTGCGGCGCATCAAACGCTAGCGTCAGAATCTCGGCCCGACGCATTGCGACGGGGAGATTCCGACGCTAGTGTGAAAGTAGCTTTATTAGTAAAAAAAATGAGATCAAATTTCAAAGTGCCATTGGGCTTTCATTAGAAATTTGCATTCTGCAGCCTCTATGTATCACAGTGCATAGCAAACTGCAAACTGCAGAAACCGTTATCAAACAAGTAGAGTAGGGTTGAGCGAATTTCATTCGGGTAGATTCGCTCAATTCAGGCAGGATTATTTGATGTGCATTCAAAATTTGATGCAAATCAAAGATGCCAATAATAAGGTTAAAGAAGAATAGACTAAAACTATTATATTCACTCCTCCTTGGCCGTTCCCATACCTTTCTCACCTCCATTCTCCTAATGTGATGTTATTATTGGTGGTCTCAATAGAAGCTCCAATAGGCAACATTATGGCAGCTGCTACATTGTCAGAAAAGGAACTACTGGAAACGACGATTGCATTATTCTCATAGCAACCGGTGGAAAATATGGAGAGATACTGTAGCCCTGTAGGACTTATTTATGTCAGCACAATAAGTAGGATAGCTCAGTGAAAGATGCAGTCTATTTGGAAGCAAGCTGAATTATACACTGCCATAAATGCCATAAAACGTGATGTCTCGGGAATTCCCACACTCAAATTTTTATTATGTAACATATCTGCCTGTGATAAACTGATGTGAAGCTGCAATAGTAAGAATTGGATTACACTGGCTCTTCCCTATGCGGCTGTGTAGACTGTTGACGGGTGATTTGCTGCCATTTCCACACTTACCAAAATTTGGAACTAAAAAATGTGAAAATTCAAAGAGAACCAGTGAGACCGATTTTATAATGGCCCTCACAGTACTATGATCTGAATGTCATTGAAAATCTGTGGCTAAACCTCAAAATAGCAGAGGATGCAAAATGCCCCCGGAGTCTCACAGAACTGGAAGAATTCTCCAAGGAAGAATGGATGAAAATCCCTCAAACAAGAACTGAAAGACTATTGTTCGGCTACAAAAAGCATTTACAAGCTGTGAGACTTGCAAAAGGGGGCGCTACTACTGTAGGTACTAAACATGCAGGATGCCAAAACTCTTGCACCGCCCCACAGATGAAATATATATATATATATACTGCTCAAAAAAATAAAGAGAGCACTAAAATACCACATCCTAGATATATCTGAATGAAATATTCCAGTTGCAAATTTTTATTCATTGCATAGTGGAATGTGTTCAGAACAATAAAACAAAACAAATATCAATGTAAATCAAAATGAATATCCCATGGAGGTCTGGACTTGGAATGATACTCAAAATCAAAGTGGAAAATCAAATTACAGGCTGATCCAACTTCAGTGGAAATGCCTCATGACAAGGAAAAGATGCTCAGTAGTGTGTGTGGCCTCCATGTGCCTGTATGACCTCCCTACAATGCCTGGGCATGCTCCTGATGAGGCGGCGGATGGTCTCTTGAGGGATCTCCTCCCAGACCTGGCTAAAGCATCTGCCAACTCCTGGATAGTCTGTGGTGCAACATGATGTTGGTGGATGGAGCGACACATGATGTCCCAGATGTGTTCAATCGGATTCAGGTCTGGGGAATGGGCGGGCCAGTCCATAGCTTCAATGCCTTCATCTTGCAGGAACTGCTGACACACTCCAGTCACATGAGGTCTGGCATTGTCCTGCATTAGGAGGAACACAGGGCCAATCGCACCAGCATATGGTCTCACAAGGCGTCTGAGGATCTCATCTCGGTAACTAATGGCAGTCAGGCTACCTCTGGCGAGCACATGGAGGGCTGTGCGGCCCTCCAAAGAAATGCCACCCCACACCATTACTGACCCACTGCTAAACCGGTCATGCTGAAGGATGTTGCAGGCAGCAGATCGCTCTCCACGGCATCTCCAGACTCTGTCACATCTGTCACATGTGTTCAGTGTGAACTTGCTTTCATCTGTGAAGAGCACAGGGCGCCAGTGGCGAATTTGCCAATTCTGGTGTTCTGTGGCAAATGCCAAGCATCCTGCACGGTGTTGGGCTGTGACCACAACCCTCATCTGTGGACTTCGGGCACTCAGACCATCCTCATGGAGTCGGTTTCTAACCGTTTGTGCAAACACATGCACATTTGTGGCCTGCTGGAGGTCATTTTGCAGGGTTCTGGCAGTGCTCCTCCTGTTCCTCCTTGCACAAAGGCTGAGGTAGCGCTCCTGCTGCTGAGTTGTTGCCCTCCTACGGCCCCTTCCACGTCTCCTGGTGTATTGGCCTGTCTCCTGGTAGCGCCTCCAGCCTCTGGACACTACGCTGACAGACACGGCAAACCTTCTTGCCACAGCTCACATTGATGTGCCATCCTGGATGAGCTGCATTACCTGAGCCACTTGTGTGGGTTGTAGAGTCCGCCTCATGCTACCACAAGTGTGAAAGCACAACCAACATTCAAAAGTGACCAAAACATCAGCCAGAAAGTATTGGTACTGAGATGTGGTCTGTGGTCCCCACCTGCAGAATCACTCCTTTATTGAGGGTGTCTTGATAATTGCCAATAATTTCCATCTGTCGTCTATTTCATTTGCACAACAGCATGTGAAATTGATTGTCAATCAGTGTTGCTTCCAAAGTGGACAGTTTGATTTCACAGAAGTTTGATTTACTTGAAGTTATACTCTGTTGTTTAAGTGTTCACTTTATTTTTTTGAACAGTGTATATATATATATATATATATATATATATATATTGTTTTTCACTTTAGCCCTTTTAGAGATCATTTCACCTTCAACTTGCTTAAGTGTTCACAATAACAGTAATTTTGGCCAGAACTGCCCAAACCTTACAGTACATGCCACTGTACGCGTTTCCGTTATATGTGTCCTGCATGTGTAATGTATATGTGTACATAATGTGTTTACACGTGTATTATGTTTATGTGTGGACTTTAGATATTCTTCTGTACGTGTGTACTATGTAATGTGTTATTGTTAAATATTTTTAAAGTGTTTTAAACTTTTTGCATAAAAGTTTTTAGAATTATGTTATTTTTACCATTCGCACGTGTGACTGATTCTCTTGTCAAAATTCGGCTAACTCTCTTTTAGGCCATACAATGCTTTACAATTGTAAAATTAGGTGAAGTATTCTTTCTACAAACATCCCGCTGCAGCACGAGCACCTGTTCTATACATGTATATTTTATCACTATCATTTGAACAAAGATTCTCTGAATAAATGGAGGAGGTTGTGTACATCAAAGTGAATTACTTATGTTCGATACATCATGATTTCATGCTTTCAGGCAACCAAATGAATACATGCAGCCCGTGAATGACATTGCAAATCTTGGCTTATGATGTGGCGACATGCAACCGACGATGCTTCTGATTTTACATTGCATTATTCTCTTGGTCTATTCATTTAATGGCCAAGATTTTTCCTCATTGAGGCTCATTTGGCTCAGCATCTACGGTGCTTGCTGTTATTCCAAAAATGCTCTGTTTTTCTTTAGTAGCTTAGTATACTGCACATTATAATTTATTTTTTATTCTTGCAATTAAACTCTTTAGCAGAGGCAGTAACTTTTGAGTCAGTTAACAGAGGGCTTATGCTACGACTCAGCGGATTATCAGAACAAATATTGTAAAGCCTTGGAAAGAGAGGAGTGAGGAGCAATCTGACCATCTTGCACCAACACGTTTGCAAAAGACAAGTTTGATTTCAGAAGAACTACCTAATGTAATGCTGCCACAGCACAGTATCGTGCGTCCTATCCCAGGGGGTGCTGGAGAGGGAAGATAGGTAGCAGTCAAGGCATAAACTTCAATGCAGCAGCGCAGGTGCCACTGGGTGGCGAGAGAGAGGTCAGACAAGCCGGGTCAGGAACAGACGGAAAGCGCAGTACCAGAGGAAACAACAATACACATGGTCAGATACAAGCCAAAGAAGTCGGATCCAGTTGGGAGTGGATATGACAGAGACGTAAGGCAGAGAAACAGGTCAGAGGACAAGCCGGGTCAGATACTAAGGTCTCAGCACAGGGAGCACACAGCAAGACGAGCCGGGAAGTAGCAATGGGAAGGCAGGGGAACTGAGTAAACGGGCAGAGGACAAAACAGGGTGTAACGGGGTCAGTCGCTCAAGCCGGGGGCAAGAACTGTAGCTGACGCTGGCCGCAGGCAGCTGTGAACTGAAATAGCAAAACAGATCCCAAAATGAGGCAAAGGAGGTTAACCCCTGCATAACCAGACTGGGGAGAGAATAGCAAGAAACAAACCCCGGCCTGGATCATGATACCTGAGTTGAGTTTTTCCTTTCTATGCTTCTTCTGGGGGTTAATACCCACTAAAAAAGGACAAATCAGGTAAAACTTAAGTTGGAGGGTCCTGTTGTGAGTTCCGTTCTGGAGCTCCCTCCTGTGGTTGCTAATGGTGTGTTTGCGAGTTCTGCCCTTGGGCTCCCTCTGGTGGTTTCGAGTGGAACTGCTGCTCCGTTAGGTAGCTGTAGCAGCTGCCTTCACTAATCGCCTTGCCTGGGTTTGTTATTTAAACCTGCTCTGGGCTTTAGTCCATGCCTGCTGTCAATGTTCTTGGTTGGATTTGATTCTTCCCTTGGATTTCTCATATGGCCAGTCCTTGTCTGCAAAAGATAAGTTTTGCTAGTTTGTTTGTCCATTTGTTTGGACTCTATTGCTTTGCATTTTGTCTCATTTGTCCAGCTTGTCACTATGTCTTTTTTAGGCTAGCTGGAAGCTCTGGGAAAGCAGATTTGCCCTTCCACACCGTGAGTCGGTGTGGAGTTCATTTTTGTAAACTCTGCGTGGATTTTGTAGTTTTTAATACTGACCGCACAGTATCCTTTGCTCTCTGTCTATCTAGTTTAGTATTGGCCTCCCCTTTGCTGAATTCTAATTTCATTTCTGTGTTCGTCATTTCCCTCTCCTGTCACAGTCAATATTTGTGGGGGGCTATCTTTCCTTTTGGGGGTTTTCTCTGAGGCAAGATAGCTTTCTATTTCCTTCTTTAGGGGTAGCTATATCTGAGGCTGTGACGAGGTGTCTAGGGAGTGTCAGGAACATCCCACGGCTATTTCTAGTTGTGTTGTTAGGATTAGGGACTGCGGTCAGTAGAGATACCACCTTCTCAGAGCTCGTTCCATGTTGCGTTTTAGCCACCAGGTCATATCAGTGTGGCCTCTTAACCACCAGGTCATAACAGGGTCCATGGCGGAATCCAACGAGAACTTATTAACAAAGAGGTTATGGAGATTAAGGGAAATAGTGCTGGAATAATTTTGTGTGTGCAGTTTCTTTATTTAATGTTCCTTTCAATGACGACTACTTCTAGAATCATGAAGAGAAGGCTACCTTGTATTTATGTCTTTATTCACATTGGTTACAGAAGAGAGAATAACGAGGCACCAGTACGGGGATTTTGGTGGATGAAGCACAAAGTTAATCGTGGTCCTTCCCTACGGATACAGCAGAAACCCAGTATAATAATGGTATTATTATTCGATTATGGAAGTAAATATTTGTATGACATTAAGAAATACAATTGATTGAGCAAAGATAGAAAACAAGAAGAAGACAGTCTATCCTTTCCATTAAGATTCTTCTGGCCGATTAGGCAATTTTACAAAATTCCGAAATTTGCTCTTATGACTTTAATCATGCTCACCCCTTCCCAATGTGGAATACGATGTGCAGTTGATTTGCCCACTTCTACGATGACTCTGAAAATAACGCGATCATTAAAAGAAAAAAATCAAAGAAAGTGTGATCCAGATCAGAAGTAATTTAATCTTTTATTTTGAGACCCTCGCACCCTTGTAAAGTGTCGGCTCCGATGCTGATATCATCTTTTCTATTCTTTACCTGCCTCACGAATAATGCAGTTTTTTTTACTAGAAGGTTATCTCCGAGGTTTAGATATGGAATCTTCCTTAGCTACTCGCTAATTATATAAACTGAAAAAAAAAAAAGATTTTACTGCAACTACTGCTTTAGTCATAGAGACAGATGTCACCTTAGCTGACTACCACTTACCCCCTTTGATCGTGTCTATAGAAAGACATCAGCACAAGTTATTTGCAAGCGTCTGCCTGCTCCATCTACAGTACAATGCAGCATCAAGGTCACGGTGATCTGGTATGTTACTAGGTAAGTAATGTATTTTTAATGCATGTAGAACAATTTTCTACATACTACATATAAAATGGAAATCCAACCTTGGAAAGCAACAGTGTATTGTCCCTTGATTACATGTGAGATAAAGGATATAAAAATGATTAGTGAGGGTAGATGTGATATAATCAATACTTACAATAAGGGAGGACAATGTTTTCCCCTGCAATATTAAACATCACCAGATTAAGGTCTATAAATAAAGCTTAAAAAAATAAAACTTTAAGTTGTGCAAAAATTCATGCAGACCAATACACTAAATGCAAATTTGTATATTTTTCGCCGATGTTGAGAAAAGTTTGATCCCCTGCATTATACACCGCATAGTGTGGAATACAGTACATGAAAAAGCTTTATATTGTACCTAAATGAGATGTCCACTATTTTTTCTTTTTTTTTATTTATTCCATGGCAATTTGCAGTCATTTTGAAAAAAAATTACTATTTTACCTGCTGCAGATCAAGCAGTTCTTTGAATGCTGAGCTCTTCATAACCCCGCCACAACACTGATTGGCAGTTGTGGACACTGTGCATAGGCAGAAAGTTGGCAATCTGTGATTATTCAGAGCTCATGAATATGGTGGGTTACATGGTAACTAGTCCTCTACTGTTAATCTCGTGTTTAAAAATCAATGATTTTATCAAAACCTCAGCAACAACTTCTGCGAGTGACATCGCTGTAATCAAGGTCTCAAATTAGGTGACATAAAACTGGTGGCAAATCTCCTAGGAAAATTGAAATGTAGGTTGAATTCTATAGACTTACGTGACGTCTACTTTCAACATTTAATACTATGATTTTCCATTATTTGAAAGTTCGGCAAAGCTTCCAATTGTCCTGATATACATGTGTGACACTATGTTCCTTACACATTAATCTTCTTCACTGCTGAGCTGTCACACATTATCTGTACAGTTTCTTCAGTCGTTTATGACTTTTTCTACCTAGATATTTGGCTCATAGTAGAAAAAAAGTAATAACGTTCTAGATAACCCTTGTAAGAAATTATTACATTTTTCTGTAAACTTGATTTGCCACTAATCAAAAGTACTCCAAAGCCTCCAATTGCCTTAAAAATATGCATATAACACTGTATAAAGTTAACAGGATTTGAAGTGTTTCTGCGCTCTCTGGAGTTACGACACAAGTAGTAGTTAGTTATCATGATCCAGTCTGGGTTTTGAGTCCTGTCTGTCCTTTTCCCGGGCTGATCATGTCAAGGGTTAATTTTGCCCTGCCTCATTCTTGGTTCAGGTTTGCTATTTAGCTCCGCTGCATCCTGCAGGCGGTGTCAGTTATATTTTCTGCTTTCGGTGTGAGTATCTGACTCTAGTAGTACCCTGATTGATCCTGCTGCTCTTTCTAACCTTGCCCGTGTCTATTCCTCCTTCCCAGCCCATCCTCTCTTAGTGTTTCCTGATTGCTTTTGGATTTCACGGTGCTTGAATCAGCTTTGACTCTGACTTGAGTTTGCCTCTGGTCCCTGGTACTTCTGCCTTTTGTCTGGTATTGACTGTTTGGCTCTCCACTGACTCTGTGCTTGTTTTTTCCCTTTGTACTGCATGACAGTCTAGGTTTTGACTCGGCTTGCTTGACTATTCTGATGCCACCTGGTGGTAGCTTTGCTGTAGCAATGCGCTTTCACCCTATTGCCATCTAGTGAAAGTTGCAGTTACCTGCATAGCTGCAGCTTGATAGTAATAAACAAAATTCTAGTTTTAGTGTCTACGCATTTCTGAATCCACCGACTCCTTCCTCAGGACTCCCATACAAAAATAGCGAATAAATAAAGGGTGCCAATTCCAGAGGGAGGAGTATATACAATCACATGTCAAAACATGTCACAATCACTAATATGGTTTGTTCTGATGAAGAAGTGTGCCCCTTCGAAACTCGTTGAACACTAATCTGCATTTCTACGCTTCCCATCTGTCGCTCATCCCTGGACCACTGGCAGCACAGATTTTAACCCACATCTCTCCAGCTACACACATTTTGACTCGTATAGCTCTCACTCCCTATGAGTGAAATTTGTATTATTCTCTTTTCCTCACACACCAATCTTTTCTCACTGCTTTGCTGTCAAGTGTTTTATGGCTTTCTCTCCCTATGTCTATGAGTCAGTGGCGAGCACTGATGCTCTGTCACTATCCAGTGTCACCCGAAAATGGCTGCTGTGTTCCCTGCCTCTGCTTTTATACAGGCTATGATAGTCACTCCTGATTGGCTGTGCTGTACCATCTTATGTGATAGCTGCAAGGTGTTATGGGGAAGCGCTCCTGAGCTCATGTCATCCTTCTATGACTGATGCTGATGATTTCCAAGAAGCGAATCACAGATTGTTTGAATTCCCCTGGTTCATTAACTCTTCTTCTCAGGTGACAGACATCTGCCTTATGACACAATATACTTTTTTTGTATAACAGCCTGGTGCTATTTAAGTTCAGCTGTTGCACTTCATTCTCATGTCTAGGCTCTGTCCTACAGCAGGACACATGTCCTCCTCTGTTTAGAGAACCAGTACTATGTGCTCACTGATCTGTCCTCCTCTCTAACCCCCTCTCCAGCCGAAAACCTCCCTAGGAGATAGATTTTCTGGCACCTGCCAAACTCTGGATGGGCCTTGACCTTTGTAAGTCTCAGCATGAAGCTTCATCAACAGGGCCCCCTTCCCTTCTCCTACGCCAGCCCTTTCATGGAAAGAGAGAAGGAAGGGGAGAAAGCCTTTCAAAGGTACAATCGGTGAGGTTAATAAGAGGGATCCCGCAGGGGAAGCAGGCTGGGGGGAGAGCCAGCAATAACCTTTTCTATGGAAATATGTGTCAATCAAACCAAGCCATTGGAAGGTAGACGTGTCCCTGCACTACAGCCGCAGTTTGTGTGTTTTCTTCTCCTGCCGTGAGACAAACATTCGATGGAGAAAATAGCTTGTCTCAAGCAAATTGTAACCCTTTACGGAAACACTAACTTACCACCTACCCGTGAATTAGCGCCATCGACAAAAGACACGTCTAGCAAATGAGCAGAGATAATGCCCTCCTCCTAATAGCATACCCCGGAGAGAAAGATCAGGACAGGTATTCAGCAGACGGTAATTAACATAATTATCCAATTAACTTGGGTGTGCATATCACAGATCTGTTCATCTACTGTAGGCGTTTAATTACCAAGTATAAATATCATATTACCATGAGCAAATACTATTATCAAGACCGGCGCTCGCAGCGCTAACAAATATATATTTTACTGACTCCTTTTAGATATAGAACGCCGTTACCTTTCTACAGCAGGGTCAGATTGGGTTCATATTAGGTTCTGAAAGGAAGACGAAATCTAGAAATCGATATCTAAATTAGACAAAAAATCTCACAATTTGTTAGTTTTTCAGTGTTTTCTGCTTGGTCCTGAAACACTCAGTCTTGTAGAAATCCTGTGAAGAACATAAAGATTAAAGGGGTTATCTGGGACTTTAACATTGATGGCCTATCCTTAGGATTGGTCATCAATGACTGATCAGTGGAGGTATGGCCAACAGCACTCCCACCAATCAGATGTTCCCGGTGTCGGCGGTGGCCAGAACTGCTCAGCTACACAGGACAGCTCTGTCGATGGAATAGTACCCACGGTCGGGTACTGCATATCCAGCCTCTAATGATTTATATTGTGGGTGGATCTGTAGTACTCGGTCACGGCCACTATACAGTCAACGGAACAGTGCTGTGTAACTGAGCAGTTCCGGCTACCGGTGGCACCTGTAACAGCTGATCGGTCAAGGTGCCAATTATCACAAACCCACTGATTAGAGATCAGACATTAATGACCTATCCTAAGGATAGTTTATCAATGTTAGAAAATGTGTCCACTACTTGGCCAACTTCTTCTCATACCCTTCACTTAGCCACTATAAAATAATAAAGCCAATACTCACCTCCCCTGCCGGCATCATTCTCTTGGTGTCAGCACTCGCTCTCCTTGGAAATCTCGTGCAGGGTTGTGACATGTGATGCTGGCTCCCAATCCTGCTGGCATCACTGTCTCCACCTTCAGACAAATCGAACATAAAGAGGACGTCAGAGATCAGCTGCAGCCCGGACTTCCTCTTCATGTTCGATTTGTCCGACGGTGGAGACAGTGATGCCAGCGCTGATTGGGCACTGGTGTCACAACACTGCATGAGAGCCCTGGGGAACGGTGCCGGGATAGGAGGTGAGTATAGGCTTCATCATTTTATCGAGGCCAAACATTTTAATCAAAAAGGGGTTATCCTAGTAGTGGACAACCTTTTTATAGTTCCGGATACCCCTTTAATCCAATAATTAGATACATTTTTTGGTTGCTGGCTAAATGAGGAGACTAATCAGGCAATTATTTTTGCTACTGCAGACAAAGCAGAGGGGAGAGGATCCTGCTGCAGCAATTTGACTTAAAAGCACACACATAGAATTCAGGAAGAAGGTGATATGACTGTGCTCATAAGACTCACATAGAAGGTTTTTTTTTCAGGATGTAAGGAATGATTTGATCAGTGGCGTTCCAACCTCAAGGGCATTTGACCCCTACTGTAATAAAAGAGGGCTGCACCTCCTTCATTGTTACACAGGCAAAGCTGGTGGCCGGGATCATCCATAAGGATAGCTATGCCTGGGTCTGCAGCTCGTCCTATTCAAATGAAGGGTGCAGAACTGCAGTACAGGCACATGCACACTTGTTTGTGTGTAATTCTTGCTTAACCAAGGTAAGGGAATCTAAGCCATTTGTAAGGTCAAGTAGGTCATAGGAAGTGGAATAAAATGATACCTTGATATCTGTGATCTGATGTCTTATTCCATATATATATATACTGTATATATATACAGGGCCCGTCTGAAGTTTGCTAGAGAGCATTTGGATGATCCAGAGGAGTTTTGGGAGAATGTCCTATGGTCTGATGAAACCAAACTGGAACTGTTTGGTAGAAACACAACTTGTCGTGTTTGGAGGAAAAAGAATACTGAGTTGCATCCATCAAACACCATACCTACTGTAAAGCATGGTGGTGGAAACATCATGCTTTGGGGCTGTTTTTCTGCAAAGGGGCCAGGACGACTGATCCGGGTATATGAAAGAATGAATGGGGCCATGTATCGTGAGATTTTGAGTGCAAACCTCCTTCCATCAGCAAGGGCATTGAAGATGAAACGTGGCTGGGTCTTTCAACATGACAATGATCCAAAGCACACCGCCAGGGCAACGAAGGAGTGGCTTCGTAAGAAGCATTTCAAGGTCCTGGAGTGGCCTAGCCATTCTCCAGATCTCAACCCTATAGAAAACCTTTGGAGGGAGTTGAAAGTCCGTGTTGCCAAGCGAAAAGCCAAAAACATCACTGCTCTAGAGGAGATCTGCATGGAGGAATGGGCCAACATACCAACAACAGTGTGTGGCAACCTTGTGAAGACTTACTGAAAACGTTTGATCTCTGTCATTGCCAACAAAGGATATATTACAAAGTATTGAGATGAAATTTTGTTTCTGACCAAATACTTATTTTCCACCATAATATGCAAATAAAATGTTAAAAAAACAGACAATGTGATTTTCTGGATTTTTTTTTCTCAGTTTGTCTCCCATAGTTGAGGTCTACCTATGATGTAAATTACAGACGCCTCTCATCTTTTTAAGTGGTGGAACTTGCACTATTGCTGACTGACTAAATACTTTTTTGCCCCACTGTATATATACTGTATATATATTCTTAATATGTAAATTAGTTGTTTAGATCTATGGGTCTGACATAGGTCTCAATGAGGATCTGCCTTCAGAGCATTTTCCTATGAAATTTTATACACATAGAAGTTATTCTTTGTGAATGTAATGTCTCGTATTATGCTCTGGGGTTCAGAGCATAGTAAATATTAAAAAAATCCTTACTGTCATGCTGCTGCAGTGCAGAATAGTGCAACCTCCATCAGAAGGAGCTTGAGAGGGAAGTGAGACTGCGTACACAGAGAAGCACCACAGAGCAGCAGCACAGGCACCACCAAGTGGCGAGAGAGTGGTCAGACAAGCCGAGTCAAAAGACAGAGACAGAAGTACAAAAGGGATCAGCAGTAAACGTGGTCAGGAACAAGCCAGGAGGTTCAACAACGGTCAGAAGCGGATAAGATAAAGTCAGAAGGCAGAAATGAGTCTGAATACAAACCAAGTCAGAAACCAGAGAATCAAACCAACAAACAGGGAAATGCTGGGAAAAGAGGAGGCAGAGGAAGACAACAGATATGGGGCAAGTCAGGGATCAGAGCAGAACAAATCAAGAGCTACCAGAGTCAGGTTCACAAGCCGAAGGCAGAACTATAGCTGACACTGCCAGCAGGATGAATCAAAGCTAAATAGCAAACCTGAACCCAGAATGATGCAGAGCAAAGTTAACCCTTGACATGATCCACCCAGAAAAAGGAGAGACAGGATAAAACACTGGAACGGATCATGACACTTATGCTCACCTCACCAGCTTCTGTGCTCTTTACTGTCGCCTATCCGCTCCTCACTGCTTCTTCTGATCCCCGTCATTTGTGAAAGCATGCAAAAGTTCACAATGTCATAACATTACAATGTGCACCGTGACCTTAGATATGCATGAGCAGAACTGTCCCGAAAGTCATCAGAGCCAGAAGTCCTGTCAACGGTCAAAAGATGCAGAGAAGATAAAACAGGTGATGGTGATTAGCAGAGAGGCCAGAAAGGTGAGCGGTCAGGTAACTATAAGATTTTTTTTTGCCTTTGGAAGATCCTTTACTGTTCAGAAAAATTACGGCCACTGTATTTCAATCTGCTCGACCCCTGTGGAAGCAATTGAAAATATCCGTATTTTGGTGGATTTGAATTTTAATAAAGTTCAAATAAAATTTAATTTCATTAAAATATATTTGATCATCTCTATTTTACAATTATCACAGCACATAGTATAGCCAAGCCAATCTGGAGGGACTATTGTAGCCTCTATAAAAGCAGAGGCAGGGCATACAGCAGCCATGTTAGGGTACTTCTGGATACTGAGAATACATCAGAGCTCATATCTTAGCAATGGAGATATGATGAGAAAAAAACATAAAACACTGAAATAACATTACATATAGTGTGCGGCAGCACAGCTGTAAAGAACAGCTATCAATCAGTCACTCACAGCCATTTATGATGAGGTCAATTTGCATTACTAAATTATAACTGTTCTTTTGTTTTCATGCTATGTATCAGTGTTATGAATTGAACTGATGATTTTAATGCAGCTGATTGTAGCAAACCATTGTCGGATAATACAAAAAAAAGATCTAGATGGATTGGCGCAGAGTATTCTAATGTCCAGGTATCTGCCGCAACATAAAAGACAATACCACAAGATTGTCGAGTGAAAAACAATAAATATAAGTACGTAATGTGCGCAAAAAATACCTAGTGGACAATTTTAATATAGAAAAAACAGCTGAAAAATCACTATTAAATAAAACCAAGTGATAGGTCACATGAAAAAAAATACGGAGCGGGATCCAGAAATGAGCTAGATAGCATGACAATATATATAGACCAACTATATAAAACGATCCCACGGTAACGGATCACATAGAACAATAAAAGAGCATCGGTCCCCAGAGTGGGCTGAGTAGCTCCACAACGTATAAATATAGAGCAATTGATGTATAAAGTACCTCACGGGGGGTTGCTCCTTCAGGTGCTGTAGTCCATAGTTAGAAGTTCTTTCTTCATAGCAGCCACGAAAAAACAAAGGGAAGGAAAAAATAACTTACAGGAGCGCGGTCCCAGCCGGTGACACACGCTTCCCGGGCCTGCTAACCGCCAGCGTCGGAGCGTGGATAAGCTCGTGTTGGAGTCCGGAGGAGTAGGACCTTGCGTGACGTAGATGATCACGTGACTGGCGGAATACGAGGCAAGATGAGGACCAATTCCAAAGCGTTTCGGAGAACACGGTCTCCTTCGTCAGGGATGGTCCTTGAAGAAACAGAGGCTGCTTTATAGGTGAGCGACATTTGCCGCAGGAGGAAGGAATAGATTAGGTAAATGCAAATAGTTCCACCTCGCTATTGAAGCCAATGGGTATCAATGAGTCCAAGTTGAATATCAATTTGCTCTCAGCTCTGGACATTTTTTTAATAAAATCACCCTTCCTCCGGTCTTTCTTGATTATTTCCAAACCAGTGATTATTGTGCCTTTAATTGAACCATTATGTTTGTCTTTATAATGCTTAGACAATGGATATCCCACAAATTTCTTCTCAATGCAAATGCCACTGCTGTAAAATTTATGTGGGCCGAACAAAGCGTCCACTGAATACAAGGATAAATTAACATTTGCGTAACATTGAGAAGAAATTTGTGGGATATCCATTGTCTAAGCATTATAAAGACAAACATAATGGTTCGATTAAAGGCACAATAATCACTGGTTTGGAAATAATTAAAAAAGACCGGAGGAAGGGTGATTTTATTAAAAAAAAGTCCAGAGCTGAGAGCAAATTGATATTCAACTTGGACTCATTGATACCCATTGGCCTCAATAGCGAGGTGGAACTATTTGCATTTACCTAATCTATTCCTTCCTCCTGCGGCAAATGTCGCTCACCTATAAAGCAGCCTCGGTTTCTTCAAGGACCATCCCTGACGAAGGAGACCGTGTTCTCCGAAACGCGTTGGAATTGGTCCTCATCTTGCCTCGTATTCCACCAGTCACGTGATCATCTACGTCACGCAAGGTCCTACTCCTCCGGACTCCAACACGAGCTTATCCACGCTCCGACGCTGGCGGTTAGCAGGCCCGGGAAGCGTGTGTCACTGGCCGGGACCGCGCTCCTGTAAGTTATTTTTTTCTTCCCTTTGTTTTTTCGTGGCTGCTATGAAGAAAGAACTTCTAACTATGAACTACAGCACCTGAAGGAGCAACCTCCCGTGAGGTACTTTATACATCAATTGCTCTATATTTATACGTTGTGGAGCTACTCAGCCCACTCTGGGGACCGATGCTCTTTTATTTTTCTATGTGATCCGTTACCATGGGATCGTTTTATATAGTTGGTCTATCTCTATATATTGTCATGCTATCTAGCTCGTTTCTGGAACCCTTTCCGTATTTTATTTCAGGTGACCTATCACTTGGTTTTATTTAATAGTGATTTTTCAGCTGTGTTTTTTCTATATTAAAATTGTCCACTAGGTATTTTTTGCGCAAATTACGCACTTATATGCATTGTCGGATAATAAAAGTTCAGATATTGCAAAAGCTTCTATTAGTCTTCATCTCATGGGCGAAAAAAAAGGAAGTCTGACCACGTTCATTATTCTTTTTGAAGAATGTTTTATGTGCAAAGCAGACAATATTTTGGCCTTTTTTAAAGAAAAATTCTTAGCACAGTGCTTAGAAGTTGATGATTTATCAGATCCTGCCTTTTTTCCACCACTGTTTAATCCTTCTGAAGTTGTTCTTGAGCTCATGGGAGGCACACTTTTCATTTTCACTGTGGTCATGAGCTGAAAGTTCTTTTTTACCTCTCGGAAAGCAACACTAATCCCCTTCTCCTGCGCAAGGTTTCTTTTTATTACCACCTGCCGCTGATTTAGGATATTAATTTTTGGTTACGGGTTTGGGATTTTGGATTGACTGTAGCTTTTTTCATTGAATTAAAGGTTAATTAAAAATAAATAAATAAACAATTTCCACAAGAGATAACTAAATCGGATTTAGGAGAATCAACTTGTTTTTAGATTGTTAAAAAAAAAATCAGATTCACCTGGATTTTAATTTTTATGACCCGCTTCATGTGAATACAGGACAATGGTGGTCATTAGTGATGATCGATCGTGCCAGGATAATGTGTTATCTGAGCATACTCAGGCGCTAACCGAGTGACTTTGACGTGCTCGAAAAATATGTTCAAGTTAGGCTATTTGTTAGGCAATCTCTGTATGTGTTGTGGCGGTCAAATGTGGACTCGAACATATTATTTGAGTATGCCACAGTCACTCGGTTAGCATCCGAGCATGCTTGGATAACAACTTATCTGGGCACTTTCGCTCTTCACTGGTGGTCATCTGATGCCATTTTACTGATTTTTAGAGTGCTGGAAAAGTAGATAAAAAAAATATATTATACTCATCTTTTTGTTCAATTAACTTGCCATTGCCGCCCACCCAGT
Organism: Ranitomeya imitator; assembly: GCF_032444005.1. Classification (NCBI taxonomy): domain Eukaryota; kingdom Metazoa; phylum Chordata; class Amphibia; order Anura; family Dendrobatidae; genus Ranitomeya; species Ranitomeya imitator. The sequence goes on from NC_091291.1 coordinate 131,742,403, forward strand.
CCTCCACAGTCTCCCTCCAGCTTTGGTCTCTTTTGTTCTTCATGGCATGCGATAACGGCTTTTGCAGATGCCTTCACTCTTCGCCGGGTAGAGTTGGCCTTGGGCAACACATTTTGATGTCTTGACATCACACTGTCCCAATATGCATTGCCTGAGGCCTGCTCAATAAGTTGCAGAATGAAGGAAGATGTGGAAGAAGACATCTCCCGCCATGAAGAAGAGAAGAGACGAGAACTGGAAGATCAGCAGATGGGCAGATGTGTGGATGTGTCAATTAGAAACGTGAACAACGAGGTAATTACTCTATACTAGTATTTTTAGCCCTCACGTTTATACTTCTCTGAGGTCTGGAGTAGCTCCAGAGCATTATAAGGTACAATTTATAAACGTCAAATAAATTTGATTAAAATCGAAATGCTTCACCAAATTAAGTGAACTGTCGAAATTGAATTTTGGTTCCTTTTTGTCTTCTTTATTGTCTATCTTGCCATTCATATGGTAACAAAATTATTTTTTTTCCATTTTTACTTTAAGAATAGAACAAATGTATTTGTAGATCAGGCTACACCCACATGTCAGGTGTTTTTGAGATATAAGCTCACAACATGAAGCTACCGCTTCGCAACTACTGATGGTTGTGACCCACAAGTTGCTTCTTCCCAAGAGTCGACAGACATCTTACCCTGTTAGGGCAGTAGTTGCAACAAGAAAAGAAAAATTTACATGCATGCGTTTATCATTTACTTCTAGTATTATAGTTGTACATGGAGAAAAAGAGGACCCTGGTCCTATATAAAGGCCACTGACACCAAATACACAACTAGGGACAGGAGAGACTATTTTCTTTCCATAGGTCACTTGTTGGAATGAGTTGACCATGAGCATGAAGACGGTTGAGTTGTCTCGCTTAGGCATTGCCAGGAAGAAAGTCATGGAGAGAACAATGAGCTATCAACCTAAGCATCATGTGGGGCTAATAGAGTTGTGTTGAGGGGTAGAAGGGCTTCCAAATATTTGGTTTCAGCTATCATCGTCTAGTACATGGTTGAGGTGTATCGTTAGCTCTAACATCTGCTGGGGACTGAAAAAAATTACGAGCCCAAAGAGAAATCACCATGATGAACTTAGCCCTGAGATTGACTCTAGTTAGATTCCGTAGAGGGGGTGATAATTGTTGGTGAACAAGTGGAGGCTACGATAGCATTTTGATACCTTATAGATTTAGGACATGGCCTGGAGCATAGGCAATCAAAGGGTGACTAAGTCTAAGCCTGCCTTGCTGTTGGAGTGTGTGTGTAGAGGACCTGGAGAGTAGTCCTCACAATCTGTGCCCAGATTGCCTTTATGGCTCTTTTTCATCTGTGATTGATTTCTTTTTTAAAAGTGTTGTCGCATTTGTGAAATTTATGGGATATGCTAGAATTGACCGTTAGATTTGATTCCTCGACTGCACCTATCTCGAGAACAGTACTTGCTCTCGGGAATGGTTGGGCATGCATAGCTTTCTTCATTCATCTCTAGAGGACCCACATCTGATATTAATGACAGCTGGGCCCCGGGATAACGCAGTTACCAGTGGATCAGTCACCAGGGTTCATGCATATACATACAGCCGATTAAGGTATATATTTTTCCTTGGAAAACCCCTTTAAACCTCTGATGCTTTCACTTGCTTTATGTGAGATGATGTAAAATTCCACCAAGCTTCACGGCATAGCAGAGTTTAGGATTAATATCTGCTAGACGAATACATTACGGTGCTACATTGGCTGCAGTGGGAACAACTGACTCATCGGGCACTTACAGTCTCAACCTCTGTAACCCTTATTGCTATGCCAATCTCGCTTCTTACCGTGGGCAGCAGTAATAAACCATCTGTCAGTGATTTTTGACTCTGTAATGGCAACATTTTGTCTAATATTTCCTTACATCATTATACATCGACTACTTTGAGCCACGACTCGTCGTCGTTTCAGATTCCTTTCCCGAATTGGTGAATTTATTCAGTACTAAGGATAAAGGATTGAGTCATTATAAGGGTTATCCACTACAATTTTATGACCTGCACCTTTAAATCATGATGTAGGTTACCCTTAGGGTATGCTCACATGATCATACTTTTCGGTCCGAGTGCCGATCGTGAAAAAACTGACCTCAGACAGCACTCGGAACGATGTTATTCAAAAAAACTGTTCAGAAGAGTTTTTTCACACGGACAAAATGTCTGCGTGAAAAAAAAATTATATCCTCTACCATTATCCATATTTCAGATGAGAGTTGCCTATTTAAGTCTATGGGTGCGCAAAAAAACCCCGACTACCATATGGATGAACTATATACCATCTAGTTTTTATGGATACATTGCAATTCTTAACTGTTGATATATAAAAATGAATGATAATAGAGATAAAACAATTATTCATTTTTTCTGTATGAAGCTAAGACAAATTTTTTATACGCTCGTGTGAACTTAGCCCCTTACCTTAGTAGACGGAGCAATCACAACTGGACCCATGCGGAAGTGGGGCTTGACAACACCTGCAAATATTTCAGCTGGATGTGTGTCCGAGGACGCACATTCAGCTGAAGTGTATTGAGGCGCCCATCTTGGGTGGCATATGGCAGAGATGTCATGCACCACCCTTTGGCTGGCACGCCACAGTTAGCTGCAGGCTATAAGAGAGGAAGCCGCATGTTGTGGGAGCTGAGGAAGGTAGGAAGAATCTTTTTTGTAAATGTGTTGGAAGAGAGTGGCAGAGCAGACATTATACCAGGAAGGGGCCCAGGATGGGGAACATTATATGAGGATGGGGGCCAATATAACAGGATGGGGGTCATTATACCAGGATAGAGGTTATTATACCACGATGGGAGACATTATACCAGGATGGGGGTTATTATACCAGGATAGGGGACATTATACCAGGAGGGGGTCATTATAACAGGATGGGGGTCATTATGCCAGGATGGAGGTTATTATACCAGGATGGGAGACATTATACAAGGATGGAAGTTATTATACCAGGGTAGGGGACATTATACCAGGAGGGGGTCATTATAATAGGATGGGGGTCATTATACCAGGATGGAGGTTATTATACCACGATGGGAGACATTATACCAGGATGGGGGTTATTATACCAGGATAGGGGACATTATACCAGGAGGGGGTCATTATAACAGGATGGGGGTCATTATGCCAGGATGGAGGTTATTATACCAGGATGGGAGACATTATACAAGGATGGAAGTTATTATACCAGGATAGGGGACATTATACCAGGATGGGGGTTATTATACCAGGATAGGGGACATTATACCAGGAGGGGGTCATTATAACAGGATGGGGGTCATTATACCAGGATGGAGGTTATTATACCAGGATGGGAGACATTATACAAGTATGGAAGTTATTATACCAGGATAGGGAACATTATACCAGGATGGGGGTTATTATACCAGGATAGGGGGCATTATACCAGGAGGGGGTCATTATAACAGGATGGGGGTCATTATACCAGGATTGAGGTTATTATACCAGGATGGGAGACATTATACAAGGATGGAAGTTATTATACCAGGATAGGTGACATTATACCAGGATGGGGGAGATTATACCAAGAAGGATCCCAGGATGGAGGACTTTGTTATAGGATGGAGGACATTATACCAGGATGGGGGACATTGTTACAGGAAAGGGCCCAGGTTGAGGGACATTATTACTGGACTCGGGATGGGAAACATTATACCAGGAAGGGGCAGGTAATGGGGAACACTGTTACAAGATGGGGGCCAGGACAGGGGACAGTATTGCAGAAAGGGACCAGGATGAGAGACATTATTACAGAAAGGGGCCTGGACGTGGGACATTATCACAAGAAGTGGCTAGGATGAGTGACACTATTAGAAGAAGGAGCAAAGACAGACAGGGGACATTATTATGGAGAGGTGCCATTATGGGGACATAAGTGCATGGAAGAAGAACACTTATTTCTTTAATGGATCTAGAAAGCTACAAGGACCCATATATCTGACCAACATGCAGTTCCGGGACCAGGTCCAAATTTTGCCCAAAGTCTGACCCATCAGATTCTAGTTACACCACTGCTCAAATCCAAGTTGTTTAACCCCATGGATGCTATGGTCACTAATTACCTCTGCATGTAAAGAAGGAAAAGGCTACTCCTTTATCCATTACCACCCCAGCAATACAATATTGGGGGTCAGTGGATGTCATGACAGCAAGATGCCACACAAAGGCCCCCAAGCCTGCTTTGACTACATGCTGATACGGGTATGCGTGGATTAATAAATTGCTTGTCAAATTTAAACTGAAAAGATATAATTCTTTGGAATACTAAGTGTATCAAATCATTATAGAAGCAATGAGAGAATCATTAATGGGACTAAAAAATAAATAAATATTAGCAAAGTTTATTGTGTAGAGTTTAAAAAAGACAAAAAAGTGGTTTTATTTTGAAAAAAAATAAATAAATTTAGGGCATTTTTTATAATGTTCCTAGCAACAACAAAAAAATAAAAAAAAAATATACCATTAAGAAATTCAAATTTAAATTATATATTTTTTTTCCAAACATGTGAATATTTCTATAAATCACTTAGGATGTACAGCGTTCTCTTACCTATGAATAAACCTGACCTATTCTAGAGCTTTTATTTCCGACCCCATGCCAGGAATGTGTCATTTTGTTGAACCAACACTGGGAGAGCTAAGGTCATTTGTGACTGTGTCTTGACAGTGCCGGGTAGTAAATTTCTGTCTGCGCTTCCATCATGCACAGTTGACATGTCCAGAGGAAATCATTTGTCTTCCCAGGTGTGGCGTGAACACAAGGACTGTACAGGGACACTTGAATTATTATTTAAGTAACTGACCCAAGTTCTTGACATTACACTATTAGCCATCCCAATTACTGCAACTGAATATTTCAAGCTGACCTTTTACAAACAGGCCATGAATCATTGTCGTTCTTCTCCGGAACTGCCGAGCTAAAGTCATGAACAACGTAGACCTAGGTAACAGTTCACACGCTTCTTCTAATGACATACACTTATATCGGCAGTATACACTGTACATACTTACCATATTATATCTTCTATAGTTATGGTCACTGTACTTTCAGACTATTAGATCTCATTGGATTGGTTTGAGGTGATAAAAAGACATTCTGCAAAGCACTTCATTGAAAAATGATGTCGTCTTACACCCAAACAAAAATAAACTCTGAATTAAAGGGGTTGTCGACTAATTGGACAACCCCCTCTGAATCTCTATTTTTCCCTTAATCAAAATAATAACACTTACACTCATCCTCATTCTAGCGGTGTCAACACTGGCTCTCCCCCGGGGATCGCGTGACATTGTTATGTTACTGCCATGGGGATGTCGCAACAAAGAAGAATAAAAAGACCGCGCCATCTGATTTCTCCTACTTCTGCACTGACTAAAAGCACTTCACCTTCATAATAAATGGTGCAGGGGTTCATTTGCTCAGTTGAGAGCTCCTGGAAGCTTTCCTGCATTAAGGTTCTCAGCTGTTCACTGTTGGCCACTCCCATCTCCTATGTAACCTGGACTCTGACAAGCAGGCATTGCCAGAGTTAGCTTCATTGCTGCATGGTTCAGGCGTTGGTGGTGTGTTGTTGTTTGAGAAGTTGTTTGGTGGATTTATCTAAGACTGTTGCTAGGTTGGTTGTGTGCAAATTCTCTCCTTCTCCTACTTTGGTTTTTCCCACCCTTCACTCCTGGGTGTCTCCCTCTGTTGTTTGTATATGCATTTTTGTATGATTGGTATTTTCCTTTACCTCTGATCTTATTACCTTGTTAGTCTGGTAGGTGTGTTACTGTACACTACTACTTCCCTCTTCCCTGGGTGGGAGAAGGGAACAGACTGAGAGCGGATACAGGAGCTCAGCAAAGTATTTGGCCCCGGAGTCTTCACCATTAGAAGGAATCCAGGAACCAGATAGGGTTCCCCTAGTGTTAGGGACAAGGAAGAAGCCAATGACCCCGGGACACTTGACAACAAAGTTGTGGCAGTTACACAATCACTGTGGTCAATTAGAGCTAGAATCACACTCCTCTACTATGGCCATAATTGACATCCAGAAGAAGTGAGAGCAGCGACTGCGCTTTGTCAATCTAAAGGAAATGGGAGAAGGTTTTAGCCACACCAAGAAAAATGGGGACGGCTCTTCGTCTCACTATAGAAAGTGAGGTGGGTTGTATCTCTAAAGGAAGTGGTGTGAGTCTTTTTCTTTCTACAGGAAGGGGATCTGTGGGTCTTTATCCACAGGAAATGGTGGTGTGTCTTTTCATCTTTACAGAAAGTGAAGGAAGGTTTTTGTCTCTGCTGGAGGTGAGGGTGGGTGTCGGTCTCTCTAGAGAATGTGACGTGGGTTATTTTTCTCTCTATGAGATAAAGACGGGTCTTTTCTCTCTGCAGGAAGTGGGGTGGCTCTTTTTCTTTCTACAGGAAGTGGTTGTGGGCCTTTATCTCTCTACAGGATGTGGTAGTGGGTGTTTATTTCTTTACAGGAGGTGGGATCTAGTCTTCCTTTTTCTACAGGAATTGGGGGTGTAGGTCTTTATCTACAGGAAATGGTCATGGGCCTTTGTCCTTTTACAGAAAGTGGGAGTGGTCTTTTCTTTTTATAGGAAGTGGAGATGTGTGTCTTTAATAACAGGAAGTGGTGGTGGGCCTTTATCTACACTCAGGAAGGGTAGGTGTTGGTCTTTATCAACAGGAAGTGGTGGTGGGCTCTTGTCTCTCTAGAGGATGTGGTAGATGGTCATTATCTCTCTACAGGAGGTGGGGACTGGTCTTTTTCTTTCTACAAGAAGTGGGGTGGGTATTTGTCTCCTTGCAGGAAGTGGTGGCCAATGTTTTGCTCTACACAGGAAATGGGGGTCAGTCTCTATACAGGAAGTGGGAACAGATTTTAGTCTCCATCTGATTTGTCAGTGCTGGCGCAACGTCATCTGAGCAATGTGACGTATAGATGACATTGCGACAGCCCTGGCTTACCAAAAGCCACGCTTGGGATGCAATAAGGTAAGAGATTCGCAAGCCTCCCGTCTAACCACTAGGTAGCACTGGCCTGGATGCTGGACAGGAGTTTCCGTGAATTGCTATGCCCATCTCTATGGCTGAGGCATCACTGACCGCAACAGTGACCCTTATTTACAGGACATATATGGAATTCCTATCCTCATCCAAGTATGTCAATGGTTGCATGGATCATTGATTTATGTCTTCATAACCGAACCGAACTGTTTCATTTTTTTGTGAACATAGCTGTATTAGGGCTTGTTGACTGCAAGATGGGTTGTAGTACTTTCATTTTACCATACGATGCACTGAAAAAAACCTCCAGCTCAGATGAAATGGTCAAAAAAAAACACACTTCTGCCATTGTTTTCTATGTTTCCTTATTGCAGCATTCAGTGTCTAGTAGAACTGACATGATTCTTCTGGCTTGTACTACTATAGCAATACCAAACTTGTATTGTTTTTTTTAATTGTTCTTTACGGAATTTACCATATGGGTTAAAATATTTACTGTAATATTTTCTTAGGTTGGATACGGGTGCTACCAAATATGCATTTTTTTAATTTCATTAACTTATTTTTAAATTGGGAAAAAAGGAAATAGATTCAAACATTACATTAAAAAATATACATTTTTTTTTTTTAAATTCACTTTATTTTTTAGGCATTCTAGGAGACTTGTACTTGCGATTGTTTGATATTTTGCACTATATGCTGCAAATACTTCAGCATATCAATATAATGAAGGAATAGCTTTCTCCTATGAAGCCCTGCCTCTGGAAGTACAATTGTCAGCAGCATTGCAGTGATTCTAGAGCAGCGATCAGAGCTAGCTCAGGTTGCGGCTGTTAACAACAGGTGATGGCACCCAACCATGAACAGGTAGCTCCTGAGCATACTCCATACATTCCTTATGCCCTTATGATGCATATTTACGTTGTATAGTGTCATGAAAGGGTTAAGAATGGCTTCCATCATCTCCATATCTAATCATAGGGCACTGGCATGTTGTGTCACCCTAATTTTGTCTTCTGCCATTATTGTGTATTGAAGTGACTGCTGATGTCTCCAGAACGACGATACCCATGAAACTATGACAAGTTTTATCCATCTTGGCATAATCAATAATTAATGATAGCTGTCACAAGTGATTATTTTCGAGTGTGAATATTTTAGCGCGCGTAAGAAAGCATCACTGCAGCGGAAAGAGTGAGAAAATTACCGCTCGCCGCTCAAAGTGTAGAAGGACCTCTGTAATGTAACGGATTCACAGATGGAGTTTGCAGATTTGTCACAAAGTCGTTTTCATGAAAATGTGAAAAATGGATGTATCGGTGAGGATACAGATCAGCTATGTAAATCTTGGTTTATATAAAATAGATATGGTTTCAATGATTTTTTTTTTTTTTTTACTTTTCAGACATAAAACATGAATTAGGGAGAAGATGAAACGAAAATCCAGAACGTACTGGAAGAATTGGCGAAGGCACAAAACTTTACTCAAAAGTTTGAAATATTTATCGGAAATAGCTTAGGGTAGAAGCGGCGAGTCGCAATTACTAAAATCTAATTTTTCAACAGTACAAAAATTCATACTGTTATTTTTTTTTTATTAACATGAAATAAAATCTTACTAAAAGAGCCACATAGGCATGACTGCTGAACCCAAAAATTGTATTGTGCCTCCCGGTATGCATTCTCTGCATGATTTCGGCAGAGCAATTATTTTTCCTAAATTCGCTTTTCTGATTTAATCTTTGTCTGCTTCTGTTCTTTCAACTTTTTTTTGTTCTATTCCCTGTCCACTGGGTCAAAAAAGATAATGAGTTTCCTTTATTCCTTGAGGAGCCATATAAAGGATCAGTATCAGCTATCAACTACTGTATGGTAGGCAATGACTGATGATACGTTTTCCTACATAGACCTTCTGTCGGGATTCATGAACATCACTGGAGTCGTTAATTGATGGATGGTTCTGGGTCTTGCTCGCTATTTTTTGCCTGTACAGCCCTTGTATTTAGGAAAATTAGTGCGGACCTTAAAGCTATGGATTGGCCATTAGTTAAGAGATGAGGATGGATACAACGAAAACTCCTGTACTGTAGACGCATCGATGTACCATCAAGGTGGCCGTTCACCTTCCATTGCTTGTTCGGACAAAATTTATCCATCCCATCCCTGCCATACACATGAATCCTTGATCAAGTGGTGGTGGCACCAAAACAGACTTATTGCCACTTTGCCTCCTGTTGGTTCTACACAGCTATCTCTGGAGGGTGAGCCTTATTCAGATGGATGAAATTTTCACGTAAGAGAAATTCAGACCGGTTACTCTGATCAGAGTCAGAACAGAATTTGATCAGAGTGTGGTCCGAGTGTCATATGATTTTCACGTATGTGGAGCAATTAAAAAAAATAAATTCTCCATCTTCCATTCTGACAGTCCGAGAAAATCAGTCCACACTCAGATGTCATCCCAGTGCAGTCCGTTATTTTTCATGGACGCATTGACTTGCATTGTTGATTTTCATCCAACACTAAGACCAAAATTGGACATGTCTCTGACAATTCCCGTGGACCATTTGGTCAGATGTTAAAAAAAATCAGACATGTGAATGGCCCCATAGACTATCACAGGTATGAGTGCTGTCTCTGATACGGGAACATCGAACATCAGAATGAGTCCTCGATCATTTAGTCACCAACAGTTGTAAATTGTCTAGGACGGTTTAGAATTTTCAGGAACAATCTATTTCTGGTTAAATGGTTAAATGTAAACGTTGTCATAAAGTGGACATTTCTACTCCGTTTTGGGCAATATTGAGGTGGTATAACACAGGATTCGTGGCCAACAGACAAAAATTACACAACTTTGTGTTCGGACACCCATCGTTCTTGAAGACATCCAGGAAGGAATTAGGGGAAGCCTTGAGAAAATTGTTGAAAAAAATCATCCAAACTGAAAAACACGTTGATGGGAATAATTTGAAGTAAAGCCACCAGACGTCAGAAGGGCAAAGGTTAAAAGGAGACGATAAATCAAAAAGGGAGTGTAGTTGGCCAATGGGTATGATGGATATTAGTATCTGCTGCAAATAGTCAGTATCCAGCAAAATAAATACTCGATAGTCCAAATCACATCACATAGAGCCGCAAACTAATGAGCTGAAAGCTAACGTGCCCACTTTACTCTTGTGCCCACCACCATTTCTTTTACTCGTGTGGCTCCCTTATTTGTTCTTGCCGTTCTCTCCACCCTTTACCCTCCTTCTGTTCGAGCTTGTCCCTTATTCCTTTCTGGCCTCTGGTAATTGACAGAGCATAAAACTCTTAACACCATCCTATAATCAATCCTCTCAAGAGTCAGACCTTTCTCAGAAACCATTTTCGGAAGGCGTCTTGATAGCCGATGCTCTCCAGTTTTTTCTTGGAACTAGCCGATGGCGCCCACTCATGCACGTCTTTCCCTTCACATCGGTGAATGTCTTACACAGAGCTCACTTTCATCTCATCAACTGATTTCAACACTTAACTGTGTTTATTATCCCATGATACTATGTATTTGGGACTGCGTTATAAATAACGGTATTATTTAACCCATTGAAGACTGGCCCTTTTCTTTTGTAGTAGAATTCTACCTCTTGGCAGTTGTTATATTTTTTGTGAAATAGATGAGCTTTTTCTTAACCTTTTTTTTTTTTTCGTGACCAGTTGTGATTTCTGGTGTTATCATACATACAGTGGAGAAAATAAGTATTTAATACACTGGGGATTTTGCAAATTTTCCCACCTACAAAGAATGAAGAGGTCTGTAATTTTTATCGTTCACCTGTGAGAGACAGAATCTAAAAATAATAATAATAATAATATAATTAATCTAATAAAACAAAAAAATATGACATTGGGTTTGTGTTACCACATTCTGAGAGCCATAACTTTTTCATTTTTCCAGTGATGCAGCAAGCCGACATTTTTATTTCTATCAATTTAATGTACGAATGACTTTTTTGATTGCTTCTTATTCAGTTTTGTTGACGAGTCAAAGTGACCAAAAGAACAGCAATTTAGTTTTTTTTCCTGCGTTCACAGCGTGCAGCATTTGTAATATTATATTTTTTAAAAAGTATGACTTATATTGATTCAATGGCACCAAATGCACTTTTTATTTGTTTTACTTATGGAATGAGAAACAGAGCGGGGATTTAATTGTTTATTATGATTATTTTCTCTTTCAAATTGTATTTAACATTTTTTATAGAACCTTTTTGTTTTTCTACAGCAGTGTTCCCCAACTCCGGTCCTCAAGAGCCACCAACAGGTCATGTTTTCAGGATTTCCTTAGTATTTCACAGGTGATGGAATTATTGCCTGTGCAGGTGATGCTATTATCACCTGTGCAATACTAAGGAAATCCTGAAAACATGACCTGTTGGTGGCTCTTGAGGACCGGAGTTGGGGAACACTGTTCTACAGCATACCCCGTCAAATTGCAGTCCACGCGTCATATGCAGCCCTTTGGCTTGGCATTCTCAATTTCATTGGTAAATATAATGATGGAACGGGAGCCATTAGCTGCCTCTTCCACCATTGCACCTATGCGTCTGAGAGCACATCAGGCCCAATGATGCCACTATATCACACCAACATAGAATCTTAGAGTTGGAAGGGACCTCCAGGGTCATCGTGTCCAACCCCCTGCTCAATGCAGGAGTCACTAAACCATCTCAGACAGATGTCTGTCCAGCCTCTGTTTGAAGACTTCCATTGAAGGAGAACTCACCACCTCTCGAGGCCGCCTGTTCTACTCATTGATCACCTTCATTGTCAAAAAGTTTTTTCTAATATCTAATCTGTATCTTCTCCCTTTCAGTTTCTATTCCATGTGCAAATGACAATATTGATGATCCCTCTACACTGTGACATCTCTTCAGATATTTGTAGACAGCTATTAAGTCTCCTCTTTGCCTTCTTTTTTGCAAGCAAAACATTCCCAGATTCGTTAACCATTCCTCGTAGGACATAGTTTACAGTCCGCTCACCATCCTGGTAGCTCTTCTCTGAACTTGCTCCGACTGTGTGGGGAACTGTGGGGACATTATACTGTATGAGGGACTGTGTGGGAACATAATATTGTGTTGTGTGGTGGGCTGTGTGTGGACATCATACTGTGTGATGGACTGGGTGGGGACATGCTGTGTGGGGCACTGTGGGGACATCATACTGTGTGGGAGACTGTCATGATCCCAATGGCAGGGGATCACAAAAAGGACAAGCACAGATACAAACAAGCTCTAGGGCGATGGAACCTGAGCTGACCGCGACCCTGAACCTAACACACAAATAAAAGTAGCCGGGGAACGTGCCTACGATGATCCTAGACGTCTCGCTCCAGCCGAAGATCTAACTTCCCCTATCAGAAGAAACACAGACCTCTCTTGCCTCCAGAGAAATACCCCACAGCAAATAGCAGCCCCCCACATATAATGACGGTGAAATGAGAGGAAAGCACATACGTAGTATGAAAACAGTTTCAGCAAAATGAGGCCCGCTAAAGCTAGATAGCAGAGGATACAAAAGTGAACTGCGCGGTCAGCGAAAAACCCTTCAAAAAACCATCCTGAAATTACTTGAACTCATGTGCCAACTCATGGTACATGAAAAGCAATTTCAGCCCACTAGAGCAACCAGCAGCAGAGAATCACATATCTGCAGGCTGGACTAAAAACCAAATTAAGCAAAACACAAAACAGGAAAATCCAAACTTAGCTTGTCCAGAAGGTTCTAGGAGCAGGGAGCAGAGGTAACAAGACACACTGGATACATTGATAACCGGCGAGGAAATGCCAGCAAAGCCAGGTTAAATAGGAAACTCCCATATGCTGATGGAACAGGTGGAACCCAGAAACCCAGGAAAGACAAGTCACCCAGTACCATCAGTAACCACCAGAGGGAGCCCAAAAACAGAACTCACAACAGTACCCCCCCCTTGAGGAGGGGTCACCGAACCCTCACGAAAACCACCAGGGCGACCAGGATGAGCCCTATGAAAAGCGCGAACCAAATCATCAGCATGAACATCCGAGGCAACCACCCAAGAATTATCCTCCTGACCATAACCCTTCCACTTGACCAAATACTGGAGTTTCCGTCTGGAAACACGAGAATCCAAGATCTTCTCCACAACATACTCCAATTCTCCCTCCACCAGCACTGGAGCAGGAGGCTCAAGAGAAGGAACAACAGGTACCTCATACTTCCGCAACAACGACCGATGAAACACATTATGAATAGCAAACGATGCCGGGAGATCCAAACGAAACGACACAGGGTTAAGAATTTCCAAGATCCTATAGGGACCGATGAACCGAGGCTTGAACTTAGGAGAAGAGACCTTCATAGGAACAAAACGAGAAGACAACCACACCAAGTCACCAACAAGAAGTCGAGGACCCACTGTTGTGAATTCTGTGGCTGAGTTCACTTCTGTGGTCACAAGTGGTATTGCAGTCTCTGGGCTTCCTCCCTCAGGTGTTTTGGTGAGCTCGTTGGCTGCCTTGCTATTTAGCTCCACCTGAGTCTGTCTTCCTTGCTCCTTGTCAATGTTCCAGTGTTGGATCTGAGCTACTGCATCTTTCCTTGGGCCTGCTGCTCTGCTAGATAAGTGCTTCTAGTTTGTTTTCTGTTTTTTCTGTCCAGCTTGTTATTATCTTTTGCTGGAAGCTCTGAGAAGCAAAGGGGTGCACCGCCGTGCTGTTAGTTCGGCACGGTGGGTCTTTTTGCCCCTTTGCGTGGTTTTCGTTTTAGCGTTTTTGTAGACTGCATAGTTCTCTTTGCTATCCTCGCTCTGTCTAGAATATCGGGCCTCACTTTGCTGAATCTATTTCATTCCTACGTTTGTCTTTTCATCTTGCTAACAGTCATTATATGTGGGGGCTGCCTATTCCTTTGGGGTATTTCTCTGAGGTAAGTCAGGCTTGTATTTCTATCTTCAGGCTAGTCAGCTCCTCAGGCAGTGCCGAGTTGCATAGGTAGTTGATAGGCGCAATCCACTGCTGCTTCCAGTTGTGTGAGGATAGATCAGGTACTGCAGTCTACAGAGATTCCACGTCTCAGAGCTCGTCCTATTGTTTTGGGTTATTGCCAGATCTCTGTATGTGCGCTGATTACTGCACGCTGTGTTGCCTGATTGCCAGCCATAACAGTACAAGGAGCCATTCAATGATTTCCAATAGAGGGAAAAAAGAAATCCTGACATCATTTTTTTTTCTTAGCTCTGTCTTCAGTCTTTTTTTTCCCCTAGACATTAGAGTGCTTCAGGACACAGCTGTGGACATGGATATTCAGGCTCTGTGCTCCTCAATGGATAATCTCGTTGTAAATGTACAAAAGATTCAAGATACTATTGATCAGAAATCGATGCTAGAACCAAGAATTCCGATTCCTGATTTGTTTTTTGGTGACAGAACTAAGTTCCTGAGCTTCAGAAATAATTGTAAGCTATTTTTGGCCTTGAAACCTCATTCTTCTGGTAATCCTATTCAACAGGTTTTGATTATTATTTCTTTTTTGCGCGGCGACCCACAGGACTGGGCGTTTTCTCTTGCACCAGGAGATTCTGCATTGAGTAATGTTGATGCATTTTTCCAGGTGCTGGGATTGCTTTACGATGAGCCTAATTCAGTGGATCAAGCTGAGAAAAATCTGCTGGCTTTATGCCAGGGTCAGGATGATGTAGAAGTATATTGTCAGAAATTTAGAAAATGGTCAGTACTCACTCTGTGGAATGAATCTGCACTAGCGGCTTTGTTCAGAAAGGGTCTCTCTGAAGCTCTTAAGGATGTAATGGTGGGATTTCCTATGCCTGCTGGTTTGAATGAGTCTATGTCCTTGGCCATTCAGATCGGTCGTCGCTTGCGCGAGCGTAAATCTGTGCACCATCTGGCGGTACTGTCTGAGAGTAAGCCTGAGCCTATGCAGTGCGACAGGACTATGACTAAAGTAGAACGGCACGAACACAGACGTCTGAACAGACTGTGTTTCTATTGTGGTGATTCTACTCATGCTATTTCTAATTGTCCTAAACGCACTAGGCGGTTCGATAGCTCTGCCGTTATTGGTACTGTACAGTCCAAATTCCTTTTGTCCATTACCTTAATGTGCTCTTTGTCATCATATTCTGTCATGGCGTTTGTGGATTCAGGCGCTGCCCTGAATCTGATGGATTTGGATTATGCTAAACGTTGTGGATTTTTCTTGGAGCCTTTGCGGTGTCCTATTCCGTTGAGAGGAATTGATGCTACACCTCTGGCCAAGAATAAGCCTCAGTACTGGGCCCAGCTGACCATGTGCATGGCTCCTGCACATCAGGAAGTTATTCGCTTTTTGGTACTGCATAATTTGCATGATGTGGTCGTGTTGGGGTTGCCATGGCTACAAACCCATAATCCAGTATTGGATTGGAACTCTATGTCGGTAACCAGCTGGGGTTGTCAGGGAGTACATGGTGATGTTCCATTTTTGTCTATTTCGTCATCCATTCCTTCTGACATCCCAGAGTTCTTGTCGGACTTTCAGGATGTATTTGAAGAGTCCAAGTCTGATGCCCTTCCTCCGCATAGGAATTGTGATTGTGCTATCGATTTGATTCCTGGTAGTAAATTCCCTAAGGGTCGTTTATTTAATTTGTCCGTACCTGAACACACCGCTATGCGCAGTTATGTGAAGGAGTTCCTGGAGAAGGGACATATTCGCCCATCGTCGTCACCATTGGGAGCAGGGTTCTTTTTTGTAGCCAAGAAGGATGGTTCGCTAAGACCGTGTATTGATTACCGCCTTCTTAATAAGATCACTGTTAAGTTTCAGTATCCCTTGCCATTGATTTCTGACTTGTTTGCTCGGATTAAGGGGGCTAGTTGGTTTACTAAGATTGATCTTCGTGGTGCGTATAATCTGGTGAGAATCAGGCAGGGAGATGAATGGAAAACGGCATTTAATACGCCCGAGGGTCATTTTGAGTATCTGGTGATGCCGTTCGGACTTGCCAATGCTCCATCTGTTTTTCAGTCTTTTATGCATGACATTTTCCGTGAGTATCTGGATAAATTCTTGATTGTTTACTTGGATGACATTTTGATCTTCTCAGATGATTGGGAGTCTCATGTGAAGCAAGTCAGAATGGTTTTCCAGGTACTGCGTGCTAATTCCTTGTTCGTGAAGGGATCAAAGTGTCTCTTCGGTGTGCAGAAAGTTTCATTTTTGGGGTTCATCTTTTCCCCTTCTACTATCGAGATGGATCCGGTTAAGGTTCAGGCCATCCAGGATTGGACTCAGCCGACATCTCTAAAAAGTTTGCAGAAATTCCTGGGCTTTGCTAATTTTTATCGTCGCTTCATCTGTAATTTTTCTAGCATTGCCAGACCATTGACCGATTTGACCAAGAAGGGTGCTGATTTGGTTAATTGGTCTTCTGCTGCCGTGGAAGCTTTTCAGGAGTTGAAGCGTCGTTTTTGCTGTGCCCCTGTGTTGTGTCAACCTGATGTTTCTCTTCCGTTCCAGGTCGAGGTTGATGCTTCTGAGATTGGTGCAGGGGCGGTTTTGTCACAGAGAGGTTCTGGTTGCTCAGTGTTCAAACCATGTGCTTTCTTTTCCAGGAAATTTTCTGCTGCTGAGCGTAATTATGATGTGGGCAACCGAGAGTTGCTGGCCATGAAGTGGGCATTCGAGGAGTGGCGTCATTGGCTTGAGGGTGCTAAGCATCGCGTGGTGGTTTTGACTGATCATAAGAACCTTACTTATCTTGAGTCTGCCAAGCGCTTGAATCCTAGACAGGCCCGTTGGTCGTTATTTTTTGCTCGTTTTGATTTTGCGATTTCATACCTTCCGGGCTCTAAAAATGTGAAGGCGGATGCTCTGTCTAGGAGTTTTGTGCCCGACTCTCCGGGGTTATCTGAGCCGGCGAGTATCCTCAAGGAAGGAGTCATTGTGTCTGCCATCTCCCCTGATTTGCGGAGAGTGTTGCAGAAATTTCAGGCTAATAAACCTGATCGTTGTCCGGCCGAGAAACTGTTCGTCCCTGATAGGTGGACTAGTAAAGTTATCTCTGAACTTCATTGTTCGGTGCTGGCCGGTCATCCAGGAATCTTTGGTACCAGGGAGTTGGTTGCTAGATCCTTCTGGTGGCCATCTCTGTCACGGGATGTGCGTGCTTTTGTGCAGTCCTGTGGAATTTGTGCTAGGGCTAAGCCCTGCTGTTCACGTGCCAGTGGGTTGCTTTTGCCCTTGCCGGTCCCGAAGAGGCCTTGGACACATATTTCGATGGATTTCATTTCTGACCTTCCCGTTTCTCAAAAGATGTCTGTCATTTGGGTGGTCTGTGATCGCTTTTCTAAAATGGTCCATCTGGTGCCCTTGGTTAAATTGCCTTCCTCCTCTGATTTGGTGCCTTTGTTCTTCCAGCATGTGGTTCGTTTACATGGCATTCCTGAGAATATTGTTTCTGACAGAGGTTCCCAGTTTGTCTCGAGGTTCTGGCGAGCCTTTTGTGGTAGGATGGGCATTGACCTATCTTTTTCCTCGGCCTTCCATCCTCAGACTAATGGCCAGACCGAACGAACCAATCAGACCTTGGAAACATATCTGAGATGTTTTGTTTCCGCTGACCAGGATGATTGGGTGTCATTTTTGCCGTTGGCTGAGTTCGCCCTTAATAATCGGGCCAGCTCGGCTACCTTGGTCTCTCCATTTTTCTGCAATTCTGGGTTCCATCCTCGTTTCTCTTCAGGACAGGTTGAGTCTTCGGACTGTCCTGGTGTGGATTATGTGGTGGACAGGTTGCAGCAGATCTGGACTCAGGTAGTGGACAATTTGACCTTGTCCCAGGAGAAGGCTCAGCTTTTCGCTAATCGCAGACGCCGTGTGGGACCCCGACTTCGTGTTGGGGATCTGGTTTGGTTATCTTCTCGTCATATACCTATGAAGGTTTCCTCTCCTAAATTTAAACCTCGTTTTATTGGTCCGTATAGGATTTCTGAGATTCTCAATCCGGTGTCTTTTCGTCTGACCCTCCCAGACTCCTTTTCCATACATAATGTATTCCATAGGTCGTTGTTGAGGAGATACGTGGCACCTATGGTTCCATCTGTGGAGCCTCCTGCCCCTGTTTTGGTGGAGGGGGAATTGGAGTATATTGTGGAGAAGATTTTGGATTCTCGTGTCTCTAGACGGAAACTCCAGTATCTGGTCAAATGGAAGGGTTATGCTCAGGAAGATAATTCCTGGGTTTTTGCCTCTGATGTCCATGCCCCAGATCTTGTTCGTGCCTTTCATGTGGCTCATCCTGGTCGGCCTGGGGGTTCTGGTGAGGGTTCGGTGACCCCTCCTCAAGGGGGGGGTACTGTTGTGAATTCTGTGGCTGAGTTCACTTCTGTGGTCACAAGTGGTATTGCAGTCTCTGGGCTTCCTCCCTCAGGTGTTTTGGTGAGCTCGTTGGCTGCCTTGCTATTTAGCTCCACCTGAGTCTGTCTTCCTTGCTCCTTGTCAATGTTCCAGTGTTGGATCTGAGCTACTGCATCTTTCCTTGGGCCTGCTGCTCTGCTAGATAAGTGCTTCTAGTTTGTTTTCTGTTTTTTCTGTCCAGCTTGTTATTATCTTTTGCTGGAAGCTCTGAGAAGCAAAGGGGTGCACCGCCGTGCTGTTAGTTCGGCACGGTGGGTCTTTTTGCCCCTTTGCGTGGTTTTCGTTTTAGGGTTTTTTGTAGACTGCATAGTTCTCTTTGCTATCCTCGCTCTGTCTAGAATATCGGGCCTCACTTTGCTGAATCTATTTCATTCCTACGTTTGTCTTTTCATCTTGCTAACAGTCATTATATGTGGGGGCTGCCTATTCCTTTGGGGTATTTCTCTGAGGTAAGTCAGGCTTGTATTTCTATCTTCAGGCTAGTCAGCTCCTCAGGCAGTGCCGAGTTGCATAGGTAGTTGATAGGCGCAATCCACTGCTGCTTCCAGTTGTGTGAGGATAGATCAGGTACTGCAGTCTACAGAGATTCCACGTCTCAGAGCTCGTCCTATTGTTTTGGGTTATTGCCAGATCTCTGTATGTGCGCTGATTACTGCACGCTGTGTTGCCTGATTGCCAGCCATAACACCCACGCGGCGACGGCGATTAGCAAACTGCTGAGCCTTCTCCTGGGACAACTTCAAATTGTCCACCACATGACTCCAAATCCGATGCAACCTATCCACCACCATGTCCACTCCAGGACAATCAGAAGGTTCCACCTGACCAGAGGAAAAACGAGGATGAAACCCCGAATTACAAAAGAAAGGAGAAACCAAGGTAGCAGAACTAGCCCGATTATTAAGCGCAAACTCGGCCAGCGGCAAAAAGGTAACCCAGTCATCCTGATCAGCAGAAACAAAACACCTTAAATAAGTTTCCAAGGTCTGATTAGTTCGTTCAGTCTGGCCATTCGTCTGAGGATGGAATGCAGACGAAAAGGACAAATCAATGCCCATCTTAGCACAGAAAGTCCGCCAAAATCTAGACACAAACTGGGATCCCCTGTCAGAAACGATGTTCTCAGGAATCCCATGCAAACGAACCACATTCTGAAAAAACAGAGGGACCAACTCAGAGGAGGAAGGCAACTTAGGCAAGGGTACCAGATGAACCATTTTAGAAAAGCGATCACACACAACCCAGATGACGGACATTTTTTGAGAGACAGGGAGATCCGAAATAAAGTCCATGGAAATGTGCGTCCAAGGCCTCTTCGGGATAGGCAAAGGTGACAACAATCCACTGGCCCGAGAACAGCAAGGCTTAGCCCGAGCACAAACCTCACAAGACTGCACAAAAGAACGCACATCCCTCGACAAGGAAGGCCACCAAAAAGACCTGGCCACCAAGTCTCTAGTACCAAATATTCCAGGATGACCTGCCAACGCAGAAGAATGGACCTCGGAGATGACTCTACTGGTCCAATTATCCGGAACAAACAGTCTCTCAGGCGGACAACGATCAGGTTTAGCCACCTGAAACTCCTGCAAAGCACGTCGCAAGTCTGGAGAGACAGCAGACAAAATCACCCCATCCCTAAGGATACCAGAGGGCTCAGAATTTCCAAGGGAGTCAGGCACAAAACTCCTAGAAAGAGCATCTGCCTTCACATTCTTTGAACCTGGCAGGTATGAAACCACAAAATTGAAACGAGAGAAAAACAGTGACCAACGAGCCTGTCTAGGATTCAGACGCCTGGCAGACTCAAGGTAAATCAAATTTTTGTGATCAGTCAAGACCACCACACGATGTCTAGCACCCTCTAGCCAATGACGCCACTCCTCAAATGCCCACTTCATGGCCAAAAGTTCCCGATTACCAACATCATAATTCCGCTCAGCCGGCGAAAACTTTCTAGAAAAAAACGCGCATGGCTTCATCACTGAGCCATCGGAGCTTCTCTGTGACAAAACCGCCCCCGCTCCAATCTCGGAAGCATCAACCTCAACCTGAAAAGGGAGCGAAACATCTGGCTGACGCAACACAGGAGCAGAAGAATACCGGCGCTTAAGTTCCTG